>NW_010972631.1:12252954-12529647 GCF_000737465.1 Haliaeetus leucocephalus | reverse complement strand
GGCTGAAACCATGACATGAGGGAAAAGGATATTTTCCCTTTTAGTACCCATGAGGGATCAGAAAAACAGAGAAAGGTCTGGGTTGTAGCTGTTCTGCAAAAAGTGCAGAGCCGTAACCCTCATATCTGCTGGAGGATGCTGTCCTCAGCAGTTGTGCAAACACAAAGCATAATCTTTTTTCCTAATACAGGCCAACTGTAGACACCAGAGATTTAGATTTCCAACAGCTTTCTATGCCGAATCAAGAAAATTTATGTCAGGGAGTGATTATGTTAACAAACTGTTGTTTACTTTTTCGCCTTTGATTCTGGCAGTAAGGAACTTCAATCATGCTCTGAAACGACTGTGCAGCAATCTAACTGAAATGCAACCAGTAACAGCAAAAAGCAGCACTAAACAATCTTGAGTTAAAGTTGTAGTGTTCAGCCACAGAGTGCCAACATTATAGACCGTGATGATGACATTTGAGGCCCTGAACTTTCAGTGGGTACTTTCCATTGATTTCAGGAGTGCCGCGATTTTAGACAAGAACTGTACCTTCACACAAAAGGTGTACTCTCTCTCCAAAGGTACAACATGTCTTGAATAAAGGGATATTAGCTCACAGAAAAAACATTGGAAGGGGCTTTTGGAGGTCGTCTAATCAAATCTCCACTCAGAGCAGGCCCAATGAAATCAGGTTGCCCAGGGTCTTGTCCAGCAAAACCTTGGATATTTCCAACGATGGAGACTTGCCAACCTGTCTGGACAACCTATTCCAGAGTTTATCTAGCCTCATACTAAAAAAAATTTCCAAGCTGTCAGGTCAAAATTTTCAGCCTCCAGAAACTATCCCTCACCAGCAGCACAAGCCCACCAGAAGTTCCCCCAAGAAGATACAGCTTCTAGAAGATGTCCCTTGGTGTTCAAGCCTGGAAACCACTCTGACAACTGCTAATTAGTTTTCTGGAATCTCAGCCTCCAAACGACCCAGCTGATAATGAGAAATAGGAAATCAAAGTTGATATTCATGATGCTGGAAAATTCTTTCATGTTGTCATAGTATTTTGTTATTATCTATGATAGAGTTAGAGCAAAAATCTTGCAAGTCAATGAAAAGCAAACCACAACAACTGCTTTTGAAAACTACTTTTTTTCCTCCCCCATTTTATCGTAGCCATAATTTCTGGGGGAAAGTCAGGGATTCAGATGATTTTAGAGAGTTACAATTATTTAAATATTTACAGCAAACTATCTGTATTTCTAAGTGTCTTCCAGAAGAGGAATCCCAGAACATGAATGCAGTTGCTACATAAAGAACCATTTTTATCATGTTGTTCAGTTGATGCCTTAGCTATGACATCTGGGGAGAATCTGTTCTGTCTGACACTGGTTGGACCAAATGTCTCTTGAAATCATTAGGTAAAGATATGCATGTGGAAGCATGATTGTATTTAAAGGTAAACTTTTGGAGGCAGGCAAGGCTATTCAAACAGAGTTTAAAGGATTTGCAAAGCCAGAAATATTTGTATGCGATCAGTAACAGGCCAAAAAGGGTGATTCTGTGCTGCAGCATGGCTTGATGCAGAATAGCCGCTTACTTGTCTTGGCATGACATTGTGCTGAACTAAAAATGTCTGCCGAGAAAGTAGGCTTCCTTAGCTGAATCACCATTCTCAATTAATACATGTAACCAGTGTCTGCAGCAGTGCTTGCTCCCATCCAGTCAGCTCAGATTATGAGAAGCACAAGCTAGATTTTGTCTGAAACTAACAATGTGAACAGATCATAAGAAAATTTTCCTTTTTGTAGGTCACACTGAAATCTGTGGGACTGTGGTTGTGAAAAGTAGAGCTGATGGCCGGCAGTCGCCCCCATGGACCACTATACCTGTCACTATCACAAAATTAGAGAAGGAGCGAGCACTTTGCAGAGTTTGTTAATTCCCTTGGTAGTGTTTTAGTATTTCAAAATAAACGAGAGCTATACTTGGCACACTACTGAACTGTTAATGGCATTTGAAGGGTGAAAAAAAACCCCCACCACAGCCCTAAATCACTACACAGAAAGTTGCTTGTTAAGATTTTCTAAAATATGGGGGGATAAGGAGATCAAGTACATTTTATTTGCCCACTGAGGCAACACCTCTCCTGTTTGAATGCACAGAATTGCTTGCAGTGTACCCAAGACGTGCATTAGAAAACTGTGCCATTACAGCTCATTAGTGAATGGAACAAGGAAGTCAGTATTGTAATTTGCCCAGCTTTTAGTGAATTATCGTCATACGATTACAGTACTGTCTCCCACAGTTATGACCCCATTGTAACCTTTGCTGGGAGAATACCGACACTGGAATTTTTAAAAGCTTTTGCCAGCATATGATCTAGTTGCTGTAGGACAAGGAAGTTATATATTCTAGTGGTACAAAACCCTGAATGCCGGTTTGTGTGTGCAGTATTGTCTAATTTGCACTTCCTGCATGGATGAAAGCACTTGGCCTTCAGTCTCTGACCTCCCAGTCTACTTATGAGTGCACACAGGGAACAGCAATGCAAGCCCTGGAGCATCTTGTTGCTGTAGTACATGATTAGGTAGAAATCAAGTAATGCCTGGCAGTCTATTTTTTCTCATTCTTCTGACAGATTGGGGAAACATTTTAACGCTGGGGTAAAATGCTGCCTTAGCTACGGAACCTTCAGAATAATGCAATTCCTCCTGCATCAATTTTCTGCCTTTCAGTAACTCTGGACAAAACCATAATAAAATTTCAAGGACTCAATGTGCAAAAAATATATTAACAACAGAATGGTATATAACACTGGTGTAACTTGATGACATCAACACAGTAGCAAGGATCAATGACAATAGAGCAAGACTCAATGTTGATTGCATCACAGGTACTGACTTGCAAAGCACAAAAAATTTACTGGCAGTGTTTCGAAAGTGCTTGGAGGCTATTCTATAATTCGAAGAAAAGAAATTTTGTGAATCAGTTTAAAGTGCTACAAAGATCTTAGCATAGATTTACAACCATTGATTAAGACATAGTTCTTTTTGAAGCCAATTTACTGGTAATCTATGCATAGTATATGTCAGAATAAAAATTTAGTTTTAGAAAGAGTGAACATTCTGTAACAGTCAATAAAACAGACTCTCCGTGTGGCTAAGAATCTAGGGAGAAAATAACAAACTTTTATTTTCTATAGATGTGTCTACTCTGATTAAGGATGAAGAAATGATAGTCTGGGAGAAAAAAAAAGAATCAGTACCTGCAAAAAATCAAAAAGATAAATCTTGAAGCTCTTAAGAGATTTTTTTTTTCTGCACATCGGCTTCTGGCCAAAATAAAATGACATTTAATTCCTTTTTTTTTGCATTTAATAATAATTGCTCTTGAGATGTCTTTGCATTACCTCATAATCTCAGAGATATGCACAGTATGAACCACAGGCATGGACTGTGCAGAATTTTGCTGTGCTTCTTCATTCATGTTGGCCAGGCTCCTCTTGAACTCTGAATCTAGGCAAGCCTAAATTTTCAAGAGCTAGAAACTTCCTCCTCCTTTCCCTCTGACTCCATTTGTAAAGGAAAAGTGAAGATTCTACTTGTATTCTTGAGAATGCAATGCTGATGACAAAATTATCATTTTGCAGTGAATTCCCCACAACTGAACCTTAGCACCGTGTGCAACAACCCTTAAATTTCGGATGGGCACAGGAGTGTCCAAAATGACTGCATACACCAGAAAGTTAGATGTGTTGTTATGCATTTCTTCTTAATGGTGGAAATGGTCACTGGAAAAGGAGGAAAAAGGTTTCAGATCATTTTTTTACCTGCAGTTCTGCAACCACCTGCACTGTGTATGTTAGGTTCATTTGAGATCAGAGCCTATCAGCTGAGACCTCGTTCACCTTAATGGTGAAAACTAGGTGCAGAACAAGGGATATTTTCTGAATGATCTACTCCTTACACAAACACAAACGTGAGGAAGTCCTTACTCTTTGGCTGGTGGATCAAAAATTGCATCCTAAGAGAGATCAGGTGGATATATCCATCACACTGCCAAATTGCACAAGTATATTGAAGCTGAATAAAAAAATTATTTAACAATCTTCATAATTTTTTGAGATAACTCCAATACAGGTAGAACAAATCAACACCTACTGAAAGCAGGTCTATATCTTCCTAATTTGGTCAGGTTAAAAATGAACCTATTCTGTTTATAAAGAAATCTTTGCACATCCACACTGAAACTCTGAGCCTAAACTAGTTCTCCTATTAACACAAGATGACAGCTGTCAGTGATGTTTATGAACAGGAAACATACTTTGGGAAATATTTCGCTCTTACTTGAAGACTTTCCTCTTAACCTACAAAATTCTCAAGACTCTGAAGGGTGAGAAAAAAATGATAAATTGTGTTTGGCAGCAAAGGCATAAAGGTGGCAAATAACCGTGTAGCATGGTTGGGTTTTTTTTAGTATATACATATATTTTAGAAATAAACAGCTGCACTTTCTACTAACTCAGTTGTGTGGCCCCAAACCCAACAACTTTTTTTTTTGTGTTAACCATGTGTGCATCTTACTGTGGTTAAAAGTTCTCATTTTTCTGACCTGCACAGGGCAGCTTGCAACTACATGGCAATCTGCCAAAGAGTGATGTATTTGCCACAGAAAACAACAAGAGGTAGTATAATAAAAAGCGGTGCGGTGCAATGCTCTCTGTGGACAGGCACAATCACTACAACAATAATGATGAATAGCAGAACATTGTATTAACTGAATGCATTTTACCCATTTATGCTGAATCATGGCACAGAGAACAACATGAATGCATTTTCTTTCTTTTTCAACTGCTCTAGAAGGATAACTTTGTAAAAAAAAAAAGGAAAATAACTGCATGGTATTAACAAATAATATGCCAATACTCTGATAGTAAAGCATCACTCTGCTAAGTATGAATGCATTAGGGTTCAATAAAGCAGAGGAAGGGTTTTATGTTTGAACCATAGACATCTGTCTGACTTCCCTTAGCTTTGACCACTGCCAAGTGCTTCTGAAACTAAATCTTCCATAAACTGTCCTTCTGAGCTACGTGGGCAAACACAAAAAACTTAATGACAATGTAAGTTTTTCTAGCCTGTTAGATACATTGAGAGAGAGCAGCATCAACAAGACAGGAGAGAAAATGGACTGGTTACTGGTGCAAGACGTGTTATCTCTAGCAACTAAAAGACTAATCACTAATGCTCATCCATGTTTGGATGAATACACATGTGCTGCTGTGGTCAAATAGATGCAGATGGTTGCTGTGCTCTTCCTCTCTGGAAATGCTTGGGACACTTTAAACTGGCTCATTGTTGCCGCTGCTCCTCTGCCCTTCATCTCTGTCATCAGCCTGGAAGGGAAGGCGTGCATCGCCCTGGTCTGAGGGCACTGCTGGCGAATACCGCCTGCCAAGCACATCGTGCTACTCTCTCATTCTCCTTTACGTTTTCCTTTTCATATTCCAATACAAATTTAAAAACCCTGCAAAAATTAAAAACTACACAGCTTGGTGCTCTCTAATAGTGGGATTTATGAATGAGCTGATCTAACATGAAGAATTATTACATTTCTCTTTTGTTTATGGGTACCGGACTATAGCTCATGGCCATCAGCATCCAGAACTGTCAGCATGCTGCTATGCATGATCAGTCTGTGGGAGACAGAGATGAACTGCCATTTGTGCTCTTTAATGCATTAGCCTATTTTTTATTCAGCGTGGTGTTCCTAAGGAAGCCTGAATGCCCTACTTGATTTTGTTTGACATTGCCCTGCATATAAAATCAGTAGGAGTTTTATTTTCATAGGCATTCATCACTGTTTTTAATGTCTGTAGATATTAGAGACAGAGAGAACAGTCATGCTTAAATGCATGTTTGAAATAATGTTTGCTAAAGTTGTATAACCAGTCATGCTCTGAAGTCACAGTACTTGATACTTGATCTTATGAAACACTCCAACGTTTGTATAATTAGCTATATGGCCGAAGTCACACTTGGAAGGACAAGTTTATTCCTGTGTAATATTTAATGGAGCTTTTTGCTCGCTTTTGTGCAAGGATCCTGTGCTGCTCTAGTGCTGTGATAACTAAGGAGCACATTTCTACATGAACCTACATAGATAGGTGCTTCTGACAGAAGCGTGCCCCAGCCCTGCGCTTGTCGCTGCAAGGGCATGTGAAGATGGAGAAGTACACAGCACTCCTCTTCAGCTCAGCAGATAGTTTTGGAAAGGCTGTGCACATAACTGCACCTTAAACTTGTTATGAGGAGTAAATGCATTCTGATTCAAAAATCAGTTCAAATGAATACAAAATTATACATCTTCTGGCTGCAGTTGCCCCAGGTGAGGCAATCTCTTCCCCACCCACTCATCCCTGCTTCCTAGTCAGAGCTGTTGCCTCCAAGCTGTCAGTCACTTTGGTCAGAAAGGGCTGTGTGGGAAAGACCTGCTATTTAAAATGCTTTAATTACCCTCAGCTGTTTTGAATCGAACAGAGCAAATGTCCTCTATAATTTTGGCACTACTAGACAACCTTGCATTCCTTAGCGCAAGCCTCCTTCCTAGTTTCTGTAGCTCATGTCTCTTTCTCAAACACCCTTAATCATAGGAACGTCTATCGGGAGGCGTTGGATCTCTGTCTTCCTTTAAAACAAACAAACAAACAAAAAAAACCCTAAAAAGTGTTACTTTGTGCTGCTACCAATTATTTCTTCCTGTGTTAGTGGGATCTCCTACTTGGAGACCTGATCTGAGAGCATTCAAATCCACATCCTAACTCTCCTTAATTTCTTAATGTGTATGGCATTTCACTATGGGCAAATCTCCTTTGAACAAAATAAATTGCACAGGAGCAAACTTATTCAGAACAGGCATTTGTTACTGCTGGAATGGGGGCATTTAAGGATTGGTTCTTGCAATTTACTTTTTGTTTCAGGTTGCTTAGTGGGAAAATAAAGTATGAGGAGCAAAGTTGGAAGAAGATAAAATGAAAGTCAGGTTCCAAGTATGTGGATTTTTTCTTACAAATTCCTGTCATCATTAGAAATTTCTTTTTGATATAATAATATTTGTTAAAACATGATTGGAGTTTATGGTGAATAATAAAAGTATAAAACCAATTTAAATACAGATCCCTTAATAATTAGAGTACTTAATTAACTGCAAATATTTCAGGATTTCTCTCTTTCTTACACTTTCTTTGTGGTAGTACTTACCCATGATTTCTATTTCTTTCCTGTTTAATAGTTTTGAGGTCAGAGTTTCTGTCAAATCTTTAGATTTTGGAAACCTACAGAACGAACCTCTTTGTTTGTTTTGGTTCATCTGCTTGTCTTTCAAAGATTCAGAAAAACAGTGTTAACACTTTGACTTCTAGCTTTTGAAAAATCAAGCTGTGACAGACTTATCAAAGGAAGCAACTCTCATCACACATGACAATAGAGGTTGATTCCTCTTTCCTTTCAGATGTTGCATGCAACATGATGCAGTAACAGCTGTGTTGAAAACAGTGGATATTACCTTCCTTATTAGATTTCTTCCTTATTAAAATTTCTGTTGCCGTGAAATTTTGTGCTGCTTAGTCTCTAAAAATTGTGTTTTCTTGGAAAAAATTTTGAATAATAATAATCTGAAGAGGAAAAATAGGCCTCCATTCTAAGCGTATTATCACAGAAGTAATGTCTTATTACAAATGCTGCCATCCAAATAAATGACTGAAGAACTACATAGTTTCCTTTCCACACCAGTGTGGATTCCATCACGCCTTCATACTACTGAAGTCAGGGATAACCATTAGGTTAAACTACTGCAAGTCCACAGAGGTTTAACTGTCGATGCTATGGAGGGACTTCAGCTCTTTCAACAGTGATCTTCCACTTAGACAACAAGAGTTGATGGCAGTTTATCATTTTGATTCCCATTTCTAATCTGCTGAATTAAAAATACTGATCCTAATCTACAGGACACTGCATGCTACATGTTAAAATGTGGATGTTCCAAAGTGATAAGCTATATTTACATTGCTTTAGGCGGTAAACTTGGGTGAACCACCAGCAGGATAATTCAGAGCAATTAAGGTAGAAGCTGCAGTTGTTTATGGAGAGCCCACATCAATGGGAAGCAATTGGGGAATGCTCACGTAGGGTGCTATCTTGCTCATTGGCTGCGTGGGGACTGCAGGCAGCTTTGCAGGGCGATCTGCAGTTTGGTACATGTGCACAGCCACCTGGAACCATCTAAAAGAAAATGCCAGGCTCAAGACTACATCTACCTATCTGCCTCGAGGCTTAAAATCAGTTGCTTATTTACAGTCAGATCACTCCTTGGTGGTAGGGCACCTAGAGAAAGAAATAGCACAATTCTTGCACAATTGTTTAAAGGCACTTGAAAAGTAGGAGGTAAGATTTCTATGTCTTCCTGGTTGTCCAGAGTGGATTTGAATTAGCATGTCCTGCTTCTCAACCAAACAACCATGTACGGAAATTGGTTAAGGTTAATGTACCCTTTGCCCTTTACCACTCATCTAATGGCAGGATCATTCCCCTGGGAGATGGGCATTCAACTGTTTTAGGTAGCTGAAGGATAAAGCAAGTGGAGCTGGAATCCCAGGCTCCTGGTTCCCGCATGAGTGCACAGGCCACAAAATAAGTTATTGTGCAAAATACTCTTCCAGTACTGTCTTCCTCCTTGAGACTTTCCTGCCCCTCCCTCCCTATTTCGGAAAACAACCTCTCTGCTGTGTGTTGAAATGGCTCCTGTTTCTCTGTATCTTTTACTAATTATGTTAAGCATCTAGAAGGTTAATGCTCATCCCTGCCCAGCTCTGATTTGCCACAAAGCTTAGACAGCAGTTGCAAGTGTAATTGGCAGGACAGCATGCTTGCTAAAATTGGCAGAAGACCAAGATTTTTGGCTCGTATAAAAAAAAAATGTACCAAAATGAAGGCAGCAATAGATTTCCAGTGCCTTTGGGGAAAAGGCAGTATTTCACAGTTTACCATCTGAATCACTCTCGAAGGATGTGGTTACACATTCTGTTTTCCTGAGTGGAAGACCTGGCTCAATAAATTTCTCTGTCTCACTACAGTGAGAGACCCAGATTTGATTTTTACCCTCTGCCATGCTAAAGGACACCCTTCACCAACCCACAGTGAGTAAACTGCAGAACATTGATGGGAACAAGAGCCAAAGTAGACTTTTTCACCAAATAAAATGGATTGTGAAACTACAAATTTATTTTCAGGTTGTTAATGCAAATCAGATTTGATATGGCCAAATGTGATACAAAGCACAGATCAAATTTGATTAACCTGCCTAAAGCTATGAAAGAAGAAAACAGCGACAGGACAGGGTTACAGGACAAGCTAAGGGACTGCCATTGTAACTACAGAGAAGACACATTATTTCCCAGTAGTTCTTGCATTTCCAGTTCAGAGGACCCAGCCTGAAATGTAGTGAATGCCTCAGATTCTGGTTTGACACCACAGTCAATCCAGTTTTAGGGATGCAAATACTGTATCTGTATATACACAAAGGGTCAGCCTGGTATAAATTAATTAAAAAAAAAAAAATTGACAGGTTAACATTTTATTGTCAGACCAGATGTCTGTGACACTTTTATGCTATGAATGATCTGCTAAGTGAGTGTACTGCCACTGTAAGCAGTTCAGCTGGGATTCCGCTCACCTCTTCCTAACAGTCTTCCCTCTCTCCCCTTTTTAATCAGTGGAGAGATAAGGCCATTCAAAGAAGCTGCCCGTTTAATCAAATTTTAAATCTAATTTACACTGAGATTCACACACAATGACAGTTACTTTAATGAGAGCCTAGGGCAGAAACCTTAGGTGTAGATATCTACATTACAGGTATGTCTTCCATTACAGCCTGCTTGCACTGGAAGTTTTGTGATATGAATGTCAATATTCGCATTTACAATTCCCCTTTAACAATCTCAGGATGATTTAGTTAAAGAATGCCAGTTTTGGTTTAGAGCTCTGAATTGGTAATTTGCTTGCCAGGCCAAATAAAAGATTTTTTACGAAACAGGACTTTTTGTATTTGGGGGGGGGGAAGGGGGGGGAAAGGGGGGAAAAAGAAAAAAAAACTCCACTGTGGTTTTCAAGTTTGAAAAGTGAGATTTTAAAACCTGTTCTTTTTACAGTCTTTCTGATCTAGGCCTAGGACCAATTTGACAAATACTTTTCACTCTTCTGAAACTGCATTTTCAGAAAAATAAGTTATCCTGCTTATAAAAACCAAACTAGAACCCCACAAGCAAACATGCTGTCCTCCCTCAGTCACTTCTTGATGAAAAGTGTTTTTCCACTTACATCACAACATATGCAACCAGTTATATCACAACATATGCAACAATAATATGCTTATAGAACAGCATGTTTCCATAGCCTTTATAGGTCCTTACATAACCCCAATAACTTCAGTGTGTATGTCCAGATACAGTTACTAAATAGGCAGTTGTTTCACTGAAAGATTTGGTATGATTTGATTTCCAAATGTTAATGGATGCTTAATGGTCATTATTCTTTTTCTGCTGGATTATTTTGGTTTGTAGGTAACTTTTTATTGATTTATTTTTCATTTATCAGATGTTCCTATTGCTAGCCTCCAGGCACATTCAGAATAAAAATATCTTAGAGTTTAATTGTGTATTACTTTCATTAAAGCAATCTAGTGATAACTATATTAGGTCTGGTATTTCTGACAGCTTTGATGTCACTTTTAAATATATCTGCTACTACAAAGGAAATCATTAAGATCAAAGCACTGAAGTAATCAATTTGCATTACATACTGGGAGAATTAAACAGACAACAGTAGTCACCAGCACTACCTTGCCAAACCACATCCAAATTAGCTACACGCAAAGACCCTTCCCACCAGATTTTCACGCAAATACACCCATAGTGAAGGCAAAGAACCTCTCTGGACAAATTATCCCTAACTGTAACCTCAGAGAAGCTTCTAAAAGCAGTGCCTGAAATTCCAGTATTTTAGTAAGTCTTTCACCTTAGCCAGTTTTGGGGTTAGCTCAGCGGATAAAGCTACTGCTGTGTCAAGACAAACTGTCGTCTCTACTGGCTGCCCATCGGCAGTCCATGACCCCAGCCTCTGAAACTAATGAGGGGAATCACTGCAGGCTGCAGACTCACTCTAAGCTTGCAGTAGATAGCGTACTACGGCTACTGTTGTGGGTTTGGACCAAAAATGCAACTGCACGCTTTCAGTCTGAACATCAGCTGACGAGAAAAAAGCCAGGGGGGAATGGACACTTCCGACTTTTGAGAAGGCATTGTATGCTCTTGCACAGATACTGCTTTTCTTGTTTCCTCCTTGCCCAGTGCTCTCGGCTGAGACTTGAAAGTCTGCATCAGCCAACAAATCACAGCCTCCAAACCCCACCGAGCTCAGAAACTGGATCCCTCAGAAGACCTGGCTGCACAGTGGGTCAGCTCACTTACCTTGCAGCACCTGTAAAACTGTAGCTTTTCTTTCTACAAAAAATGATCAAAGCAGTTGCCCTATAAAATACTGGTTTGAGTTCCATAAATGCTATCCTTTTAAGGCTGTGAATGTACTGCCATTTATTTGCTTGTTGGTTGGGGTTTTTTTTCAATTTTCTTCCTAGAGTTTACAAAAAGAAGGGCAAATTAATAACTGGGACTGATGAAACAGTCTCCTGGGAGTCTCATTTATGTGAAAGTTCTCATATCTGCACTCCACTACAATAATACAGGTCTGTATCACTGTATTCAAACCAATGTCTAATAACAGAAACACATGCCAGTTTGTG
This sequence comes from Haliaeetus leucocephalus, assembly GCF_000737465.1. Classification (NCBI taxonomy): domain Eukaryota; kingdom Metazoa; phylum Chordata; class Aves; order Accipitriformes; family Accipitridae; genus Haliaeetus; species Haliaeetus leucocephalus. The sequence goes on along the minus strand of NW_010972631.1, from coordinate 12,517,811 downwards.
TACGTCATATCATAGAGCTACAGAACCAAGGTAGATCTTGGCATGAAATGGAGGAGCAGTGCATTGCTCTTAGCTGTGGTGTAAACTTGTATGTGTGTTTCTAAACTAAATAGCTTGTTTTGACTTACCCACTAAAATTTTCTGAAATGCCTTTGGAAAGGAAGCAGAACTTTAGCTTGAGATGTGCTTTCTAAAAAATGTAAAAGCACATCAAAATAGCAGCCTGTATTTATTTACATGTAAGAATAAAACCCAGAGTATCTTCGCTCACAGGGAAAGCTTCCACAAAGGATGTCACTTTTATATGAGAGAGAAACGGAGTCTGTGTCAGAGAGGCAGAAGGGTAAAGGACACAATCAGGCTGTCCGTAGAACCTGTGCCTCCTTTCAGGGGGGAATCCCTTTGTGGGATTACTCGTGTATACTGCCGAGTGTGGAAATAATAGCGGAAGGTCCTTGAAGTTAATGGAGTTCCCAACTAAGGAGATTCCATTGTAGCAGTGCTGAGAAAATGCACCTAGAATTTCCTCACCTCTTCTACTACGTTTGCTTCGGAGGACCCGATCGGAAAAGCAGCAGCTAGCTCAGTCCGTCTCAGCAGCACAGGAAATCCCTTTTGAAGGCTCCTGCTCCGGGTTTGAAAGCACTGCAATCTCACGATCCAAAGTGCCAATCCAATATAACCTCTGCTCACTCTACGCTGTTCAAAAAGGATGATGGCAGGTTAATTTTATACCAGCAGACTTCACGCCAGACTAGGGATTGCCACTCTATGCCAGATCAGTTCTTGTTTATCCTCCCTGCAGGTACAAAAGCATAAAGCCGGAATAAACGCCACGCCACGTGTTCTAGTTCGCTCAGCAGACACGTGGCGAGGGGGATCAGACAGGTCCTGCTGCGACCCGGCGGTGCACAGCTCTGGTACCAGTGATCGCGGACTCGCGGTCTCGGAGGCGGCAGGGCTGGCGTGCCTGGCCCCACGCTCAAAGCTGGAGAAAGGTGAGTCTGTGCGAGAAAATCATCCAGGCATTGAAGGTTTAGGGCTCCTTTACATTTGAAATTAATAGGGGTCTAAGCAGCAGACAGACTTACAGCACATGTGGAAAAGAGCTGCTCCTTCCGAACGCAAATACTCACTCATGAGAAACAGATCTGAGGAGTGCAGAGAAACTCCCTGCCATGTCAACACAGTGTTCAAAGTTTGAGAAATATTTAAAATTGTTGGCATAGATTGTCCTCTGTCTTCCCTCCTGTGTGATCATCTCTGTCTTTATAAAATAACTTGCCAACTTTTTTTTCCAAATTACAAAACAGGTTTTAAAAACAACAACAAAGGCATTTGGTCCTGAGACAGAGTCCAGCTATACAGCTCAGTTGTAATAAAAAAAGTCTGTTTCTGTGTATTCAAAAAACTCTTCAAGGGGACCTGTAAGGGACCTACATCCATCTCAAAACTATGATGGAGTAGGCGATGCTGATGCCCTTCAAATATGCCTCATTGTTCTTCTCCTCCCACATTTCCTGTTCTTTGTCACCTTTCATAATGGTACATATGTAGACAGAAAAAAAATGGTTTAACCATCTCATACTTTTGTGGAAAATTTCAAGGTCATCTCAATTTTCTACTGAAATAAATCCCAAGTCTAACAAAGACCATGAACCTATGGTGTTAATATTGTTTCATGACACCATGAAAATTTATGAAAGCTTAGTTATATCTGGGAATCTCACCCTGCTACTTTGGCAAGTGTTTAGCATTTGCCATTAGTATCACTAGCTTATTGGTGTCTCCCGCATGGTAAGGCGAATTTACTAGATTGTGTGCTTTCAGTATCTTTTCGCAGTCTAATTTATAATAATTTCATTATGCCAGTGAATCAAAATTAATTTTAAGATTTACCCTTGTTTTTTGTTTTCTTCTCAAAATCACTTGCCAGCAATGATTATATAATGGATTTGTGAATTTGTCAAAGTTCAGTGTCAGTGTCAAATGCCAACTTTGTATCTTTCAAAATGATTTCCTATGACTTTTCCCACCATCTATTATCTGATAATTTATTTAAATGGATAAATAAACCCACTTTGCTAAAATATGCTGTTTTACTAATAGTAAACATTTTCTGTTATTTGGTACTTCATAAAATGAATCACCATTTTTGAACTGTCAGAAACATTTTTAAGTTATCAGCTGTCCTCAAATTATATATGTTCTATTATAGAATACATATAGTATTCTGCATTTTAAATAACAAGCAGTTCAAGTAACACACCAAGTTACTTTTGTGTTCACTGAAAATAATAGTTCAATATTTGCCTATTTGTATAGATGAAGAAATATGTTACTATTTCATTTCAGCAGCACGATAGATTGGAAGTCTTTCCCATCTTGAAATGCTAAATAGCAATGTGAGTATGGGGCACTTTTTTCCCATTTCTTTTTGTGCTATGGATGATTTTGTGCATAATTTTTTTTAATCTTGACAGACTGCTGTAATATTTTAAAATGCAATTCCATTCCTACAGCATCTAAATTTAAAAAAAAATAAATTCCCAAGGCTCATACCCACTGTGATTGGACTGCCATTGAATTTTTACTGATTATAGACTAGAATGAAATTTGAAAAATCAGAATTATTCAGTTATTGATATGATGGTTTATTAATGCTTAGATGAACTTGTCAGGAAAAATTAAGGATTGGCCACATAATAATTTTAACTCCCGACTCCTGCTTCTTCAGGCTGCTGTGCACAGCTGCATGCTCTGCTCACATGGAAACGTCTCCAGGTCTGTTTCTTCTATTCTTTAATATTAAATACAGGGTCATGTCTCATTTTATAATTATCTTTCACCTCAGTAGCTTAAAATTTTGCCAAACATCAACTTTCCCAACTCAGAGTACATGCATTCTCCTTACCAGAACACCAGATGTAACATCTAATGTCAGGTGATTTAAGCTCAGTGTTTTCCATAAGAAAAATGGAATTTGGCAGTGCAAAAGGAAATGGTCAAAGTGGTATGCCTGGCTCTTGGTTTTCAGCTGATCTTCCCCACACCTAAACAAAAAGCCAGAATACCTGAATAAACATTTTCAAATCTTTTTCAAATCCCTTCAGGCTGGTATACAAGAAGACACGTTTGGTATCAAGAACATAATTGCAAAACAGGCTATCATCTGTGCAATACACGTGAGTTGCCTCCCCAAGATGTTTTGAAAGGACTTTCCCAAACTTCTGTGTAATTGCAAAGTTCTGCTCCCTGTCATTGCCAGGAAATAGAAACAGAAAAAGCATAACATGGCCTATTTTGTTCCAAACAGCTTACTATTTGCTTCCCACAGACAGGTACTGCTTAAAGAAGTATAGATAGCATGATACACATGCATGGCACAGAAAAGCATGCAGCCATCCTGCAGCTTAACCTGATGGGCAACTACACCACAAAATTAAAGATTAATTTTCTGACCATATTGGCAAGCTTGTCCAAACCATCCAGTACACCAGAGGAAGTGGGGACACATGATCAGAGCTGAAGAAAACGAAGGTCACATCTTTAGGAGCAGGCTGTAGACAGATTCTCTCACAGAATTTTTATGTACAAACCAGCCAAGGAAAGTCTGCAAGGACACAGACCTCCTGCCATTGATTATATCACGTGTACTTGATAAAAATTGCAAAAACTGAATTCCTGAGCTGTATGGAAAACAAGGAATTGAGTGTATTCCTCTCAGTAAAGGGAGATTTGTATTCTAAACTTTTTATAGCATCAGTCAGTCCCTACTCAGTGAAGGGCAGGAAATAATTTCTAACAGCACAAAGTTTTGAAATAGTTACTTGTGTGCTTGCTGGGTCAGCAATGCATGATGAATTATCAGATAACCCCTGACAACCATTTTATAACAGCATTTGGATTAAGAAATTTGTTTAACATTAGCTTGATGGCACTTTGATCAAAAGCGTATTGTTAAGTTGTTAAATTGATTGTTAAATTGTTGACCAGTTCTGAGTAACATAAGGTAAGAGCTTGCACACTAATCAACTTGAAATATAAAGAAAACAGAATTTTTTTTTTAGAAATATGAAAACCCATATGCTAATATGGAAAACTATTAAAGTATGATTCATCTCTGAAAAATGATTCAGTAGATGTAGCTCTATGGATTCTCAGGATTTTTATGGTTAAGAGAATCCATAGTAAATGAGCAAATCCACAAGTAAAAAGCTGGTTTTTTACTTCTATTATTCCTTCTAATTCAATCTTTCAGAGTCAAAATGGATTCTTTGTATCTTCTCTATAGTCCTTGGCAATATGGTAAGAGTAGGCCAAATTTTGCTCTCAGAGACATCTCTACAACTTTACACAAGTCAATCAGGATGCAACCAACAGCTTAGCCCATAAAGTTACACTCTGCTGTAGAAGGTAGCTGCACTGACACAGCTACACAGACACAGCAGGAAGCCAAAGAAGAAATGAATGCCCTTTCCCCCAGGTATTTATGGCTGTATCACTTCTTTTTGTAGAACAGTTTATTCCTAGCCAGCTTTTGGATAGTGGGAGTAAGGAGGAGTGATTCACGTCCCCTCCCCGGTCCAACCTGGACGTTTCCCTGGAATGGAGAGCTGAGAGTATTTCCTGCTCTGCTGGCTAGAGCTTGAGTTGCGGCTCAACACCACCGAGGAGTGAAGAGAGCCGGCTCGCTTCTCCTTTACAGCCTCCAAAGCCAAGAAGAATACCGTGACAGTAGACCGTTTTGTAAACACTTGGGTTCACACAAAAGAAGAAACTCAGGCATGTTTGCTCTCCAAACCTAAGCGGCATAAGAAGAAAGGTAGTGATTTCAATAAATGACTGGATATGATGCTAATCAGACAGAAGAAAATGATCTATGGAGTAAGAACGTGACAGCTTTACAAAGTCACATTTCAGTGTATAGAATTTTATGTCATGAAGAATGAGGAAAAAATGGTCCAGAAAAAAATTCAGTGCTGAGGTAACCAAGGAATCCCAACCCATTTTTTAAAAAACAGTCTTCCTTTTGTATATCATTGTTCATCTTCTCTCCTTGTGCTTGACTTTGCGAAGGTGAATAAAACAAGTCCACAAATTTGGAAGTAACTTAAAAAAAGTGTACTCTCCAGAACCATAATTATTTGCACCTATTGCATATTTCTGGGTTTTTTCCTGTTATTTTTTGCTATTTTTGTTGTCTTGCTGTTTACACAGCACTTTCCCATACACACATCCAGATCTAGATATTTGTCTGTGCCTAAAGAAATTAAATAATGATACGATTATCTAACTTCAGGCAAAATGTAAATTGTTTACAGATCTCGTTACTGAATGACAATGAACAGAATCAGATTTATATTTTAAAATATCACAGGAGAGAAGGCAATTTCTCAAAGCACTAATACTGGTTCTTTGAACCATATACTGATCCTAATCTGCATACAAGACTGTTGAAATAAATTGCTTGTGTAGAACAAGGACAGCGTTTGTGTATGGCTTTTAATAAACTGCTGACAATAGACTGAGGTTGTGCAATGCCACTGTTCTCAGACACCTAAACGGATTAAAACATATTGCTTTGACAGCTACATTGTGGACATTTTTGTATTTCTTTTTCAGCAGTGCCCATTTTTGTACCAGGATTGACTACAGATTTTCTAGTTAGGTTGGTAGCTTTAATAGGAAGTTTTAAAATAAAGATTTACAACCATCTCACATTTCAGAGGCAGAGGAAATTTGATCGCTTACATAATTTAATATATAGCCTCATCTCATTCTGTAATTCCCCCTTTCTCTGTGCTTACTTTGAAGAGTGTTATTCAGCGTGCTGCTAAAATGGATCCCAGCTAACCTATGGATCATTGAATTGCTGTTTGAACAGGAGACATTGTCTCTTTGAAAGAAAGCTCAAATTATCACTCAGATCTGAAAACATTTCAGCACATTACTATTTTATATTTAATGATACCAGTTGCATAGGATATGTTTTACATAGGAGTCCTATAGGTTACCAGATAATGATTAGCAGAGAATTCTGTCACTGTCCTGCACCTGATGACACCATCCCCAGATGAAACCTTAAGAGTTTGTGAGAAACAAACATCAAGTCTCTATTACCTGGCCTGTCTTTGGTTACAACCACTCCCAGTATTTTATTGCAAAACTGCTTTGCCTGCACTTACTGCCTTAATGCAAATACATGGGTTCTGTGCTGACAAAAAAAAAAAAAAAAGGCTGAATTCTTGATTAGACAATTGAAAATAATGTGTTGCATTTATGCAGCCACTTTTTGGAGCCAGAAGAGCAGTTGAGGCTGTAGGTGAAATAAATGAAGAGATGATACAAATTTAGCCAATACACCTAATTTACAAGAGATGACTTGCAACGCGTGGCCGTGGCTCTCATAGCCGTAGCTGTCTGGGGACATCCTTCCAACTTACAAACGCCAGCAGAGCGTGAGGAAGCAGTTCAGCTGAAGTTGTGTCTTCCATTTGTATTAGGCATCTGCTTTAATTCTAAGGATTTTTCTTGGCTTCTATAACTATAGCACAGGGTGTCAATAGCACTGCTGCTATTTGGAGATGAACTATTTTTTATGTTTTCTTTGACCACAGGAGACAGAAAAAACATTCAATAATATTTCCGCTCCCACAGACTACATTTCAAAGTACAAGCTGGGAGAAAAGATTCAAAATTTAACTCCTTCCCCTCTTGCCGCATGCCTCATAGCTTGCTCTGGGAAACTGGGGGGTGTGCGTGCAGTTTTTGTTTTACCCAAGTTGAAGATGAACGTCTTCCTTCTTGCTTCTTTCTTCAAAAAACCTTTGATTTTTTTTTTAACCTATCAGGAAATGAGATTTCTGTGCTAGCAATAAATATGGCTTTTGACACTCTGAACTTTCCTCCTCCTTGCTCTCAGGGGTTGGTTTCTGGTACGCAAAACACATTTGGTCAGAGGATTCCCCTCTTAGCAAAGTTTCCCCATGCTTACTACAGTTTTCCTTAATTCCTGCAGTCATTCAAGCCTGAATACCTTTCTTTCTGGTCACTGTATTTTCAGTACCACTTCAGATCTTTACCAAAATACATATGAGAAATTTGTTAGATGTCATGGTATTTAAGTCACTGTTTTGTGTTTTTTGTTTTTTTTTGTAATGAGTCATTCCTGACATACCAGTGATGTAGAAGTTAAGAGTTTTACTTCACAGTGCTATTTCTGAGTTGTCTCCTTAATCCCTCTTTACTTTGGGGACTCCAGTTATCTCAGCTATGAAATAAGCAGAATACACAAATGCTACACAGTAATCACAAATTAATCCTTGCCTTTGAGCACATATTTGGTCTTCTTGCTGCAAACTTTAGAGAGCTCTCTACTGTCACATGGTTTTCAGGGGTCATCCATAGCTACTACCCAATGGAAGAACAAAGCTCCGGTTTTCAACTTCTTTTAAACAAGTGACAGCCAGCACCTTTTCAAGTACGAAAAAGACTTAAGAAGTTAAATGTAGTGTAAAAGAGACAGTTAGAAGATTAAGCAATTAAATTTGAACATTTTAAGGAAGTTTTTATAAACATTACCAGAGTTTTCAACTGCCAGTTCAACAGCAGGAAAATTATCTAAAATGCAAATCTGACCTTATAGCTCCCAGTACGGATTTCCTCTTCATGTCTTATTGCCTTCAGCAGGAAGTACAAACAATAACAGTAAAGGCTAAAACCTACCCATTTTTCATCCGTACAAGGATCAATGATACAGCAGTATTCTATGGTGGGTAGAAGAGACTAAATTGTGTAGGCCCGTGAGTAGATTATTTGCACGTGTACTGTGTATTGTGCTCCTTAGTGATGCTGGAAAATTTCTCTAAACTATTTTTCAGGTATTTTAAGGACATCTAGAATAGAATAATGTTTTAAACATGCATCTAAATGGTTAATATAAAAATATAAAACAACATTGGACTTGATTCACAAAATGTAGTTTTGTTTTATATTTTAATTTACACGGGCTTCAGTCTCTCTTTGTTTTTGTTTCTTTTGGTTTGTCCTCTGATGGAGAAAAGGAATATTCACCTAGGGAAGTGCAGCTTGTAAGATCGAAGCATACTGAAGCAGATGCAACTTTACTACTCCCTAATTTTACTTATTAAATAATATGTGTTGTCATGAATTAAGGGATCATACAAATAAGTACAGAACAAAGTTCTGAATTAACCGTACCATTTCATTTCAATCTTAGAGACACAACATACACTAGTTTAATTTCTTTCTGTCTTCCTTAATAAACAGAAATTCAAGCAGAAGTCTGACAAATCTTCTGGTGGGTTTCTTTTCCCTTTTCTAATATAGGTCAAATATATAGGTGTTTTTAAAGTTTAACCCCCCCCCCCGCACTGCTAAATATCAACCACTTCTTTACAGAAAATGTACACAAAAATGTACATGCAGAAATGCATGGTGTACACTCTGAGAGCTTGTGTAGGGTTTCTATAGATGTGAAATATATTCAGACTTAAGTCTAACTTCCTATCATTGTACTATCAGAGAAGCACTATTGTTCTATTATGCTGTGTAAATTAAACAACCCAATTCTATTATTAAAATGCTGTGCTATAAGCAGTAGAACTAATGAAACCCAGCTCCCTACAGATTCTGTCCTATTCCTGAATTTCCCTCCTGCATCCAAAATAGTGTGCCCGATACCTTCACCTACCGGTCCTGTCACCTGGGCTTACCCTGAACTGCTCCATTCCTTCTCCCACCTCCAGCTGCCTCTGCCTGGACCAGCCGGTGGGCACCACGAAGATGCCTGGGTCAGAGCTGCCATGGGCTGACTGGCAAGTCAGGACCTGTGTGCAGACTGGTTAACCAGCCACTGCCCTGAGCAGCCCAGACAAAATCGTCTGCACTTGTTCCCCCTTTCTGTCAGTAAGAGAGTGGTTACAGGAGCCACTGTTAAGTTTCCCAAACCTTGGAGGACCTCAGTGTGTTTGGGACCATCGCCTTCCTGGTTCATGTGGTTGGAACTGGTCAGTAAGTTAAATGTTCCTCAGGAGGAGAGGGGTAGATGTTCCAGCCTGGCATCTCCTGTCTCGTCTTCTCAACCATATCAGTTTGGCACTTCCCTTCTCTGGGGACAGTGTCACACACAACATAGATATGCTTTCCAACGAAGGCCTCTGGGACTGTTGATAACCAAAGTGAGAGTGTCTTCCCCTCATTAATGGGGGTTGCTGTGCCTGGCTGATGGTAGGGCTCCTTTGACCTTTACATCCTCTCATCAACAGCTAGGTCAATATGATTGTTGCAAATCAACTTCTGAAAAAATTTCTCCACTTATACTTCATGCTTGCTAGTGGAAGGCACAGGCTTCCCTCTGATTTTTACTTATTGCATGAACACTGAAGCACATCTACAGCTGCGATAGGACCACAGTACAGTGGGCAATGTATGCTTTGGAATTTTTAAAATGGCATACTGCATATACACATTGGGAGGTGGAGAGCAATGAAACATGGTAATATAGATCACAGCACTTCATCTTGTGAGATTTAGGATATTCTGCATGAGGTATTCCCAGTCTTTACATATTTAGTAAATAAGGTAGAAATAACACTATATATCTAACAATATAGCCAACCGTACCCTGGGCTGCATTAAAGGAAGCGTGGCTGGCAGGTCAAGAGAGGGGATTCTCCCCTTCTACTCCGCTCTCCTGAGAGCCCACCTGCAGTTCTGTGTTCAGCTCTGGGGTCCCCAACATAAGGAGGACATGGACCTGTTGGAGCGAGTCCAGAGGAGGGACACGAAGATGATCAGGGGGCTGGAGCACCTCTCCTGTGAAGACAGGCTGAGAGAGTTGGGGTTGTTCAGCCTGGAGAAGGCTCCGGAGGAGACCTTATAGCAGCCTGCCAGTACCTAAAGGGAACCTACAAGAAAGCTGGAGAGGGACTTCTTACAAGGGCACGTACTGATAGGACAAGGGGTAATGGCTTTAAACTGCAAGAGGGTAGGTTTAGATGAGATGTAAGGAAGAAGTTCTTCACTGTGAGGGTGGTGAGGCACTGGAACAGGTTGCCCAGAGAGGCTGTGGATGCCCCATCCCTGGCAGTGTTCAAGGCCAGGTTGGATGGGGCTTTGAGCAACCTGGTCTAGTGGAAGGTGTCCCTGCCCATGGCAGGGGGGTGGAGCTGGATGGTCTTTAAGGTCCCTTCCAACCCAAACCATTCTGTGATTTGATGATTTTATGATATGCCATTACAGAATTAAACAAGGTAGTAACTTTAAGTTTATGTGAGCAGTGTTCACTGAGCATCAAGATGAGAAGTAATAATATTTCAGTGAAAATCTTAATTGAAAGTAATATATTTTATTTTCTGATATGTTAATATTTGCATTTTTAAAAGGTAAATTTGGCTAGAAAATTTTAGTTTGGTTTGGACTGTGATCAAGACTGCCCAGAGATATCTCTTCAGTCCTATCAACTTGCGCTGCCTGAGTTTTTAAAAATTCCATTAAATGCTTTCTGTTGTTAGGGGAAAAGGACAACAAATTTACAATTTCAATTTAACCTGAATCTTAATAATCTGTATTTAGGCTGTTTGATTTATCTTGGCAAGATGTAGAATTAAATACTAGTAAAAACCAACAAAAATGGGTTCATTCCTGCTCTTAAAGTCTGTGATAAAACTTCCATTTCTTTTAATGGAAAAAGAATCAAGCTACAGTGTTTCCCATCTTTCCTTAACTACACTCACCACAATTTACTTTCCATTCAATTCTATTTCTCATCATGTGTTACAGTTCTTGCATTCCAAACATATACATCAAATTCCAGAATAAAGACTCAGACTAACTAGTTCATTAACATTAATTTCTAGTACTTCTTTGTATTTACTGGAAGCATTTTCTCAGTTTCTCTCAGTTTTCAGATTGTTTTCCTTGATGAATTATAAAAGTGTACAAAATGATGTTGTCTAATCTGATGTGTGGCCATTCTTAACCTATATGTAATATTTCTGTCTAGGTTTTGTCATAAATAGGATTCCTCAGTTGAATTTCAGGCCCATGTTCTGTTAAAAAGCTCAGTTGCAACATTTGAACATTTGAAATACATCTCAAGAGAAGAAATGCAGTATAGTGTCTCTAAATAATAAAAAGCTGAAACATCTAACATTTTAATTTACTGGTAAGTCTCCCAACTTTTAAATTTCTGTAAAATTGGAGTAAAATATTAAAGGCTCAAAGAGAAATGCTGTGTAGAGGGACTTGTTAGTGGAGAGCGAGCCCTGGAGTGCTACCTTTCTGATTAAGATAACACTCAGTAGGGAATCTGTTTTGAATTCCTTAGGCTGAAGGAATAAATGCCATGGGAAGGATAAAATAAATTCTTGCTAAACAAATGTACAGCAAGTGTAGGAGTTAAAGACCAGCATAATAAGCACAAGAACTAAGTGAGGATCATGAAGGGAAAGATTTGAAGAAGTGTGGGAGGTAAAGAGAATAAGAAATGAGTTTCACATTAAAACATCCAAGCCAAGCCACAGATTAAGTGTGGACTTGCAGCAAAAATGGAAAGCATTTCTGAAAAAGCACAATGAAAGAACTTAAGTATAAGAATTAAAAGCATTGAGAATAAAATCATAAGCAATGGCTAGAGCTGATCAAAGAACCAAAAGTTCATGTCAAGAAAGAGTCATTACAGATGACTGATTAAAACCAAAAAAAAAAAAGGGGTGTTTAGAAAACAAAGGCTCGTATATGAGAAATAAAAGAGGAAAGTGTCCATGGACATACAATGTAAATAGTTTTAGATGGAATACAACTTTTAATAGCAGGACAAAAATTTGCCACTGGGGCTATGTTTTGAAGTTTATCATCTGTAGTTATCTTTCATTTCTATATGATGACCATATATGTGTGCTGAGATACTTAGGAACTTGCAGTTACCTGTGTGTTATAAATGTCTGTTTCCATTGAGTGTTCTGTTCCAAACTGTAATCTTTGCATTATCAGTAGTTTTTTCTATAATATTCCTGTTGGCTCTATGTATGGAATAGCAATGCAATGGAAATTACCAAAGGGAAGCTTCATTGGCTTAGTTTGTCACATTGTATAACATTTTTCTTTCTTCTTTTAACAGTCTTAGGTGAAAGACTGTTAAAACTACTGTTGCCTGATTTGTACCTTCTCTAATTTTTACCACGTACCTACCTTTAGGATAACTCACATGAGTTACCCTTGCTCTCAGGGAAGCAGTTCAGATTTTTTTTTTTCTTCCACTCCTGGGCAAGAGAATGGAGGGAACGTTTCACTGGCATTTCTGTGAGGTTGTTCTTTCCTACCCTAGTAAGAGTCGCTTTAAAGGTTTAAGTGACTTTGGGGTATCCCTGAGTATACTGGAAGGTATTTTATGAAATTGTTTAACTTCTTCCACACTGCCTTCTCAAAACCACCAACACTGAACTCCAGCTGTGCTAACTGAATTTTGTGTGTTATTTTGTGAAATTTCACAGAGACAGTGCTTCACATGGCTCTAGTCAAATATTTGCCCTAAGGGACAGAGCAAAGTTTCTTTAGTTTACCAAGTGCACTTGGAAAGAAAACAGGAGCTTTCTTCTCTTCCATTCTCCAAGGCTTTTCATAATTTTCTCTTCAGAAAGAGCCCATTTCTGCTTTCTTCTCTAGTCTACCTTCATTACTAGCAGTGATACCCAGTCTTACTCTCCTTGAAAGCTTCCTCTAAGAATGTTGTAACTCACAAATCTCTTTCAACCATTCCCACCTTGTGCAGGTGTATGTTTTCCTCTCTGCCTTCTCTTTAATCAGCTATTGAGAAAACACCGCGCCTAACTATTTTTCCCTTTAACAGGACCTTTACTACCACTGTTACTACTACAGTGCTTCTTTTTGGGTGTCTGATCTCCACCAAATGTTGGACTGTGCTGCAGGAAAGTGACTGTTCCTCCTCCTGCAGTGATGGCTGCATAAATCCAGCCTGCCTTTAAGAGAAGCCTGGCCTGTGTACAGGTTCTCAAGACTCTGGAAAGGACTATCTCTTGTCCCCCCTCGGTCACACTCACACACAAAACAGATTATTGGTAGGGTTAATATGCTTTTTCTCCTATTTTGAAAATTAGTATAACTCATCTTGTGACAAACTTCGGAAGCTCAGCAAAGCTCCCCTGAGGCCAGTTTAAAGTTTACTGAAGTCAATGAAATATTGGTGGCTAGCAGAGGAATAAACACAAAATAAGTATATGAGAAGTAAAATGAATGATGACAAGCATGAATAATTTCCCAGACTGGACATGAGTGCCACACGTAAAAACAGAAGAACAGAAAAACTTAAAGAAGTGGAGGGATTCGAGGCAAAATCAGAGCCCTGAGCTGTAACAGAACTGAACAAGAAGCACTTGGAATTTGGTGGTGAAAGAGCAGACATATGAGATTAATAGTAATATAGCAATGTATATAAAGAATGAAGTTAAAAATGTCAACAGATAAAGAAAAAACATGCTTTACATTGCAGAATAAGGGCTGAGACCCTTATTCTCAAGGGTTGTCTTGTTTTCCCTCAGAAACTCTCTCTAGGAAAATAGATTCTACACCCAAGCATGTAGGATAGCGAATACAGGATTTAAATTTCCAGGGTTGCACATTTAAACATAATTTAAGGGTATACTTAAATGGAATTTAAATCAATGTTCATGTGGAAAATAAAGTAGCCCTTCCCTTCATTTCTGTTGTAAACTGAATTTATGAATAGTAGCTGAGAAATGTAAAACCAAAGACTGACTTTCAGTTTAACGCACATATTTTGTGAAATGGAAGCCAATACATCTGTCTCTGTACTAATTATCTAGACAAATTGGAAGTGAGTATCTCTTTCATTTAACATGAAGACAGTATAGAAGTCATACAGTTCCCTAATGTTTTCAAAGTTGGTGCAATATCACTGCTTTCTTCTTCAACTGAGTGTCTGCTGAAATAGCTGGAGAAGATCCAGCCTCCAGGACACTGCCTAATACTTAGGCCCAGTTTCACCGAAGGCTTTAAGCAACAGCTCTACTCTAAACTGAGGATTTTTATATTCATTGTGAGCTTTAGCAGATGTGCTGATGGAGCAAGTAAAAAGATGCTACTTCTTTTGTCCATTCACATCATGAAGTCACCATGGATTCAGAGAATAAAGCTGTGGAGTTCTGATCTTAGGCACTTCTTACAGAGACCTCCAAGCCACGTTAGGTCATCAGCTGCATTCTGCTAAACCACAGTGACAGATAATCTGTCCCCTGTTTTTAGCCTTGACATACAACATCTGGTTTTGTTGGGCTCTTCTCAAGACAGACCCTGCTTCTTGACCAAATTCCAAGATACCAAAATTCATGCGTACCTTTTAATACTTGGGTATTCAACTGACCTTTAAAATAATTTCCATGGCCATAAGCATGCATGTGAATGAATTTATGGACAACATTATGGTGCTCACTACCAAGATCAATCCTCAAATAAAGAAAGAAGAAAAACCATTGGAATGTGCTCTTAAAAGTACTTGTAAAAACTTCCTCTAAAAAGAACAAATGAAAATCTGCCTATGCTAAAAACCAGTATCAAAAATCTCGTCATGATCCCATCTATTTATTTCTGTAAAGAACCCATCATGACAGTCTTTTAAATTCCATATGTCTACCTGTATCTCATATTGTCTATCAAATATATTTTATATACTTGATAAATCAATATATATGCTTGACTATATTTCAAAATGCAAATGTATATACTGAAACTAGAAGGAGATGGGAAATGAAAGTTTGAAAATACTGAAAAAGCATGTCCATGCATACACAGTGCAAAATAAAAGTAAGCAAAGAAACTTTGGGCTGCCTATGACCTTTTGAAAGAAGCGCATAATAAAGGTATTTTATACATCCAATCACACTTGACTGTATTTCAGTGAAATCTGTAAGGAGGTAGAGGGCCGTGCCACCTCTGAGATGTAGACCTGAGGGTGCAGTGAAGTTGTGTGGCTCTTGTTCCCCCTATAGAAATCTGCTTTTTCTTTTCGCTTTGATAAAGCTGGCCAGATCTGCTGACTATTGTGTGAGGCCGCTGATCACCACCTGCCCATCCTTTCATAGTGCTTTGATGTTCATGTTTCTCAAGAAAGAAGAAAAAAGAGCAATCTCCAGGCAGCACGCAATGCAAGAGCTGCAATTTGCGGAAGGCTGATCATGGCCATTCTCAGGACTTCGTGTGCATTCAAACGCGGGCAGGCCGAGTTTCTCCCTGGTTTGGGGGAAGAAGGGGCCTCCCACACGGCAATGTGTGAATGCTTCATGATTGGAATGTGGATAGATGCCTGTGTAATGCATTCACATAGAGATCTTAAATACTTGTGATAATAAAACATACCATTACTTTTTTTCTTCACATTTCCATTTTTGCCAGTGCCATTTTCCTTGAATTAAAACCTTTCTGCAGAAGAATTGAGAGAGTGGTGCAAATGGATGGTATCCTGAACAGGAGATCAATTACTTCTCGTAATTCAAAAGAACACAAAATGCCAGCTACTCCTTTATTGACTCACATACGCCTGCAAGTGAAGCCAGTAGGAATTATATCTCTTCAAGGGGAATAAACCATGCAAAAATAACAGAATTTGAGAAATACAAATGTATTTATTTATTTAATGCATTTAAGTCTTTGCTTTCAAAAAATCAAAGGCAAGATAATTTTACAAGGAAAGATAAAACAGGAAAAGGACTTTAAATCCACCCTGCATGCACTTTTATTGTACCTTATGTCTGTAGAATTGTGAATAATCCTTTTGTGTAATGAAAGCGAAAGGCATCGTTCTGACTGTTAGTGTTGTCTTTTCAAAGTCCCATTCCCGAAAGTCTTAAACACAATTTTAATAAGATTTGCATTATTCCAGCCAATTCAGTCACACTGTGCACAGAGCATGAGACAGTCAGCTGAGGAATGATAATTCTTTCCCTCCGCAGGAGCCCAGAATACGCAGCCCAGTGCCAATAAGGTAACAGCTCCCAGAAAGACACCTTCCGAAGGAGGACAGCTGAACCTAGGCTCCTTCCTCTTACAGCACTCGTAACTGAGGCGAGCTGTGAGATGGCAGGATTTTCAACCACAGCTTTCACTGTCATGCAAAGAATATATTTCTGTGTTTCTGGTTTTTGCCTATTTTGCTCTGTGTTTAGTTAGCTGTTAAGTAAGCTTTTCTTTTCCAATGGAATTTTGCTTCTGTTTCTAAATGACTGAAAACAGCGTAGCTGTAAAAGACCCAGAACAGCACATCGACATGATATTCCATGGGCAGATGGCATCCTAGCCTGACCTTGTTTATCACTGGACCACATCCTGTGACAAGGTTTTTTTGTAATGACTGCAGCAGTCCGAGGCTTTCCATGTATCACATTCCTCCCTTCTTATTCAGATAATGCAACTGTAAGGCCAGAGTGGCATTTCTAATTGTT
Organism: Haliaeetus leucocephalus; assembly: GCF_000737465.1. Lineage (NCBI taxonomy): Eukaryota > Metazoa > Chordata > Aves > Accipitriformes > Accipitridae > Haliaeetus > Haliaeetus leucocephalus. Next base: position 12,501,312 of record NW_010972631.1, on the reverse strand, counting down.
GACTTATTATTATAGTACCTAATTCTGCTGGAGAGCTTTGAAATTTTAAAATACATATTTCAATCAGTGCATCAAGAGATTTTTTTTTGTAAATAACATTCTAATGAGCGATATTACAATTATTGATATAGAACAGCAGAACACAGCAGAACTCCTATTAAATTGATTTTTTTTTTTTTTTTTAAACTCCTTTCAGGTTAATAGAGAATTTGTTTAAACCACCTGGTTAGTTGGTTTCCATTTGAAATATATTTGGAATTTATTGTCCCACAAATTTCAAGCCAACTATATCTGTAGCAGGTATAAACACATCACTTTGATACATTAAAAATACAAAAATTATCTTTTATATCCCATACTTACAAACTTTTTTCCCTAAAAAATGAAGTAAAGGTATTATTTACTACATGTAACAATTTTTTTCTGCACAAAGATTTTCAACTCAAACTATACATGTATTTTAATTTCAAGTTACATGTATCTTAATGTTTCCATCACTCTTGTCTCTTACACTTTTATTAGCTTTTTTGAGTTTCAGCCTCCTCCAAAATTCTACCAAATAAGTAGGAGTTCCAACAGAGAGTAATTTCTGTTCATAAAGTAATAATAAATCTAGGGGAGAAGAACACTTATCCTTCTTTCTATGAAAACCTCCTCTACAGTTTGGCTAGTCCAGATGCTGCCCTTTAAGAAGTGGGAAAGCTGAAGCTCAAAAGCTGGCAGATCTTTGCACTTGGTAAGGTCAGAAGAAATTTCACCAGACTATACTCTTTATTTTGGCAGGGCTTTATATGCAGATACGGCTTCAGCTGAAGTTTACACATCTGCACTTTAAAAACACAATGCCGTTTTTCATCCAATCACAAGTCCATATAAGTGCTAGATTTTAAGCTTTATGTCAATCTGTAGTGCTTTATTTTGGCTTCAGGGTACAGGTCTAACTCCCTAGCAGCTGTGATACATGAAGACTCACTCATTAACTTTCAGGCTAGGAATAATGTGTAGAATATATTTGTTTGATAATAAAGGGTGAGCCACAAAAGATAACTCAAAACATGACCCTAACAGACACCATTTTGGACAAATTTTGTCAGAAAAGTTTCGTAGCTAAAATTTGTACCAAATACCTATAATGACAAATTATGTATGTAAAGCGGAGACCTCTGAATTAACCAGGTGGGGTGAGAGGATGTTCAAACGCTTTTTCTAGAAGTCATTGGACATTTGTGCTCCATCCTGCAGATTCCCACCTTTAGCAGGCACTCAGACTCCCTGCAGCCTGGCAAAACCTGCAGTCCCGAGCCCCTTCCTCAACGCTGTGGCCCCGGTCACACTGTGATTATCCTTACCAGCTCTGTCAGCCTGTCTTGGCCTCCAGCAGAAGCTTCCTACACCCTCACGGCCCCCAGAGGGGGTCCATGGCCTCTGTCAGCTCCTGAAGGGCATCAGAGAATTACCTGGGGAGAGCGGTGGTAGCTGGTGCTAAAGCCGCAGCAGAGACTCTTCTTGCAATTTAACACTCCACGTCATCAAGTCTTAGTGCTCATGCACATGTGCACTGTTTTATTACAAATGTGGGTGTTCTCTCAGAGCCTTACTGCATGAGGCTCTATGTAATTTTTTTCTGAGAGTTCTTTATTTCTACAGTTATAGACTCTTATTTCTTCTAACTTGTGTCTTCAGCACACTTCCCAGCCAAGGTGCCCGACAGCCTGAACAATTGGCTTTGTATAGCACAATGCCCTGCCCAGTTCAGGAACTGGTTTCATCTGACTCATATGAATGCTTCTTCAAGATACGCAATATATGTGGAAAAAAATAAACTCAGAATGCTTAATCTTTATTATGCTGGTAGGTCTATAGCCTCCAAGTCGCTGCTTGAGTCACCCCAGTACCTGGCCCTTGTCTATACTTTACTACTGTTACATATTTTAGTGATTTAATTTAATGCACATTCACCTAAAACAGTTGTTCCATGTTTCGGGGAAATTTAACAGTACAGAGAGGATAATGATAGAAGCCAACCCAATTTGAGTGAGCTCTCTAGCAAGTTAAAAGGAATAATGCATATGTTCGAGAAAAGAAAAATTCTCTTCTCATAAGAAGACACAGCAGAGAGCCACACAAGCAGAACTCCCTTTCATCTGCAGAACTGAAGTATGACATGTTATTATCTGTTTATGCAATGCTACTTCTATTTTGGTTGCTTAGTTTTTCCTATCCTAGCATCCTGCTTTCATTTGTACTTTACTTTGCTGATCCTTAGCTGCTCAGGCTGAAATTTCCTGTGCTTGATATCTGTCTCAAAATGGAAAGTTTTTAGGAAAAGAGATTTAAGAGTTTCTAGACTGAGATTAGTAAAATGTGTTATTTTCCCATGTTAACAAATTATTCAACAACAGTTATACTAAGAACCCCTAATTCCTCCATATTTTTCAACAGAAACTTGGATTTTGCCCTGATATCTTCATATCTGGTGCTTTTGGTGAAAATCACACTTATATGTCAAAATTATTTTCCTCTGTAAAGAACCATATTCCTCACATAATTCTTTGAGACTTGTTTGATAACAGCTGTTAAATTATACAATGATTACCTCTCTACTGAACCTACCTTGCACCAAAAGGCAGCTGTCCACATCTGGACTGTACATGTATTAACTTACAGACTACCCGTGCAGAATTTTACAGGACATGCTGCTTGCAGGCATTATCTTGTGTTTTACATGTTTTTAATACAATGTTTAATTATGTGATCCATAGGGTGTTTTTTAATGAGGAACGGGGGCTGGACAGTATCTCAGGACCATTATATATGGCATCTGGGGAATTGCTAGGATTCTGCAGTGAGCGAAGCTGTTGTGTGGGGAAACATTGCCCCAGTAACAGACTGTGATTATGAATGAAGCAAGGTTTTTCAAGAGAGGAAAGCAAGCTGGGAGAATTCTACCCCATCTCTGCTTCAGACTTCCTACGTGAAGGATGAGAAATGCCTCAAACTGAATGTTTCCTAGCTGACCATTAACTGTTCCTTATCTCTGATTGCCCTACAAATGCCTTAGGCTGTGATTTGCAGAGCAGATGACCATTTGTACCTGCAGGTAATGTCAGGGAGAAAGTTTATCTTAAGGTCTCAAGTTGGTCAGCCCCAAGTAGTAAAAACCCCTAATAATTTTAACCCTAGTCCTGTCTTGTCCCTAACACTGTTTCAAGAAAAAGGATGTTTATAGGGAATACTCAGTAGAGCTGGTTGAAAAATTCCCCAGGGAATTTTAATTACAAAATATGAATTTAACGTGGCCAAATTAGTTTATGAGAAAATGCTATTTCCATCAAAACTTTAAACAGGAAACGGGTTGGTCCTCCCTGTATACAGTTGTGGAGAATTTCTTCTGAAATTTTGAAAAAAGAATTTAGGGAAGTTGAACATTAATTAATATAAACAATATTGGAGCAGAATTGTATCTTACTGTGTTATAGAAGAAAATGCTGTATTTACATTTCATTGTAATCCGATCTTCATATGCTGAATATCTGCAAATAAAATAAATTACTAAAGTCACATTTTTCTCTCTTGATCTGCTTTTTTAGGTGGAGTGTGATGAAAGGTGATGCATTTCTTTACTGGATCCAATTTTTAAACCATTGCATCTCATATGGCAAGAATGTCCCCTTTTCTTGTCCCAATAGACTGTGTATTGGTCAACAGCCCCAAGAAAGATGCTCCCTCCTTGAGACAGCTGAAGAAAGGAGGGTTTCTAGAACCGCTCACACAGACTATACCTTCAACAGGTGTCCAGGCAGGGCTGAATCAGAAGTGCTTTCAGGTCCCAGAGCAACCCAGTGATGCTGGTTTCAGTAGCTGTGTCCATCTTCCATTCCCATATGAGTGGGTAAAGGATTTCTACTGGCCTTGCTGCAGGTTGTATGATGCAACTCCAGCATGGGATCTGCAAACAAAACAGAGAAACTCTTGCATCACCTGAGTTTCACTGTTTTTCCTACCTGAAATGACTTGTAATAACAAATGCCTCCCCTTAACCAACTCTGATTCAGAATAAGGTATATTGAAAATGAGTCTTTTGCTAAAAGAAACTTGTTACTGAAAATTGTTCAGCACATGCCTAGTAATACATCATTAGATTATCTCAAATTTAAATATTATTATGCTGTGGAGGAATCTGCCTACATATCCCCCCAGTGCATTACTACTTTCAGCTCCTCTTTTCGTTACAGAACAATACTAAATTAAAGATTTTGTGTTATGGTAAGCCACACAGGAATTTGGGTTAGAACTATGTAAAAAATAACAACTTTTAAAGGAAAGTAACACAAAAAGTACTGATATTGCTCATCAGCCATTAACATGAAAGATATGCTCAGTATCTTTCACATGTATGCCTCACTAAAAAAAAAAAACACAACCCTGTAGATTTAGGAATATTTCAGTTAGCAGATATTCAGAGTTGGTTTATATTTGCATTTTTTATATTTGCATTTAGATATATACTTGACATCCATGTAGGCTAGAAGACTCTTTCTTAAAATGGTGAGGTGTATCCTTCATGTGAACATGTACATGTCTATCCTTGGTCTGCACTGAGAAAATTTTAAGGGAAATATCTGCACCACTGTTCTTTTCCAGTGGGTAGAACGAATACTACAATAGTCAGTGATGTGAGGAAGGTGACAGTTCCCTAGCTATACACCTGACAGTATTTATGACTAAGCTAGTTCTGTTAAACAGTTCAGTCTATCATAAACAACAGATCATCAGTCTGAAGAGGTTATATGAAGTGGTTTATTAAACTGAACAGCAAAAAATGTGGATTAACCATTACACTGAACAGCAAAAATGTGGGTTATATAGACATTACAGGAAGATCATATACGTTTGGATGAAGCCATATTTTTAAAAACACAGCTTTATTTTTTTGCTTTGCTTTATAATGAGGCAGTACATAGATTTACCAATTACCACAGCATGCGTTCCAACTGTATTTTATAATAAATGAACACCCAATTGAGAATCCTACAATAAACTATTTTATGCTCCTTTTTAAATGCAAGTATTGGAACATAGGATATTTTTGTCAGGATAACCTACCTGTGGAACTGCAAACAGAAGTTACTTTAACAATATATCTTTAATATACTCTCTTACAATCTGTGTATCTGCATATTATTCTAGCCAGCATGGATTTAGAGAAGAGAAATTTGTAGTTGCATGAACTCATCTCCTATCTGTAACACAAAAAGATTGATTTTAAGATTATTATTTGAGTGTATTACTTAATCTACATAACTAAGCACCAGACTAGCATTTTGTTAATCTAAAAAATATTCTGTCAGTCCAAACACTTCACAGGGGAACTCTTGAGTATTCAGCTAAGCTCATTGACTGGGAGATTTCACTAATTGCTTCTCTTATACAACAGCTGAAAACCTTCTGTTTGCATAGTCTTCTTCGAAGTTCTCTTCAGAACAAATGTGCTGTGACTCATGCACACCTAAGACCTCAGGATAGTTGTGGACATAAAGGATTGCATTAATCTTGCCTAACTTTTCATGCCTGCAGCACTCATCTGCAGCTAATCTAATCACTCTGAGCTCTGTTTGTAATCAAGGATAGGAACAGGCACTTACAGAGCATATTTTGTCTGACTGTAAAGTGAAGATGAAATAGGCCAAATTTGCTGAGATTAATTTTATTCACCAAAAAGAGGGCCATGACGTAGAAGGCAGGCAACAGAAGATGTATATTGGTATATTTTACAGCATAGCGAAACAAGTTTTCCACATTATTACCTCAGTCTTAAATGACTTAAATGATGAAGATGTAATAATAATTTGTGAATGGTCTGTCTTTATTTCTGAGCTCTTAAGTCTTCCTGGCCCCTTATGTTAGAAAGTTACTTTTAATGTACAGGAGAACTGAAATTCTCATTTTAAAAATGGGATTGAAATACCTTGGTCTTTACGAAAGTAGCCATGTTCCAAGGGCTGTGATAAAATTGGGCTAAATGTGAACACTAGTTTCCAGCAAATATACACTTGCATGTGCATCTATTAGTAACTAGGTATTAATAAGAATCATGGAGGAAGAATATAAGTTGAGCAACAAAAAAAGTTGTAATTAATCTTTTGCTTGATTGTACTATATGCACAATAGGAAAATAATAGTAATGATTATCCTTAACGAGTTTTGTATAAGAAACTATTACCTTTGTCTCATATGCCTTGGTGCTAGAATTTCCATTCAAGACTCTTTCTTTAGTGGTGGACAGGTAATGCGGATCACAGGCATAACATCTTCTGTGTTCCTCGTCTTTTCACCTCCCCAGTGTTTTCCTAGATAGGACTCTTTGCACCAACACTCAGGGGGTACTTTTTTGTTCAGTGGCTGTGCTCTTCACCACAGGTCACCGTTCCCGTTACCATTTATTTCTTTGTTTATATGTGGCAACTCTCACATGTGGATCTTCCAAGCCGTCCATAGGATGGGCAGTCTCCTGTCTGACCAGCACCCCATGCCCTTCCAACCACGTTCACTGAGGAACACTTCCAGGCCCACAGCCTTTCTGTAGCCTGGACAGTGACTATGTCTTATGCAGGCTGAGCCCAGACCGGCTGCTGTCATCAGCTGAGATGAAGGATTTGACAGATGGAGAAACTTGTGGTACCTTTAAACACATCCAAACTGGGGGATGTGCCACTTGTTACATACACGGGAAAGCTAGATGATGCTACTGCTTCTGCGGATGCGGTTCTTCATATCTTCTGAATATTTGTAGGGATTTAACAGGTTTAATTCTGAAACAATGACGTAGTTGAGCTGCTGCTTAGGAGGATTCGATGTCATTTGTCACTATAGTATGAGACTTTAGGCAGCTGAGTGACAAACATCTACTTTTTGGTAAGGAAGCTGTCTGGAGTGCAGGTTGTGGCAGTTGTGGGTTCTGTCATCCTCTTGGATCCGAAGGATCCTTGCCATATTTCCTTCATATCTGGATGACTGTCAGTATCTACCAATGTACACCTCAGAATGAACTTTTCCCATTTGAAGAATGGTTTGGTGGTTTTACTTATATGTGTCTGCAGTGTTATTACAAATCCATACTGCTCTTGCCTGCCTCTCTTTTGCACACATTGTACTGCCCTGGTGCTATATTCTGTGCATTGATATTATGTTCCATCTCAGAGGTCATTGGTGGGAAGTGACCTGCCCTGCAGTGGCTCTTGTATTGCCCTTTCCCAGTGAAATCTGCTCTTTTGGACCCTGTTTTTAAGTCCTCAGGAGCTGTGTATGTCCATATCCTCACATTTTTCTTCATCTTACTTCTCTGCTGTGGATGTTAGTTAGCTCATGTAGTTCCAATTCTTCTCTGGAATCCATAAGAGAGGCAGCAGCAACTGAAAGGCATCTTCTGTTCACTGTCCTCTGCCGTAGTGCTATGCAGCAGTTGTCCCAACACTGACTAGGCATTCTGGGGTTCAGGGACCAGGTAAGATGGAAAGCAAAATGGTCTTGCCTCTTGCAAGTGCACACTCCCAAGATCAGTAAAGTTTTGAAGGGAAATATGAAGAAAAAACTTTCTGTTGGCTTCAGCAGGGGCCACAATTTTACATTCTTTTTTCCAGTCATGTCTTCAATATGATTGTCATACATCATTTTGAAAATAACATGTATGATGCCCTTACAATGATTGTTGGAATAGTTAAGGGATGTTTTTCTCTTAAGCCACTATTTTGAGGCTTTTATAAACTAAAAACTATTGCTTGCTTGAATGACCTTTCTTTAGGCATGTTTTCAATGCCAAGGTTATTTCTTTTCTTTGACTGAAGGAGGGGTTTGATAAAATTAAATGTTTCTGGTTTTGAGCTATCTGAGTGGGAAAAAAATGACAGTGTCATTCTTTGGAAAAAACGTTGAGATGTTTATTTGCACTGAGTACTGCAAAATGACTTAATTTTATCTTCAAATTTGTCACTCACAGAAGAGTAATTACATTTTAAAGAAAAGCTGTTTATGGAAAAAACTTTCTGCTTGAAAATGGCGTAAAGGGCAAGATGGAACAAGTCCCTCGGTTTCCAGAAGAAACCAGATATGCTTTTAGTGACATTTAAATGCATCTGTATGTATATGCCTGCAAATAAGTTCTTTATATTGTATACTGGTTTGTTGTCAATCATCCTGTTGTATGACTTTACAACTACTCAAGGTATATAGAAGGCAGAGGTAATAGGAAAAAATTGTACTTGAGATTTTTTCATTTTTCTTCTTATAATAACTTGTCCTTTGTTGCATATAACTATACTATGCCTAAAACATTCAGGTTGAAACTGCCTGACCCTTTCCCAGAGCATAATCTAGCTCCTGTCCTAAATGAGGTAAGAATCCAGTGACAATTATGATCATGTAATTATGTAGTATATTATCTTATAAAGAAAGACTATTATAGCAAATTATTAAGGTTGTCAATTATAACAGCTATCTCTGTTCTAGCATTTCCTAATTTCTGAGTTTTCTACTTTGTAGTCCTATCATTCTTTTACCATTCTGTTACAATGTCTTGTGTTCAATCTGACTATATATTGCAATTGCAAAGCTGATAGAAATCTTCTTTAGGTTGCTTTTTTGCATAGCAGGTTTTTAGTTCATAATAGTCCTTGAGGTATACAAAACTTGACAAAGATGTCTGGAACCATGTGGTAAGTCACTTCACCTACAAGTTCTGTTATGGTACTATTGCAAGTGTATGATAAGAATAACAGTAAGATCAAAAATAGTTTGGATAATATAGTTTTAACATTTCAGCTTTACACTGTTTATATGTGTCACTAAGCATCTCATCTTTCCCTGTTTGAACTTCCTAATTCCTTTTTATAGCCTATCTACATCACACTTTTTTCCAAGCTTCCTATTTTTACTGGAATAATATCTTAATCCTGCCTGAATTCTCCAAAGGTCCATCTTCTCTTTAAAATTCCTTTCAAATTATGCATTTTTCCATCTCTGCGACAGTGACACATCTTCCTATCTGAAACTTACTTTAAAGCAATAAAAACATGGCACTGAAATGACACCCCATTAAAGTCAATGGAAGATTTGCCATTGCCTTCAGTGACTACACCAGATTCATCTGTAATGCATGCAAATGAAAAATAAGCAACTTCATGAGACTTTTGGAAAGCTTCTTCCATCTTGTCTAATGTCACTTATCTCCATACCAAGTCATCTCTAGTTTACCAAGCTAAGACTAGCACAGTTTTAGTGCTAAGTATATAATGGTTTTCAAGATCCTAAGAAGCAGTGCCGCTTAATTCTGCCAGTAAAGTACCTTATCCATATGCTGTACATGAGTTTTACAAAGATATGAAATGACTGTTCTGTACGTACCACATGTTCCTTACAAATATAAAACTCTACATTTAAATGAAACTTCACTGAGACAAAAACAAGTTCTGACTTTGGTTTTGATCACTCAGATTTTTCTACTGAAATGACTTTGATAAGAGTGAATTGCTTTTCTCTGAGGGAAGTATAATTTTCTGCAGTACGCTTTGACTTGGAAATAGTGAAAAAAACAAAGGACTAAAAAAAAGAATTATTTTAGTGTGCCAAAGGACCATATTCAGCAAAGCAACTAATCACAGGCTAACCTTAAAAAAAAAAAGTAGGCAAACATGCATAAAGTTTGGTATGCTCAGAAATACTTTGGTAAATCAGGGGTACAGTGAAGATGCCTATGTTAATTTATACACTAAAGTTATTATGGCCAAAGACAATATACTGTTATGGCAGTTACTAGTGTACCACTGTTGCAACAGATAGTTAGCAACAAACTTACAGCTGTGATAGTAACCATGAAGTATGCAATTAGGCTCCATTTTTGAACTGTGTTAAAATAAAGTAATTCTTGCTAGAGAAAATTTTGAGTAATTTTTTCTAGTACCTGTCTGCCAAAGGTACCACTGCACTGTTCAGAAAAAGATGACCACTTCTGTGTAAATGACAGTAGCCACTTTGTAATCACTTATTTTCCTATTTCTTTCTTTTTTTATGCAACTAATACACATGAAATATTGTGATAGCTGTTTTAAGTTTCTTATTTTCTACAAGATCATTATCTATGCTTTTAAATTGTCTTCAAGTTTTATTGTATCAAAATGTTTTGATAGCTGTAATTCAGTTAGAATTCAATATAACAAACTGTTTAAAGGGAATAAACCTAATACCAGGTTTAGGTTCTTCTTGAACTCAGCAGAATTTTCTGCAATTAAAAGACACCATATTGTGGAGGTATTTTGTTGGTATGATTCTCACCTTATTTTCCTTTTGACCATTTTCCCTCCAGCTGAGCCTAAAGGCAGTCAAGAAATACAGGTTCTCTAGTTTCTGTGAAGCCTTCTGACACTGCCAACCTGAATACTGTGGAAATGCTTAAATGCATAGGAGGACCTTTAAAGGATTTTTTTTTTTTACTGAACTGACATTAGCAAAGTCCTTTTGAGGTGAAGCAAAGCACTATCGACTTCAGTCACACCCAAGCAAAATACACCAGTAGTAAATGTACCATGTGATCACCATCATGGAAGTGTATTGCATTAAACAGTGGTTTTTCAGTTAGTATCTTTGGGCTTTAACTCAACTTTCAGAAGAGGAAGAAGGGTGGACGAAAATCATAGAAATTCATGACTACAACTAATTTTTGTGTCACTTTAATAAAAATGTCCCTGTGACCTCTTTAGACAGTTAGTTTGAACGTGATATTAGGGAACCACTAGACCTTTTTGTATTTCGTCAGACAAATTCTCTTAAATACAATTAATTAAATTGCTGATCCTCTTTCACTCACTCTTTGCCTGAGTGAAATCTGTGTGTATTTTAAGGTGCCCAGCATTTCAGTCTCTCAGCCTGAGACAGAAGGAAGCTGAGGATCAAAACCGTGAGTGCCATGATTAAATTGATGACAAAGCTCTACTAAGAACAGGAGTTTAAAGCAGGTTGAGGTAAGGAGGGAGTGTTCATACTGTCTGATACTTAGGCACCTCATCTAGCAGCACGTGTATAGCCAGAGCACAAAGCAGGATGCAAACCACTGCCTGTGTCCATCAGTGGCCCAGGCTCCTCACTTCAGCTGTGCGATGTAGGTGATACACCCTCAAAGCATTAAGCAAGCTTAACTGCAAGTACTAAGGCCACTTCCACAAGTAATATTTTGAAGGTATTAAGATAAGCGGTGTTAAAGGTATCAGAATCATATCCCTGATGGATAACCCACTAAATTTTGCACACAAGTTATTAGGGGGGCTAATATTATTAGGTTTTTCAAAATCTGTCTTATTACTGCTCTTAGATTTTGCTTTTCTGTGTCAATTTTAAAATCTTCTAAAATAATGTGAAACTTCCCATTTGACTTTTCAAATGTCCTTCTTTTCTCCCCCCGCCCCCCCCTCCTCCTTCTGAAAGACAACCATGGCAGCTGTTCAATAATGAGGTTAGCCAGACATGGCAAGCAGATCTTCAAAAGAAAAGAGAATTCACTGACTTAGATTTTTCATGTAAGATCTAGGTAATCAGATGAAAACAGAAAAAGTAGGAAAAAAATCCTTGATCTTAGAACTTGATATCCAGAGTACCAGGAAACTCTTTGGCAATTTTGATTCAGATTCTAGAGTAATGGGATCCTCTACAGCCACATAAAAAGCAGACCTGAGGACTAAGAGGTTAAGCTTTCAACATTCTCTCACACTGTTTCATGGTGTGATATTAACTGTGGATAAAATAAAACTACACTTTTTACTGGCATAGCAGGTATTACAGGTGTTCTGGTAAGGTAAGTATAAAAATGTATATTCTAGTATATGATAAAAGCTATACCAATTAACATTTTTGGTGGAGATGTTTAGGACTGACAAATGCATTTAGGGTAAGATTTCCAACATTAAACATAGGTGGAAGTTCAATGAAGACTATGGGATTTGCAAGTCTTAGAAGATAACGCTGAGCATCATGTAACTTGTGATGGCATTTTAAATAGGAATCTGTTAAACATTCCCAATCATCTTAGTTTTGAGATTCCTATAATAGTATGTCTCTGAAGGTATCTGCGTTTTGTGATGACCTTTTATCTTTCTTCTTAAGTGTTCCTGCATCTATGCACAAAGACGTTTGTTTACACATTTCCCATGGAGCTGTCTCAGTGCTGCATGCTATGCCACTTCTTCACACTGCTTACTAATTGCAGTTTTAAAAACATTTACTTTTGTGTGGGTGGTAGAAAAATACTACTGATTGCTAACTTCATAATACAGCAGCACCTGCTTTACTGAGTCTGGATAACAGGATCATCTGCAAATGCATATGAGCAGGAAATGGTGCCTGCTAGTGAAAAGTTATGGTTTTGTCCCTAAAAACGGGGATAGGGCTTAGAAGAACTGGATTCTGGTCACTTCTATGGACTTTGTAAAGTAATGGGGGTCTCATGTGTATGTCTGTTACTGGAGACTAATTTAAGCTGTTACAATCAAACCTGTCCATCTGAGGTAAGTAAGAGCTATATACCAGAACGTACAACAAAATGAAAACTGAGCCACAGGTGAGTTCTAGTCACATCATTATGATACCAGACCAAACAAAGGAATAGACCCAGGAGGATGTATTTTGGATCTTAGTGCAGCTGTGGTGAGTTCCGATTTGACATGTTACTGTGGAAAAAGTAGTTGAGCCCTTCCAGGATGTGGCAATATAAGAACGTTATCTCATTATGGTGTACATCAGCTTCAGCTTCAGTTTGTTGTCTGTGTTGAAGTGTACAGAGACTGAGGCTGCTCAGAGTGACAACTCATACTGGCATTAACAGGTTTGTGACCAGGGAAAACGGAAAGCAGAAGAGAGAGGAAGCGAGAATGCATGCACTGAGAAAATGCATGCTGCTCTTTGAAAAAGAGGATCCACGTGAAAGTTTCAGACTAATCTGGGTCTGTAGTGGAACAGATTTTTTAAATACACCCGAGCTTATCTTATTTTCTATACCAGGAGAACAAGTGTACTCTCGCAAGGCAAAGGAGTAAATTCTTTGCGATAAAATTAGAAGGCAGTTATAAAATAGAACAATAAAAGCAAGAAAATGCAAATTAAGAGCTCAATGAGATTGACATCAGGTATATTCTAGTCCCAGTTGTTTCCTAGGCATTACCTGAGGCACGTCTCAGTTATGAGAGTCAAGGACCAAACCAGTACCTCTTCTTGGAAGTACTGTCATTCAGAAAGAGAACCCCAGCCTGGGTCCCTTTTCCTCCAGTTTTACTGGGATTAATTGTACAGCCATGAGGACAAACAGTTTTCCAAACAGATTTCCCAGGAATCTTCCCTTTTCCTTTCTCCTCTAAATTATTTGGGAGCCCTATTATTTGTGCCCTATTTTCATGAGACTTTTGTTACTTGAAAAATGCAAATAAAATATTGTTTAAACTTTTTAGGGATGGTTCGTCTTTTGACATCTAAAGGTTCTTTGACATGTTAATTTTTTATGCTAGGTTTATCTTCCTACTTATAAGCTCTATTGAATTACTGTATCTTTTTCCTTCCAGACAGTGTGATTTGCATTTATTATTCTAAAAATTAAATATAATTAAAAATAACATGCATAACTTTGTGATAGTCCCATAATATCTGATCTCCTGCTGTCTTTCTAATGAAGATTGCGGAGGACCACTGATGACTGATGTGGCATTTGGAGTGGTTTCTTTTAAACTATTTTCCAAGCTAACTTCCCCAACTGCCTCTTGTCAGATTCAAAGGTTCAAGCTGCCACAGCCAGGTAGCTATTTAATCCTGCGGTGACTGACAGGCAAAGTAATTACTGAAAGAAACCAGAGATCCATTGGGGAACGTGCAGGAAATTTGCTCTGTGGATTTACTTCACAAACCCATTGGAGCTGCTGCTACATGATATGTTCTTCTGCATCACTTAACAAGAAAAGACTAAAATTTAGGCTAAAATGAGCTGGAAACTGCAGCAGGACGCACTAGCATAGAACCATAACAGATGTGTCTTTGCAGCTTTCCCTGTTTATGCATGACTGCAAAACTTTGTATTTCTGAGCAATGCTGCAAACGGTCTGGATTTCATGTAGCCACAGGGTGTGGGTTTGGTTTTTTTTTGTCTTTGAAAGTTTAGAAATGCCTCTAAAAGCATCCTTGTATAATGGCTATAGACCTGAAATGTGAAAATGCCATCTTTTTCACAACATTTGGCTTAAGTACTCTTTCCCAGTTTTACAGGGTGCCTGTAATAGCAGAATTTAGTTGAACTACAAATAATGGGGATCTACATGTTCCCTCCTACTCTCTTTGCCCAAAGACTCTGTAAGCAGACAACAGTTTCACTTAACAAAAGACAGTTGCCCTTTGACAGGCAATTGTGTGTGCGAAACTCTGTCCCTGTTGTAGCTGTCACCTGTCTCATACTTTTCAGTATAATAGATTAACAAGGACCTTACTTTTACATCCTGAACCACTGTTCATCTAAATAGGCAATAGAAAAGATCCCACACAGAAGTAGTTTACCTGTTAAAATACTGGTAATTTCAGATGTAACATTGCAGCAGAATTTTTTTCCCCAAATATTTAGTAGATTAAATTCCAGGGCAATACAAAATAGCAACAAGATAGTAAAGAAACAATGGCATATGCATTCTAATTAGAAAGTATGTAGTATTAATACTGACACTGCTTTTCTACTGTTGCAAGCACCTAGCCCGCAGACAGTCTGCATTCCTTGTTCCCCTTCTCCCTCTTCTCCATGAATCCTTTTCTTCACATTTCATGCAGCAGTTTTACATCATCTCCTTTGTGTTCACTCCTCCACACACTGGCAGAAACACCTTTTGGAAATATTTCTTTGTGAAGATTCAGCAAATCTGAAAACCATCATATAAATTGAGGAGATTAACACGGGCCCCCATGAACAGTCACTGAAAAAAAGTCAGAAAAAAAAATCCTTTTTGAGGGCAGCTCTTCATTTATGATTTGGCATTTTATCTCCAGAAGTAACATCACATCTTTCTATCTTCCTCTTTACACTTTTTCCTTCTCTTCCTGAAGTTGTTCTCCCTTTTTTCCCATTTGCCCTTGGTATCTCACAATATTATTCCTTTCTTCTTAAAGCTACCATTCATATTTTTATGTGAAAGCTATTAACTTTTTTTTTTTTTAAAAGGACATTTGTGGCTGGAAAGCACTGAAATGTGAATTCAATGATCTCAAAACCCATATGGCATATTAGAGAATATTTTATTTATTATACTGCAAATCTTTGAAACCAGAAGACTGCTCTTGATTTACTCAGAGGATAATTTCCTGAGCTTTTTATTGCTTTTTTCTCTTGATTTTCACATTTCATCCAGTATTTCTAATCAGTATAAACTTTGTCATACTTTCTTCCTCTGTTACCTGAGATTTCTTCCTTTCACTCTCCCTTTTCATTCCTTACGTCTTGTTGTCCATTTGTAATATCTTACCTCCATTCTTCACTGGTCCATTTTCTCTCTCCTAAATATTGTCCAGCTTTTGGGGCTTTTTTGTTTGTTTGTTTTACATTAAGCCTCTCATCTTTTACTTCAAAGCTGTTTTGGCATTTTAGAGAGACCTGTTCTCTGAGAAGCTTGATTTTTGAAAATGTTGATTCGGCTCAGGTGGTATATGGTAGCCCTGACAAACCCTTTAGAGCAAGATGGGCTCAAGAGTTGAACTGCTGAAGACTGAAGATCTGATGCTCAGCAGGATATCTTACTGGAAGTCTGTTAAAAAATTATTATTTTTCAAGGAGCAGCTCCTTTCAGCCCTTATTTAACATGATTCATTAATTTAGTTTATTTGGAAGTTTTGTAGGAAACACTTATTAAATTAAGTACAATATGAATTTGGTAGTAAGCGTTCCAGTGAGATATGGTTCAGGGCCTTAAAAGTGCAACAACACACGTCTGTGTAGTAAAATATTTAAAATATGCAATGGCTTTTTAAGGGTATATGCCCTGAATATTAAAGACCTAATGTTTTATAAGCATTTGTCTAGAATTAACACTTCTTTCTCTATTGGATGCATTGGCTTGGAACATGCAACACAGGAACTGATACCATTAAAATAACCAAATCCGACCAAATCAAATTAAATAACGGATTGACAGGCAACTAAAGTCAGGATTGGAATTTGCTCCATTATGCTGACCTTACCTGTCCCTTATGATCACAAAACTATTTATTTTATTGCTTTGTCAAAGTACTCTTTTTATCACTTAGATAAATTTGTGGGTAGGAAAATGGTCAATAATAAAGTGGGGCTAAGGTTAACAATGGAGATCAGAAAAAATGCCATCTTGAATCTACTCTTTTGATGGAAAGCAGTACTGAATCAGTGGTGTCAGTAAGCTTAACTGCCCTTATTTGAAACTGCCGGTCAGGTAATTTATTTTCTTCTAGTTCATCCCTTTCCTATATTTTTCTCCCACTTCCCTGCCCATTTACTGTGCTTCCCATGAGTTCATTATTACAAAATCACAGAATGGTTGAGGTTGGAAGGAGCCTCTGGAGACTGTGTAGTCCACCCTCCCTGCCCAAGGAGGGACACCTAGAGCAGGCAGCTCCAGACCATGTCTGGGTGGGGTTTGAATATCTCTAAGGATGGAGACTCCACAAGCTCCCTGGGCAACCTGTGCCAGTGCTCGGTCACCCTCACAGTGAAAAACTGTTTTCTGATGTTCAGACGGCACCTCCTGGGTTAAAGTGTGTGCCCGTTGCCTCTGGTCCTGTCACTGGGCACCACTGAAAAGAGCCTGGCTCTGTCTTCTTTATACAGTCCGGTCAGATATTTATACATCTTCATAAGATCCAACTCGAGTCTTCTCTTTTCTAGGATAAACAGTTCGTGTTCTCTCAACCTCTTCCTGCGACAGATGCTTCCATACCTTAATCACCTTCATGGCTTCACTTTCTTACAGTGCTTTCTCCACTTTGCCTGTGTACCTCCTGCACTGGGAAGCCCAGCTCTGGACAGAGCACTCCAGACGTAGCTCCCCGGGGCACAGCAGAGGGGAAGGATCACCTCCTTCGACCTGTTGGCAACGCTCTTCCTAATGCGTCCTAGGAGGCTGTTGGCTTTCTCTGCCACACGAACACATTGCTTGTTCACAGTCAACTTTTTGTCCACTAAAACTGGCAAACCTTATGCTGCAAAGTGGCTTTCCAGCCAGTCAGACTCCCGCATGTGCTGGTGCCCGGAGTTATTCTTCCCCAGGTGCAGGACTTAGCGTTTCCCTTTCTTGAACTTCATGAGATTTCTGCTGTCCTCTTTTTCCAGCCTGTAAAGGTCCCTCTGATTGGTGGCACACTCATCTATTGTAGCAACCCCTCCTTCTAGCTCTGTGTCATCTACAGACTTGGTGAGGGAGCACTTTGCCCCATCACCCAGGTCATCAAGGAAGGTGTTAAACAGTACTGTCCCCAGGGTCAACCCCTGGAGTACTCCACCAGTGACTCACCTCCAGCTGGACTTCATGTCCCTGATCAAAACTCTTTAAGCCTGCCAGTTCAGCCCGTTGTCAGTCCACCTCACTCTCCACTTATCTAACCCAGACAGTTTGTCTACTTTTTAAAAGTAAGAGTTAGTCACACTACCATGTAAAATGCTGCTGTTAGGATTTTGGATTTCAATGTTTATGTAATTTATGGGGAACAAATTATATCAGATTTATAAAGAGATGAGTTTCCTCTAAATTTGACCATGTTTCCTCACTTGATATATAATTCATATGATACATATACAGTTTGTCTTAAACTATGATGTTTGCAGAAGTGGCAACAAAGGTAGATCTAGGCAGGGTACGGTAGTATGAGCAGTCAGGCTGCGATGAAATTCTTTGACCTTCAGAACTTTAGATGAAAAGAGATGCAAAGTGACTATGTGACCAGCGACAGTGATCAGAAAGCCAATACATAGATTTGAAGCGATGTTTTTCACAACGCAA
Source organism: Haliaeetus leucocephalus (assembly GCF_000737465.1). Lineage (NCBI taxonomy): Eukaryota > Metazoa > Chordata > Aves > Accipitriformes > Accipitridae > Haliaeetus > Haliaeetus leucocephalus. The sequence goes on along the minus strand of NW_010972631.1, from coordinate 12,483,283 downwards.
AAAATAGACAGAAAGTGAAAATCAACCTCCAAGAACATTTAAAGTTATGTATTAAAGTTAAAAACAAACAAAAGTAATCAATCAGATAAACATTGTGTCAATAGCTGTAGAGGCATATACATTTCTCAATTTTCGGAAGGTTCATACTATCCAAGAATGAAAAGTTTGTAATTCAGTAGGAACAATCTAATGACCTTGGATCTATCCTGAAACACAAATGCATTTCCCCAACTGATTTTTGTTTTTAACATCTGACCTCAATGATTACTGGTTTTGAATAAATCAGTCCCTGTGTGCCCCATGTGATTCTCTGACCTCTTGATTAACTGACTACACAGAAGTATCACTCTAAAAACCAACACATATTAACTAAAAATTGCCTGTTTTCTGTTGGTTTAGGTTCATAATTTATAGCCAGTTTCAAGCATAATAAGCTGTGTTACTCCTTCACAAACAAATTTCAGTAGGAATTGAGATCTTCAGTTGTAAATGCTGTCAAATACTTTGAAAGCAAATGGTGAACCTGTCAGTTAAGCACACTCTGGAATCCTTTGCACTGCCAGAAATGTACTTAAATAATAGATGTAACTGAAGTATTCAATATATGGAAAAATTGTCACAAATTCAGATAATTACAGCTGCAAGTTTCTACAGACTTTCGGCTTAGATAACTAAATAATGGCAATATCCAAATTTGGCTTTTCATTGCAAGTAGAGGAAAATTTAAAAAAATGCTACGGATGCCACAGTAAATGAAGGCACAAAGCATTCATGTGTTAAAGGTCCGCCCTTTTCTGTTTAAAGGAACACAGGAATTATTCTATTTTCTCATTGTGAATGTGGAGGCTTAGCCTGTGCCAGAGATTAAAGTTTCTGAAGAATTAAAACTAATCAAACGTATAATGGAGGTCTCATGTGAGCTAAATGAAAATAATATACTAGCAGAACTCAGTGATGTGTTTGATTAAATTGGTTGCATTAAGGACACACTTCACATTTGTTTAAACCCTGAGGTAACCCCATTTATTACTCTAGCTGGGAAAATTCTGTTGGTAGTGAGAGACTGTGTTCTGTAGAAACTGTAATGCAAGCTGAATTTATAAGTTATTAAGCCAGTTAGTGAACCACCTGGCTGGCTGCAGTGAAAGGTGGCTGATGTGGGTAGGAAAGAGGAAGAGGAGATTGTCGGAGAGTATGCCAAGAAATAAATGAAATTTGGTAATGACTCCGTGAGAACACCTTCATATACCGACTGTGGAAGAAATAAGTAGAACACTGGCAGTAAAATCTCAACCTTCTAAATGCATGCATTTTGGCCAATAGGTATTCCCAGAAAAAATAACTTGCACTTAATATGTCCTTCAGTAAATGCTATTCCCTGTGGTTACCTTAAATCCAGCAGGGATGTTTCATAAGCACCTACAAGAAGATGAAAGGAGACAGGAGCAAGACACAAAACCAAGCCTGGACAGCTGAAGAAGGAAGGCATCTCAGTCAAGAATACAAGCTCCAAGCCCTTTGCCCAGTTCATATCCATTTTTTTAAGTGCTTTAGTTTTCAGTGACAAATTTTTGGAGGTGTTCGATATGTTGTTGCTTCTATTAGCACTAGTTTATCAGCCAGTGCCTAAACCATATTTTGGGAGCAGGAACAGGACCCGTGACACAATGATCTAACCATTTGCCTACAGAATCATTCCATCTCGTCCTTCTTCACCACATCCACATTCCCCAGACCATTGTCCTGCTGGAGCGTGGGTCACGTATCAATAGACTATCAGTAGTTTGGTGTGTTCAGTACCAGGATCTCGAAAGAAGGATGTGGTGCTACTACCCCTTTCTCCTACACTTTATAAGAAAAGCATGTCTTTTGCACACACTTCAAGTTAGCTTTTCAAGTTAGTGTGACTGCATATTGGTAACACTGAGAAGGATAACCTTAGGACTTCACTGAAAACTGTGAAAAATAACAAACTAAAAAAACCCCAACCCCCTACATCAACAGGTAATTTTGCTTTTGGTCTCCAGCTGGCTCACAGCATGTTTTCAAATCGGCACTACTTTTGGTAAGTTAGAGCAGACTAAACATTTTTCTAGGTGAAGCTGGCACTGCAATATCAGACTAGGGTAAGAACTAAAAGCTGAGCGAAATGGTTTTCTAAAGTCTCTCCTGTAACTTGAGAAGGCTCGTGTTTGAAAGCTCTTGGGTGACTTCAGGGCAATATTAAAAGCAATCTGAGAGTGTTCATGTGATAAGAAACATTAAGAAATAATTTTAAAAGGTGCTGCTAGTTGTCTTTAGCTGTTATTGCAAAATGGGAGGTGAGATCTGAGAACTGTCTGGGTGAAATTCCCTTCTCCAGATCTCTGGGTTAGAGCTGCAGTCAGTTCTCCTTCCACCTACATGGCATAAGGAGGCAATCTTAGTCTCTTGGAGATGCTTCTAGAAATGCTAGAAGCCCCAGACTTCAATACCTTTAGTGCAAGATTACTAAAGCTAGTGAATAAAGTTTTTGTTTAGGCATGAGTCTGATCTTGAGACAATATTAAACTTTCTGTGTAGAATTAGCCAGTGTATTCCATCTTGTTGACTAGCTGTAGGTGCAGATGCACAGAGCTTCAGGATTTTCAGCAGCTTCTTGATCCAGGGGTTGGCACTTTGTGATCTATTTTAAGACACCAATACTCCCCATGGTAGGATACAGTACAGAATATGTGTAGTGTAGTACATAATAAATGGGCAGTCATCAATCAAATTGTTGATGTGTACTTCTTAGGTGACCTGAGATACCCAAGGACAAGAATACACACTGTGAGGTTTGGTCCAGTACAGAGGGAGAACTGCTACAGTTGTTAGCAAAGCTGTGCCTCGTAGAAATACTCAGCTGACACCGGCAACAATAAAGCTGTGTTAGCACAACTCTCATGTTAATAAATTCTAGTAATAAATCATACGAGAAATAGATTAAGCCAAAGAAAACATAAAACAAGTAAAGAATGTAGTGTCAGTGTCGGGGCCTTAAGATATTCAAGCATTACAAATTTCTTCTGCTGGCCTTTTGCAGTCATTGCAAGAACTGTCCACTTAATTCTGAAATCTTTGAGACCTCTGAGAATTAGAGCTTAACCCAGATCCCTTAAACTCAAACTGAATTAAATTTTCAGGAACATAACTTGTTTTAGGAACAAAAGTTAGCTGCAAAAGGAGAAAGGACAGATGTAGGACAGATTTTCATAGGACAGATTTTCATAGGACAGATTTCAGACAGAATATCTTTAACAATTACAGGCACATGCCTCAAGGGAAGATGGACACATAAATGCTTTGGTTCGTGTTAACAACTTAGTACCTCCAACTTCTTGTCACTGCCTTCTCCTCATCTTATTTTCAGAGGTTATTTCCCCTTGTGTTTTGCCAGTTTAAGTAGCTCCTCTGCGTAAGCAGTTTATATCACTACATTCCTACTCAATCAGCCATGTGTTTGTGTAAAATGAACAGCTGATGCTGGCTATGACTATGCTGTAACTTGCTGTGACAGGTCCCATTCCTGAAGTTCAAAAATCTGAATAAAAGAAGACTTTTACTGTAAATACCCATTTTCTCTAAAAGCTAGAATATATCTCCAAATAATACATTAAAATCTGTTGTAGTAGTCACTTATTTCTAGGAAAAGAAGACTTCGGTTTGCAAATACACCTCAGCTTCAAAAGTGTTTAAAGCAACAAATTCCAAAGCTATAGGAAGTAGTTATTACACAACTGATACAATAGTACAAAAGCATAATTAACCTGAAAATCTTAGTTTGTAAAATTTTTGCTAAGGATTTAGCATGCAGTCAAGAAACTGAGGTACAAAGTGAGAGGGTAAAATAGCCAAAAACTTTACAAGAATCTGAGCTCATGGTTGTCATAGAAGTTTCACAGCTAAAACACTACCTGAAAGGCAATGGTTCAGGCTGCAGAAACCACAGGTACCTGGCAGCACATGATGAAAGACAGAGGTGATTACAACACAACTTAACTACGCTGTAACTTTGTTAACATGGCTGAGACTGAGACCAAGCAGATTGTGCAATCCAACTCCTTGGATGAGCTGCTCTCATTCCTTTCTCAAGACTTTTTTATGTTTTAAGGAAAATATTTTCAGCCATTCATGATCTACTAGAAACATCAGAACTATATTTCTGATTTTGCTCATTTCCTCCTGGTCAGATGCTGCACAGGATTTGACTTGATAATGCATCAGTTAAAGTCTTCTTCTCTTCATCCAGCAAATCCAAATAATGTATTTTGTGAATACCTCAACTGACTTTTGTCCTAGCCAGCTCTTGAACCCTTCCTTTTACTGAAATCCCTATGAATCCTTCTCTTCATAAATATACAACTCCTGCACTTACCAGATTATAGTAAATAGAAAGCACGATAGATTTTGTGCATGATGGAAGGGAATAGACAGAATTTGAAGAGGTTCTCAAGGAAAAAATTGCACATACACACTGTAGACTAATATTACATGAGGAATTAATGCACAATTTAACTGTGCACTTATATACAAAACACTCATCTACTTACATATCAGTCCACCTCCAATGAATGGCAAACCCATTTGTTTCAATAAAAGCAAGAAAAAGTCAGTAGAGCATAGCAAAAAAACAAGAAAAAAGAAAAACAGCACACACTTTGTAATAACAACTCATCCAATTCAAACCAATTATGTCTGGAAAAAGTTTTTGCAAAGTTCTCCTGAAGTACATTTTCTATGGCAAATTACACATTACAGTTTTTGGTATTTTACTATTCAGGCTATTGCCTTTTCAAAATATTCCCCTTGTAAGATAACTAAGAAGGGCCAAAAAGTTACTCTACTTGCTGTATTTTTGCAAATAAAATTTACCTCATACAGCAAATAAGAATTTGGCTGGAATTGAAAGCTTCAGATTGTTTGAATAATTAAAAAGAGAGAACTATACTATAAATTGTTTCCCAGCTAGTGTTAGCTGCTTGAAACAAAGAGAAGAAAACAAACAGAAAGTAATAATTTGTGGAGTGGAGGACAATTTTTATTTCCCTGTGTTCTCTTGAGATACAGAGCAAAAGCAGGTTAATATTAATCAGAAAACCATCCTGTTCTTATGCCAACATTTTGATAGGGCCTCCATTACTGTGACTGCCTCACCTACGTGACCTTATTTTGCCTGCATAATCACACAGCAGAAAAAGTACAATACAAAATCCATGTTCTTATCAGCTAGAAAATTTGATCTTCAATTTAGATTAACTCACTGATATGGGGAAGGTGTCTGAAGTTGACTCAGTAATGTCACAGAGCATAAAGTTTTTAAAACAAAGCAATACGATATGTGAGATTCTTGTAAAATTAGTATTATACAAAAATAGGCAAGCAGCCTTTAAATCATAAAGAAACCAATTAGACCATTCTTGTGTTGACCAGAAGAGCATTATAAAAGGTAATACTAAAGAAAGGCCCCCAACTTCTGTAACTTTACACAGATCAATAAAATAATAATTTTTTCATTCACATTTGAAATGTATTAAGTTTAATATTTACTCCAGTATGCTTGTAAAGATAGGAAAGTTTTTTTTCTTTCCTTAATGTAAAGAAATTACACAATGCTAGACTAGCCACTTCCTTAATTAGTATTTCAATTAATTCATGTCCAGACATCATTGCCTTCTTCATCAGATATCCAAAACCTAAGGCCCCAAGCATCTGAGATAAATCACGTCTTTGAACTTTTGCATTATAGGATATCAGGTTCTGGTATCTTTATCAGAGCAAAATGAAAAACAGCTTGCTTAGCCACAGTACATAAATCGTTGCTGTGACTGCGGCAAAACAATACAGCTTTAACAATTTTTGTTCAGTAGACTTGCATTTGAAAGTTTGGGAGGTTATAATGTGTGCTGCTTTATCTCCCTTGCTTCTACTTACCTACCAGTTTTAGCTAAATCTGTATTTTTATAGTGAATATTTTTGTCTATAGGTTTGATTTTAGAACTAAGGTAATTCGATATGTTTGCAAACTTAGACAAACTGTCCAGGGGGAAAAAAAAAATCACTTCCATGAAAAGAAAGGTGTGGAAACAATGATTGTGAATATTTGTGAATATTGTGCTTGTCAGGCTTTTTTTTGATACATCTACTGTGTACCTAGAGATATGACTGCAACTCATTTTAATGAACCCAGCTTCAGTTATGTGCAATTTAGTGGATAAATCAGGTTTATATTAGCTGTTTTATATTAGATACTGAAAAAAAAAAAAAAAAAGATCCTGGCAACATAACATTCAACACTGCCTGCAAAACTGCCCAAGACCCTGAATTCAATATTTAACATGCACTGAATTCAATTCCATTTTGACAACTTGACAAGCAGGATCCAATCTTATTTGCAAACACGTCTGTGTAAATCATAGTCACTTCTTCACATTGCAGCCAGTAGCCTATGGATTCCAGAAATAGGGGGAAGAAAATGGCCTGTCTCAATGTGGTCTTCACGCTGAAGTGCGAAAGCAATCATGCATATTGCCAAAATTCCACTATTATTCCTTTGTCACACAAGGCATTGTGAAGAGTAGCTGACTGTAGAGTACAAACCAAGAACTGCAAGGCTCATCAAGCCCTCAGAAATCACCCAGTCCAGCTTCTGCAATGAGAGGATTAATTTGCCTGAGATATCCCCAGCAAATGACAATTTAATTTGTTTCTAAAATTTCCAATGAAGATTTCAGTACCTTTTTAATGTGGTGGTAACTCTCAGTTGTGCTTATTTTATTTTGGTTTTGATGAGTAGATGAACTCCTAAACTATATTTCTAATTAGACTATAACAGCTCAGATGCGGATAACTTCTAGGTTCTAAAAAATCTTTTGCTTTATTCCAATGATTTAAACCAAAAAGGCAAAATGATAATTGTAAACCATAGTTTAAGGTGAAGTCTAGGAAAGGAAGAATGCTAGAAAGCTTGAGGAAGAGCTCTGTTCTTTTCATAGGACAGCACATGCTGAGACAGTCATAATGATTTATTTGGTAAAACTGATGCATTTGTATAAAGATCAGGAATGGCTATAGAAGTTGCTAAAATATTATAAGTTGTCTGCTAGCAAAAGAATAGTAATAAGAGCATTCAATTTCTTAGGGGAACAAAGAATAGAATACTGTTATTAAAAATAGGAAAAGACCCTCCAAATAAAGCTACAAGGTCACATTTAATAACAGACTTAAAGGAACATAAAACATTGAGAGCAAAGGCTCAATGGTTATGAGAGCAAAACGAATATACTGGCATAAGTTTTGCTCAAGTATTAGATTTGGTATGATGGATTCTAAGGTAAGTTAAAAAGTCAAGAATAAAATTAGAGATCTGAAATTGGAAATTAGGGCCACATTCTACTCTTGGGCTTAAATGCATGACTCCTATGTACAGCCAAACAAATCAAAATGTGTCTCTTCATATTTGAATGGAAGGTATATCTGAAATTACAGCATAGAAAAATGGCAAGGTGTGCAGGAAAAGAAGAAGAAATGGCAATTCCTCTCCTCTTCTCTCCTCACAGTCACTTCAGCATGAAGGAATAAGTGTAAAAAGTCCAAAGAGTTACATGTGGATAAATCCAAGACAATTCTTTGCAGCTGAATTCATGGTCGTCCCTAAACTTAAAGTACTGAGACCAAAGGACACATTTAGGAGTGAGAATTATAATATTGCCAGTTTTGGAGTTTCCAAACAGGAACACAGTTCAATTCCTAACTTTTTTTCACAGTAACCTAGAGGTTTTGTTGATTGGGGTTTTTTTAAGGAAAAATACAAATTAACAAAGAACAGGCACAAATATCTTCAATTAAGTTGTGTGCCAGCACCTTTCTGGCTATCTTCACAAACAGCGCATGGCCTGCCGTTAAATTACTTTCCGCACAGCACCATCATAACAACAACTGCAAGTGGAAGAGAAAAAAGTTGCTGAAAATGGGGAGCATGGTGTGAAATGGACAAGAATGTTATTATTAACAGTCAACTAAATAATAAGAGTATTTTGTCTTGTAAATCTCCAAATGTTTTTTGGTCATTTACACGCGTGTGTTTATAGGGACATGGCTCTGCTAGTTTTAAACAGCGCTGGTAGAAGTGCAGCTCCAGCCATCGGAGACTGAGCACAAGCTCTGACCTACACCCGCCTCCTTTGCACCCCACGACAGGGTCCCAGCTCCCCAGCGGCGCCGGGACAGCTCCACGGCGCAGGATGCAGAGCTCCTCCGTTCTGCCTTCCCACACCCTTCCCGTACCTCGAGGAAAGTCTGGCTGAACTCCTGGGAGGCGAAGGTTTGAAGCTGGGTTTGGACAATGATGATGAGTATGGCTGTAGCTTTAGGGTTGCTTATAAATATACTTGTTTGCAATCTTAGTTACTTCAGATGTTTGCGGCAGTATTGCCTCAGCACATGACAGCCTCTACCTCAAACTGCTTAAAGGGGAGTAAAGGAAGTTCTGGAATTGTGTGAATAATTTGGCACATGTTGGGCAAGTCCATTTATTGTCCTTAAATAAGCTTAGCAGAGCCACTGACAGGGCAGTAGTAGGAAACTGAAGAGGCTGCAAATGTAACTCCAATATGAAGCTAATTTGCGAAAGGACAAGCAAGATAAGGTCAAGTAAGTGTGTTTTGTTGAATGTCCCTCTTAGCTAGGATATTACAGTAAAAAAAAAAAAAAATTGTGTGAAGGGTTATAGCATAGATATGTTCAGAAAACTGATTGTAAAAGTGGTGTTGTGGTGAGTTTAAATTTGCCCAAAATGCTTATTTCCCACTAACAGCAAGCTTAGAAAAATCGACCAGAGATAACGAAAGCTTTGCGATCTCAATCTTTCTTGTGATATAACTCCATCATTAAAGATCTGAAGACAAATTACACCTTCTCCTGTGGTTATATAACACCATTTTCTTCTGCGATTGGCCTCAGCATGTCCTAAGCTACACTCTTGTTTCTGGTGTGTAACTGAATGGCCCTGTAAATTACAATTTAGGTACAATTCTACTGATGATACAGGTACTAGAAGAAATAGGACTTAACTAAATCCTTTCTAAATGTGAGGTAACAGCAATAAAAAGGCAGGGAAAAAAAAACCTTTTTTTTTTTTTTTCTCAGCAAGGTACACAGCCATAACTTTTAATACAAACTAGAAGCTGAACTGATGGGTAAGAAAGAATAATGGCATCTGCCATATCATGGCTCTCCACATATATAGATTTTATTGGATGTATATGCATGTTATATTTTTAGAAATGTATTAATTTTTCTGTCAATCATAGATGTAGTATTTTTATTTATATTCCTCATTCTTTCTTCCAAAGATACAAAGCATCTAATTTAATATGAGATGGGGCATTCTATTTCATTTTTTTAAAATTAATAGATAACCATTCTGTTGAACTATCTTGTTAAAAATAGATTGTTCCAAGTCTAAGCGTATAATTACAAAAACAGGATTTCAGTGGATATTCTGAGAAATTATTTCCATTGCTTAGCTTTTATTGGTTTTGGCAAAACATTTCTCTTAACACAAATGACAGTCTGCTGAAAACAGCAAGAAGACTTCCTTACAAAAGCGATGAAGGATTGTTTAACTCTGAAAGTATAACAAGAGATGCCCAGATTTTTGTTCCATTGCACCTCAGTGTCAGAATCAAAACATTTTCTCCTTTGATTTTGATAATGAGCACATGTATACTGATAAGTGCAGCGAGTCACACTTCTACTCTGCCCATATAGTGAGAGGTCCAGATGTGTGAATCTAATTTGCTGTGTTTTCCTGACCCTGAGCCAAGACAGCTATTTGCAGTGATGGCTATAGCCACGCAGCTGAAAAGGAAGAAAAGGATGAGAGCAACAGTAGGGAAACAATCCTTTTCCCCAGCTGGAATAAGGAGATTTAGTGCCCCAGTAATGCAGCTAAACAGTTTCTAGGCTGAATCTGGCCAGTGTCCAGAAAGCTACAAGTAGATTTATGAAAGTAGGATTCAGTTTGAGACTAACGTAGCTAAACTGAGGACTGGGATTCAGTAGGAGGGTAAGATACATAAATTTGTGCTAGGTGCCTACGCTCCCATTAGAGTCAATAAAGAGCAGGGTCATGATTTGGTTGAATACATTTGTGTGCCCAGGGCCATTCAAGATTACACAGGGTGTTCAGGATAGCCAAACAAGAGTGGCAGAAATGAGGCAAGTATCCCTTTCTGGAGTAGTGGCCAAAGGCCAGATGCACTAACGTAGATGTAATGGGTGGCCTTGAATGACACCAGACATTGAGGTTTAGGCAAGAGGATCCCACCCCTGGTCCACACAGCAAAGGGGACCACAGCCAGCTCCCCTCTCTTTTTATTTCTTCCTCTCTCTTGCTCATTCCCTGCCTCCTTCACCTTCTTTCCCTCTCTATCTCAGAGGAGAAAAATGGTTTCAGATATGGCAGTATGCAGCCATTGTTGAACCTCACTTGTGCTCTCTAAATGAGTCAGAGGTGAGAAAAATCAAACAGGTGTGTTAGACTCATGGAGGAGTCATGCAATATCCTCATGATTCAAGGTGTGTAAGCACTATCTATTTTTTTCAGGATAAATACCTGAACATGGTAGGCTGACCTTGGCTGTCTGCCAGCTGCCCACCCAGCTGCTCTATCACTCCCCTCCTCAACAGGACAGGGGGAGAAAATAAGATGGAAAAGCTGCTGAATTGAGATAAAGACAGGGAGATCACTTACCAGTTACTGTCATGGGCAAAATAGACTTGACTTGTGGAAAATTAATTTAATTCATTGCTAATTTAAAAAAAATAAAAATAGAGTAGAATGGTAAGAAATAAAGACAAAAAAACCCTAAACCACCTTCCTCCCACCCCACCCTTCTTCCCAGGCTCAACTTCATTCCTCCATTCCTGACTTTTCTTCAGGATTCATTACTGCATCATTTTTAGTCCTTTCACAATTAAGTACTTTAGTTTGCAATTTGAAAGGTTCTTAATGTGCCATTGAGAGAAACAAACACTGGAAGCAGTTAAGATGCTCTAGGATCTTGAGTACTTGATAGCAATTGCACAGACAGACATAAATAGTTCTTGAATAGTGAAATTTCAGCATTCTAGGAAGGGAGTAAAGAAATTTAATTTCTTCCATGTAATAAGCAATATAACAAAAATATGTCATTCCTTGCAGAGTGGCAGATATTTCTGTGTCTTCATGATCAGCATTGATCCAGGATTCTTCACTGAGTGTTAGGGATTCACCCAAAGTCTTGGTCACTGCAGTTGTCTTTTGGGTGCCTGATTTAGCTTGCAGATGCACAAAGATTTGTAGTCAGGATCCCTAATGATCAAACAGCTGCAGAATGTCAAGCACAGGTACCACCCCAGCAAGAACAGTATTTGATTTACATTGTGTAAAAATTTCCTCATACAGTGCTTTCTGGCAGAAAGTATCTCTCCAGCTCTTTTAAAATGTTTTTGCTCAAGCTACCTTCCTTCTGGGGACTTTTACGCTGTATTTATGGAACACCTGAAGATAATCATCCTTTCCAGGAGAAGACAAACAGATTGATAAATCTTCAGTTAAACCTTATCATCTTAAAAACATATAAAGGCATTTTTCAAAGCTTTCGCGTGCCCATCTGATGGTATCTCATAGCCAGAAGCGTTCATCTGCTCCTCCTGATTATTCCTCACCTGAGGTCATAATCTTCTTTTTTGATATGATAATCAGTTTCACAGCAGCTAATTTTGATGCCAGAGACAGACCATGACTTGGGTTAGAGAAAAAGTGTCAGAAACAGTTGAATTTGCAAGAATTAAAAGATAGAACTTGTTTTCATGTAAACACCCCTCTAATAAAATGTAAAAAGGGTTCTGCCTTAACCTATAATGGGACCTACTATTCCAAACTGCCTTTCAGCACCAATGAGCTTTTCAGGTTACATACCAATCAAAAGCTAGTGTTCCTTTTTTGTCAAATAAGTATCTGTAGAAAGTTAAATTCTCATTAGAATTAATGTATTTCTAATAGCATTGATTAAACCCTTCAGTAAATGCAGTTGAAAATAAAAGTATAATTACATATAACAGCAGTAACAAGAATAATTTACATACACTGGTGGATATGGAAGACGTTCATCTTTTGCACTTACACTGTACATACATTTTCAAGTATGGGAAACACCTTGATATGTGTGCCTATGGGGGATACTAACAGGATGCCATAATTTTATAATACATTTTCTCTACAATTACTCAAATTTTCAGGTGGCTTTCAGGTGTAACACTTGAGAAAGTAGAAACCTTACCTGGTAAGTAGTTCTGCAATACCACAGAATTAGCAGTTTTCACAGCATATGCAACAACAGAAACATCCTCATTCAAAACAGTAGAAAATACAGTCATAGTTGTGTTTGTCTTGGATACCAAATCATATTGGAATTTACAGGAATGAAAGAGCTGATGAAATCGCCTTAGCTACTGTTTAAAGGAGTAACAATCAAGTTTCTATTGTAATCTGAGACAAAAGCTCTGTTTAATCAATGACCAATTCAAGCACAGTTGCTTATCAAACTGAACCAATAAATGATATCGTGGTTTTATATTCAGTGCCTAAGAAGTGATTCAGAAGACAATCCTTTGCTTATCAAACCTAAAAGCAGCACACCACATTATACAAAATAGTGATTGACTCTCTGAACTAAATTAGGGATTGGCTGAATCAGTCTGTGTATCGGGATGACACACAAGTTACTGTCTTTCTGGTAAAGATGGCTTCCTGACCATCAAAATACAAAAAACTTCTCCCATCTAATAATCAGTGTGGGATGGGACAGTGACGCAAGGGAGAACAGTTAGGACAGCATTTTTGTTATTTACACAGTCCTCAGAGCATTTTTGTGTCACTTGCGGTGACCAGAACTCACTAAGGGGCACCCGTCCTAAAGGACGTGTCACAGGGCATCCCTGCAATTCTCCTCCCCGCGTTGAGGATTCCCAAAACATATGCTACGGTGCCCAGCAGAACTGCGTTACTCTCTGAGTTACTCTGTCACTGCAGGGGTGAGTGCAGAGGAGAGACTCCAGGACGACGTTTGTGCCCGGGAGGGAGCACTTCTTCCACGGCACCGCGAGTCACTGCCCCGAGCTGGCAAAACCCCGAGTGCCAGCTCACCCAGGGAATGCCAGGACGTGTCCGCATTGGCGTAGGGAGCTGCACGTTTAATGAAAACTCTTGAATTTTGTGGACGAGTGAGTGGGCAAAAAAAGAGTAATAATAATGAATCACAAGCACTTATTCAACTGACAACTGCAGCTTAGTTTCAATTATTTATAACACTTCATAATGTGCTAATAAATGTTCTGTAGTAGCATGTCTTGAAAATGTAATGAAGTCTTAGTAAAATAAAACTCATTACAGCATTCAGCTATTAATTCTGTGCTGAAGAAAGGAAAACATAATCTGTTCCTACAAACAATATGTTTCCTCTGTCTCTTACAAGTTTTTTGTCTATCTCAGTTCTTTATCAACATTGTTTCTGACTTTTCTCTGTTAGAAGTGTACTATATTTTCCTTACTCTAAAGAAAATTTCATTTTACACCTCTTCCTTCTTGCTGTGCCTATCAAAGTCTCTTTATCTGAAAGCAATAAATATGAATTTATAACACCTTGAATTTAACTTCCTCTGCCCCTTCTTTATACCTGCTAGCTCTGCCCATTCTACTGAACTTTTTTCAACTTATGCTATCAATGAATTCAAAAGTAGTATAGACTCAAATAGTTATACATGTGAGTGTGGAGTCAGAATTAAGTTTGTACTGGTACCATAAATCTAATTTCAAATTAGATTTCAAATTTCTAATTTTGAATGCATTTCAAATGCATTATACCAACAATCCTTCAGTTTGAACGTTCGAGTAAGGATTTATGCTGGGCTGCCCTGCCTCAGGGCACTGTCTTAATTTTCCAGCTATTTGCTGGGTGCCTGGATATAATCTGGGAAGAATTGTAGAATCAGTAAGAAAAAGAAGCTCTTCAGGGAGCCACCCTAAAATGCTTTAATACAAAACATGGAGCTGCCAAATTCAGCTGATAGGGAGCATTAAACAGAAAGTGTTCTGCTTCCCTTTAGCATACCTTAGATTCTTTTGTCTGATCCAGATCCATGGCCTGAGGGTAAGTACTTATACCTATTTTTTCTGGAGGACAAGGTCAAACGTCATTTAATTCTTTGAAGCAAACAAACAATTGAGGTAGGAGGTAAGCCAATGACTAGACTTTCATGATACTTACCTTTACTGTGTCCACACCGAAATATGGTAATACTTTATCTCTTAGGTATACTAGTCATCAGTTTGTAGGAAATGCTATCTGAGGTTAAAAAGTCCTGCAAGAACTATCTTCAGCACCATCCACCGCAAGTGATAAGAGCATTTTGCCAACCTCTTATTCTCTTATGTGTGCACATTAATAAAAGTACTCCCTAGTAATGCCACTTAAGTTATGTTCTTTGTTGGATGAGAAAAAACTAAAGATCACATTTTATTGAGATTCCCTATTGTATGACCAATACAAAAGGCTGCATAGAAGGATACATAGAATAGACAGACTCCTCAGTGGGTGTAGGCCTATCCCCTTCCTTTGGACTCTGCCAGTACACCTCAGCCAAAGCTCAAGCCCATCATCTTTTGTAAGTGGCCGGTGTGCATCTTTCTTATTCCTCTGCCATCTATTCATTGAAAGAACTGAAGTCATAGACCTTACAGAAGGCTTTTCTGCCTCTTTTGGGTGAATACTACAGGCTAGTCTGAAATCTTAGACTAGGAAAATGAGATGTAGATTAGAGCCTTGGAATAACACTGAAACATGTTAACAAAGCCTTTTTGTATTGGTAGAGCTTTTTTATTGAAAAAGTATCTTTTTTGCCCTGTTAAGGAACGTGTTAGTCATATCTTCCCAGCAACAACTGAAGAAGTTTTTGTCAGCTTGAGAAATTTTAATATAACTATAGATTCTCTGTGCTCCAAAATAATGTATAATCAGTCAATATCATATTCTTAAATTATTTAGTAAATGCACAAAGATAGATCAGACATTTGATAATACCAGAACTCAGCAGTGGGTAAAATTGATTGAATGCACTTTGAGCATGAATAAAAGAGTTTATGATTTATTGACACTTTGTAGATTAATCTGAGGCCACATTGAGCAGTGAAGCAGAATAGTTAGCCTGTTATGCAGGAATTTTAAGAATACTCCTACAGCAAGGAAAAAGAATTAGATCACACTTTCTGACATAAAGTATTTTTGGCAGCTTTCAGTGATCTTCAAAGGTATCACCTGTAAACAATGGGGGTAAAACCTGTGTTCTTTGTGCCAGATCTTCTAACAATTCTATTATTTCAAATGACAAAGAAAACATTGAAAAAATGTCAAACAAATAAAAAATAAATAAAAGACAAAATAGTTCTGATTTAGAATGCTATGCTACTAATTTTTTTAAACAATTGCTAATTCATCCACTTTTTATGGATAACATGACTATCTCAGATTTACCAGTCCATTGCTTGTTTTGTATTTTGATTGCTTGTTTTGTATTTAGAAAATTTCAGGTTGATATGTAGCACTGAATTTTTTGATATTTGATATTAGGCTTTGAATTTTGCAACTTGAGGATTCTTTTTTTCCCACCATAAGTCACAGGTCTATTTTGCTCTCAGTGGACAATAATAAGAAGCTGGATTACTTTTCTGCTGTATACACAAAAGGTGCTTAGACAACACTGACAGATTCTTTTGTCAGTTTCCAATGAATTTTAGATTTTAGCTTGTTTACTCAACTTGTACTGGTCTGATAGAAAAATATACAAGATAAATCCCTTGTAACAAGTAATGTGGACATCAGGATCCTAAGGGCAGTCATGCAGTAACAGTTGTTAAAAATGTTTGTGATAAATTTACTTTTTATCTTCTCATAGTGTTGTTGTATGGGCAAGTGCTGAAGCACTTTTACTATGCTGATAGTTAAAAGCAATCCTCACTCTGTGTGTGTGTATATATATATATAAATAAAATACATAAGAACATGATATACAAAACAATATCAGGGGATTACACACTTAAAATACAGAGCAGGAGTTTTCTACCTGGGGTGATTTATTCACCATGTATGAAGAAACAGAATATTGTGCCCAAAAGTCCAGACAACAAAACAGTAACTCCGCATATTTCCTTTCTTCATTTTATGCAGATTATTAAGAAGGCTTGCAGGAGCCTTCTCTCTGGAAAGAAATATTGTACAAAATCCTAAATTAAATTTCTTTCTACCAGGTCATCTTGACAAATGACAACTTTCTTCAAGAATGTGGTGCCCTTCATTTGCATTAACAAGTGATACAAAGCAACATAATCTTTCAGTTTCTCTTACTGGAAATGTTGAATGAGTTTTGATTGGGAAAAAAAGAGGTGTCACTAGCTACTGCAAGATGATACAACAAAGTGATCTAACATACTGTTTTGTATATGGATGCTGTCTGTGAAAGAAAAATGCAATGTGTTTGCAAAGACAGCAGTACAAGTTGACATGTTTTGAAGGTAATCTTTGAACACAAGAAAATTCAGAAGTTCAGAGAAGTTTTTATTTTACTCAGAAAGATTAAGAAGGACTCAGGCAAGAGAAAAAAAGACAGAAATCTTGAAAGGAAACAAAAAGTCAGAGAATCAATTAAACACAAAGAGGCTATTGCAAGTGAGAGAACGTTACAAATGAATCATTTCCTACTTACTGTGGAAAGACAAGACAGGAGGAGAGAAAAAAAAGACAAAGAAAAACACATACAATATGGCAAATATGAGTAAACAAAGCTGTAGAGTGAAGACTGAATCAGAGTAAGTTAGGGGTAAGGGCTATATTCAGGTCGCATAAGGTCTCCTGCTTCTACTGGGGTGCATTCCACCACAATCCTCAAATTCTGAATCTGGCCCCTGGAAGAATGCCTTTCATTGGGTTTGTAAATTGAGTGACTATCACTTATTCCTGAATAGATGTCTTTTGGTTTTAGGGAACAGATGATGAGAGAGGTCTTCACTGTTTTTCTTTTTTCTTCTCATTTTTTTAATATAAAATAACTATCATCAGGGTTAGTGTGGTGGTAAAATTATTAGTATTTATGATTTGAGACGTCTGGCTAAGAAGTTTATCCTAACTAAAAAAGCATTCCTTTTAACTAAAAGCTAACAGTCGGTGATTGTTTCCAACTCCCCACTTCTGAGCTAAGATGACACTGGGTGTGTCACTCCTATAGGCTCCACCAAGAGCCACCTTTCCATATTGTCACACTATTTACTGTTTGATTCCTTCTTAGAATTGTGGCAGTTAGCAAGCTACTTAAGAAGTCGATCCCAGGGATGGATATCTGGCTTTGTTAACATTGAAATGATTATTTTCCCTCACTTCTTTCTTTTTTTCTGAAACATTACATAGTCAGATGTGCCACGAGCACAGGCAGTATCAGCACTCAAAATGACACAAAGCATGGCGATTAGAAGAGAATTCAGATTGCAAGATCATGGAATAGGATAATACTGGATTTTTTTATTTAAGTGATAGAAAAAGAATCTCAGTAGTCATGAAGCATGATGAAATGAAGTGATACTGAAAAGAATTCAGAAGACTATTCTGTACATTAATTCCTGTAGAGTCAAATTTCAGTGTCCTATCAATACCTATTCTTTTAAACATCTGATCCATTTGAGGTAGAATTAATTAAACTTCTGAGCCCAGGGTGAGCTCAGGAAAAAGGAATGATTCATTCACCTTTGCCATAAAAACCTACTGTAAGCTAGAGAAGTCTATAATCCAGTCAAGAAAACCCATATGCACATGTTATAATGATTCAAAAAACCAATGCACTATTCATGGCTATCTTGGATGGGTAGCCAAACCATAGCCTAGGTGATCTTTAAAGTTCTGAAAACCTTTTTGAACAGAAATTATTGGAAACTCCGAAATGGAACAAATTTCTATTAGAAATTGTTAGCATGAAGAAATTGAAAAATCACACAGATGAATGTTGAACCAAGATGATGAGACGTACCAAAACTGTAGCATATATCCAGTGTAAAACATTATATACACCACCATTGCATCAAGGCACCGGAGTGGGGGAGTAGTTATTAGTGAGTGCTCTGAAATCTACTCTTCTATGATTCTTCCCAAGTTCAAGTTTACCGCTTAGCTTTGTTAAGGGTACATCTGAAGACATACTGATTCATTCTGTTTCCTTCCTAATTTGCCAGAGGGTATCTCATCAATAAACTAGGTAATTGTTTTGCACTAATTCTTAGAAACAGTTGATTTTAATTTCAGTAGTGTTCTTAAGTATCATGAATGTATCTACAAACTACACACAAAGAAACAGCTTAATTCAAACTTCTTTATTCACTTTTCTCTCATTACACTGAAGTCCTTTACTAACATCATGATTGTGTCATATACATCATGTTGGAGATTTTTTTTTCTCCTTTTAATGTTTTACTTACAGGCGTTAACAAGTTTATAGATATCAGCCCCCAGTGTTATGATACAGTTTTAATTTAGAAGCAGATGACCATTATTTCACTGTAAGTCTTTCTTGCAGATTTATGGAGTCATAAACCTAATGGTGCTTTAGGGATGCTTTCAAAAAAGAGCAGCAGGAACAACAAGGAAAGTATTGGAAAGCCAAGTGTTGTTGGATACTCTAGAAGTTTTTTCAGGTTTGAGGGGAGAATCAGGACAACTATGCAAGTGACTGATATTTCTGGGATATGGCATATTGTGGGCAATATTAGTCCAAACTTTGCCAGTATTCCTTGCTAATATACTGTTTTTATGACATACACTCTTCTTGTCATTTCATGCCTGCCTTTGCTGTTGGCAAAGGCTAACAGTTGTGCCATGGTTTTCTGATACACTGAAAAGGCTCACTAGTGTTTAGGTTCATCGCGGGTGGCGGAAGGTTTGAAAACAATAGTCTACAACACGTTTTGTCTTGTAATAAAATCGAGAGGAATGTGAATAAGGCAGTGCTTATTTTCATTTAGGGATTGGGGGTTTTCTTGGTAGATTTTGTGTTCCTATTTTCTGTGATAAGTTAGAATTCTGTCTGGACTCAATTGCCTATTTAAAAATTATATTGGTCATGTATGTAGCTACGTGTTTAAATGATGCTGAAGGGAGTTTATATCTCATTTTCAAATATTCCCCCAATTCAGCAGCACAGAAAAGGATTAGAAATGCAACATAAAATTGGAACTTAGCAATAATAATTTTTGTTTCATTTTGAGAGTGGTCATACTTACATCAGTAGCAAAAACATTATAAATCTTTTTCTACATTACTAGCATGATTCTATGATCATCTGTATCCTTATATGATTACATAAAATGTATAGAAAGGACATCAGTCATTAACTCTGAAAAAAATGCATTGCTAGGCACACTTTATGATTTTAGAAACAAGATAAAAGCTTTATGACTCAAAGAAAACAATCAAATGCCTTTTTTGTAGCCACAAGCATCATATTTACTTACAGGATTGTGACTATAAAAGCAAATATCTTTTACAGGAAGCTAGGACAAAAGCTGTCAGAGAACCAGGTAGTAAATAGCCCTGAAATTGTTTTCTCTGCTTCATTTCAAAAGCTTAAGGCAAAGAATGTCTGACCTTTTACAAATGGAATGGTTTCCTGCAGGTCATGACGCTGTACTGAGTGCTGCTACTTATGTGCAGCTTGATGCAATCATTATGAAAGGTAAAACTCTTGCTGCTGGCACAGGCCCCTGCATAAGGAGAGTTTCTAAACCGATGACGCTTGCTTGTTTCAGTCCCAGAAAAGGTGGAATATGTCTTTCTGCTTCCTCCATTCAGTTGTATTTCCACAGTTTTTTGACAGGGGGAGCAAATTGAATGGTGTGATTGTTCTACATGACACAGAAAGTGTAAAGGGGTCAAGGAGAGAAATGTCACATGGAACAAAAAAAGCTGCTCTCAAACTTGTGATATCTGTAGTCAATTAGTTGTCACCTTGACATATTAATGAAATATGAAGGATATTTATATTAAACCTTATATTACAATTTATGAATATTTTAATGAATGTCATATAAATTGTAGGCTAAATTTTGCTCCCATTGAGAACAATGGGAATTTTTACTATTAATCTCAACAGAATAAGACTTGACTTGACTTTACAGCCAATTTATCTACTGTACTTTATTAATAATTCTTGTTTGGATACTGCTTTCTTTCCACATAGCCAGTATGTAGGTAACTAATTCACTAAAGCCACACTTTTTTCATTTTATCATGCTTCCTTAAGATTCATTTTTGCTATGACCACTATAAAAGTCAAACGACTAGGTTATGCAATAGTTGAGAGTATTTGAGAGTACATATATATATATGTACTCTACCACTATTAGAAATTATAGATTTGTGAGGTACCTAATCAATGCTGTCAGGCAACATTTCTTCCAATTTTTTGTCTGTTTTAACCATAATTTTGTTACAACTTCTCTAGAGTTACTGTGGAAAATCCCAGGAGCGAGATGTCTTGTGTTACATGATCCTAACCCTTAAACTGCAGCACAGGTGCTATCATAATAAGACCCGTAGCGGTAAGGATAACACCAAAGTAAAAGGCATTTGATAAAACCAAGAATTTTTAAACAGACTGTAAAAGATGGTTAGTTAAGTCCATAGAAGGCTGCTGTTAGAAATCTACGAGAACTAAATATTGGTGAATTTCACTCTTCTGTCATAATAGTTTAGTTATCCACCAATTATTTTAAGAAGTGTTTGTGAGACCACTATGAGAGCTTCTCCTGTCTCTTGCTGATGGTGGTTTAGGATTCACAAACTATTCCCTGTATCTAAGTCCTCTAAAAAGGCCGTACCTGGTAGTTTTGCTCAGAGCACTAAGTTCACCACTAAGCACAGAAATCATTACACCCTTCACTGAAAAATGCAGGAAGAAGAGAACTTCTGCTTATGCAAGCCACCACTTAGGTAGTAATGTAGTAGTTAGAGCACTTAAAGAAAAGTGGAAGAAAAAAATGGCTGTATACAGTGCCAGAAGTGCAATAAAAAAGGACACTTGTTTTGCTTGCGGTTTGGCAGCAGATTATGAATGCAAGTTTGCCAGTGGGTTCCTGCTGGAGCAATCCAAACAGTTCCTTCTAAGAAGAAATCTCAGTATGGGTGAGGGAATGGTTTGCATTTGGGGCCATTGTCTATTTGTTGACAGCTTAGTCCTTGACAGCAAAACTCCCATAAATCCAAAAACTATAATGCAAAATGGCTCACTGATGTCCACTGGAAGTCAGGAAAGACATGTGTGAGTGTCTCATGGCCAAAAGACAGCCCTGAGTCATCACCTCGTAACCACGCACATAGGTTCATAGAGACCATCAATCTCATACACATAGAACAAAAGAATCAACATCAGTTTCAGGATGATGTTACTTCTTCTAGGAGTACAGTCTATCCCATGCCTTCACATTCTCAGAAACAGCAGTGGCATGGCTGCCCTCCCCATCAACACAGCCATGAGCTCCACGTGCCTGTCAGTGTATGGCAATCCCGGTCTCATTTAGTGCCTCCACGCCAACGGGGAATCTAAATGTGGTGATTGGTCACACAAAGTTTGTGACTGCTGCTGGATCTATAAGAAAGATCCTGTGATGCAAGGAACTATAAAAAAGCTTTGTCTTTCAAAGTCAAGAATTTTTACTGTAACTGAGCCTATGGTACACACCAGCCCTTAAATGGCTGGTTTCTAAAAGTAATGTGTTGGAAAACTCAAGAAAGTAAAGAACACCTTCTTGGCAGTTTTGGATGCTCTGGTCAACACCTCCCATATCCTGAAGATTTGAACCTTCTCCAGCATAACTAAATTTGTCTGACTCATCTCAAAGGATGAGGATAACACAGTAATGGGCCTCAGGTACTGTCATGGTTTCCCTGTCACATGCATGAGAAGAGCAACAGAAGTGGCAGCAGGGACAGAAGCACTGGAAGGGGCAGTACAAATAATAGGCTGCTCATTTTTTTCAACAAGGGTTAAACAGAATTTTCCAGCATCTATTGTGTATGTTAACCTCAGTGCTAACAGGATGACATGTTATACATTAGACAGACTGACATGTAACCCGTCTTCTCGAGGTCACTTATGTTCCAGTGTCCTTTAATGTTTACAGAGTGACTCTGAAAGAAAGGTATATATTGACAGGTTCGTATTCACATAGTAGATACTGGAGACTAATCCTCACTAAACCACTCTGTAAGCAACTGAAAGTCAGATAGGGAAATGTTGGTCTCCCTTGCACCTTGCTGACCTCTGTGCTTTTTTTGCTTAGTTTTTTTCTACTTTCTTTTGTCAGTATTTTTCCTCTTGTGTCCTGTTTTACCACCATCTGAACAATTACACTTTGTGTGCTGCTTTTCTTATCTTACATGGGTTTACCTCATGTCCTTATTCCTTCATACCAACTTTCTCAGCAAAATTAAGCCAAGGTCTGGCATTCAGGCTGCGCTGAATTAAACCTGAAGTCAGGGACAGCTGAAACTCCGGGCTGAGGTTCAACTGGTGACCATGGTGTATGCTAGGAAGGCCCCAGACTATAGAGATACAAAGCTCACTGGGGAACCGCTCCACCCGTCGTGCGGTACAGATGGGGCCAGTGTGACCTGGTGAAGGCTTACCTTCGGCAGCTTGTACCTGCCTCCGTCTGCGCCATCAGGCCTGGGAATCAAGCCAAGAGAGATGAAGTTTTTTACTCAAGGTCTGCCTTACCTCAAGGAGGCTCAACGCCATTCATCTTCCCCTCACTTTGCTAGATACTGTAAAAGTACTGTGTACCTAACACACTCCATCTGTAGTTTAGAGCGCTGAAGTAGCTTCAGCGTTGTGAAGAAACACTCGTGGAGTCTGGCACTTAACTTTTAAGTGCTGCTGTGCTTGGTGTGAGAAAAGGCATTTATATATACGTTTAAAAATTCTCTAGTGTGTCTTATTGGCGAACATAGATATTCTATGCAATAATGCGTCACAAAAACTCTATCCTCAGTTTAACCGTATTCTCATTCTTGTGCTTTAGGACCATATTAGAGAGGTTCAGAAGTCCAAATGATAACCTATTACTAAATGCCACTGCACGTGAAATTATAATTCTGATAAAATGAAAGAACATAGTTACACCCCTTAACAGGTTGGAAAAGTACATTATTAGAAATTGCAATGGTTGAGAAAGAGAAGTACTATAAAGAATTTTACACACTTGAACATTTCATTTAAAAGAATAAGTAAGTAAAAACATTAGAGAGTAAGATAAAGTCTTACCTTTCCTAGTTCATGGGATCAGAACTTCAAGGCTGGGATTTCTTTCTTATCTTTTCCTGGTTGCTTCCCTTAGGAATTAAGGCATTTGAATCCCAAGTGATCTTTTACCCCTTGCAAATTATAACCTGGCATATCATGCAAGTCTTTTTTTATTGTAAATGAGTAAAGTTAGAAGACATATATTTAATCTCAGTTATTCTATTGATTCTTGGAAAAATAATGCATGTGTCTTTCAGAGAATCCAACCCATCAGTTACAAGGAAGATTATTTTTGGTTTTTTCAGGCGAAGAATCTCTAGAGGATAGAACAAGCTTTTAAATAAAAATAGCAAATTAGAAAAACTTTTATATATACTGTCTCTACAGTATCTTGCGTATATAAAAATGCATACCAAACAGGTGTCTAGCAAGAAAGATTGTCACTGAAATGTACTCCAAAATGTCATGTACTCCAGTTTCATCTCAGTTCAACATACAATATAATTCCCTGGACAAATGTTGAAATTATAATTAGAGTCATTCATTGTTGTTTTAATTAGCAGTAACAATGTTCACCACTTTATGCTCTGACTACCTCCATAAGTTATGTCTGATGCATGAGCTATGACAGTAAATATTAGATAGACAGTCTTCTCAGGTTTCCTCTCAAATGGGGTAGTTAGAATAGGCACTTAGGAAAAATACTGTTCCCACATGTAACGAGCAAAAGCAATCTCCATGTAACTCTTAGAAACAAGATTGTTACCACTACCAAATGGTAGTTGTGTTTTTGAAGTGCTGAAGTACATGATCATAGCTGAAATGCATGGGTAGAGTGCTAGAGTGTCTATAGTTCTTATTTAATTTAGCTTACTATAAACCTAGTTTTGCAGAAAAAACGATTATAATTACAACAGCATTATTACACCTCTGTAGTCAAAAGGCTTTCAGCATTTTCATTAAATACTTCTGGTTTTGTGGTTTTCAAACTGGGCTGCAACATGCACTCTGGTCATAACCTACCACATATAACATAGGGGAAAAAACCCTTGTAATTGTAACCAAAAAAAAATCAAGAAAACACGCAAGATTTCTTAGTCACAGAAGACAAAAGAACAGAAACGTCCACAATTCTCTTGCCTTTTAGATCCCTTTTGTAGTTCTTTCTTAGTAAGTTTCAATCAGAAATATCACCAAATAAATGGAAGACTGTATGGTCTTTATTCCACAAACTGATTTAAAGAGAACGTCCAGGGTTAATATTCAGGGTTAAGTATAACTCTGCTAATGGCAGTGAAACTTTTTGCCAATAACTTAGGAATGCAATTATTTCATTCAGATCAGACAGTTTACATGACTGCAGTTAGTATACAAATTTTGTATGTTGTAATGTGCAAGGATGGTCTTATGTGCTCTAGTTGTACCTTAATACTACATTCTTTTTACCAGCAAATATTGTAGTGAGAAATAAGGCAGGAAAGAAATCAGAAAACAACAAAATCTTCATACATCATTGCCCTAACTCAAAACTGGCTTTAAATCATAAAGTTTTTTTTATTTATCTCTGACACGTTTACTCCACTAACTAGTCATTCTTCCTGATATTCCATATGTTGGAAATGTTCTCCTATTATTATTTGTTTTCTTTTAATAAATGCATCCTGATCCAAATATCCTCTTTCTATTCCTAAGAAACTTGCTTTAGGTTGTATTAGTACTGCTGTAGTCTAAAATCTAATTGGTAAATTCTTGCCAAGAAATTAATGTGAATAATGGTGTGAATTTTCTTTTGTACCGAGATTTAAAGAAAAGACTGCAACAGCTGGCATCCTCTGTGGCTGCATTTGGTCTGGGCACATCAAATCTGAAAAATGAAAGAGGAAAAAATTAGCATAATTTACACAAAATGCATACAGAAACCTTAGCCTATCAGTGGCTTGGCAAAGAAGTTTTTCTGCTTTAATATTAAAAAAAAAAAAAATCAGTTCTGATCAATTACCCCATCAAACTTCATCACTTTTTTCTAGTAACAATCTGCAGACCGCCTGCCTTGACAAATAAAAAATAGAATTAATAATTCATTCAATATTTAAAAAATATTTTGTTGTACTATTTTAGATTCATCTTTAGAGAAAATTCCAGAGACTTTAAAAATGTCACTTCTGAAGGCATGCCATCAACCCTTAAAAAGCAATTTTGAAAGACTGTAACTTACTGTGCAACATCTGCTGCCATCAAAGGCTAACAATATAGTTATGTATCTTTTCTGGCACATAATTAAAATTTAAACATCACTATAGATATATAATTCAGTTTACTTCTTTCAACTTTATAATTAAAAAAAGATCCTTCTCAGAGGAATCTTGAAGTTTTTTACAGCAAATGAAGAATACATTTTGTTTACGTCAATGGTAAAAGAATAGTTTTTCAAATTAGTATGTACAAACTTCCTCGTCTATGCAGCATTTGAAAAGCACCAGCTAAACTCCCCCCAAAAGAATCAGGAAGATTAGGCAGAAACAACTGGAATAGCCTTTAAGTGTTTTTCTTGAAGCAATTCTATAGTCACTCACTTTTTATTTTAGATCTTTTTCTTTGATACGTACTTTGATTCCTATTCCCCAATGCCATTAAAAAAAATAGTGCTGTTTTCAGTGACATATTGGCCTAGGATTTTAGTTTGCAAATTATATGTAAACATCGGGAAATTCTTTTTAGCTGCACT
Organism: Haliaeetus leucocephalus; assembly: GCF_000737465.1. Taxonomy (NCBI): domain Eukaryota; kingdom Metazoa; phylum Chordata; class Aves; order Accipitriformes; family Accipitridae; genus Haliaeetus; species Haliaeetus leucocephalus. The sequence goes on along the minus strand of NW_010972631.1, from coordinate 12,457,161 downwards.
GGAGCTTCTTCTAAGATAAGCATTTAGATATTGTATTTGGTATTACTCAAGAGGGTGCAGGCAATCTGCATAGATTTGCTTCTGCCTCTCAAAACAATACGAAGAAGGAAATTCAACTGCAAAGTCAGCAAAGACAGTCAACTCCCTCGGTGAACTTCTGACTTAAATTTATTTATAATTTGGCTCTTCCTCCCTCCTTTTTGAATACTTTGAATAAAATATGAAGGGAAAATAAAGATTTCATTATTCAACTTGATTCTGCACTGTTAGATTTCAACTTTTTTCTGTGGCTTTTGGAACCTATAGTAGGAATGGTGACCTGTTGTGCTCAAGTCACCTGAGATCTGTGAGCATTTTCAGTGCAGGGAGGCAGCATTACCTGGCCAGAAGTGTGGCTGGGGCAGCAGCAGACTGTGCGACCCTGTTCCACAAAGGAGCGGGCTGTGGATGGCTGCTGCCTTTGATGTATGAACCTTCTGAGCTTTCCATCCCACTTCTCTTGGATATGGAACATTGCCCTGTGGAGTCTGACTGAATAAAGATATTCATGTGCTGGTATGGTAACTCTTGCTGCACTCCCATGAAGCCTGATATTTGTCTCATGAAGGCTCTTTAACCGCTGGCCTTGTGTCCATCTGTTATTAAATTGCTCACACCACCACCCGCCCCCCCACCACAACCCGCTCCTCCGCCTCGCATTTATTGTATTTAAACTGCTTGTTTAAAGTGGTGGGGTATGTGGTTAGTCGGGGTTTTTTTTCATTCCTCCAGTCAGACAATAGACTCATCTCAGATGATTTTGTTTGATTCAGTTGAACTATTGTTTCTATGAAGCATAAATTAGACAAGCAAACTGGTAAGCAGGAAAGCTAAAATTGTGAGAAATATTTACAAAGACAGCATGTAAGACTACATGCATAGGTTACACTTTGATTAAAAGAAAAAGGGCATCTTAAGGTAACCTCAAGTATCTTGGCTTTACTACCGCTACCTTCTTTGCCTCCTTGTATGCCTCCCTAAAACTCCAGGCCCTCCACTTCCCACCATCTTTGCAAACACTGATGATTCCTCTTCACAGCACAGCCCCTTTCTTCTTCCTTCCGACCCGCTGCACTGCCTCCAAGGACATTTCTGTTCCCTTGTCGTACTGCGCTGCTGGCTATGGATTTGGAGCGTGTTATAAGAATGTGAGGTTGTAATTTGGGAAGTGGGGTTGTGCAGGGGAGAAGAAGAGATGCTGGAGGTCTACTTGGCCAATTAGAGCTTGTGATTAAATTAGGGAGAAGATAGGTATATCCGTAGGGTTGCATTTTTAGAAGTTACCACTTCAGTATCTAAGTAAATAGGAAGTGAGACTAGGGAAAATATCTCCTTTTATATAGGTGTGTGGATTGCCATAGAAATCAAAGCTGATTTTGCCAATATCTCTGCTGGTGTTGTATGACTAGATTACTTTTGAGAACTTTTTCACTAGGATATTTTCTTATGTAAAACTGTATACTGGGTCTGGAGATGTTTTGTGCAGAGATCCAGCTGTTTATAAGAAGGTTTTCCCTTTAGCTCTACAAAAATGGATACCCAGACCTCATAAGTTATTTGGTGGACACATAGAGCATGTCCTGAAGGAAAAGATACAGAGCATGGCAGTTTTCACCAACCTTTAAGAGCAGTATGAATATAGGATTATTTTGTTATTGTTGTTGAATTATGCTTAGCTGAAAGTTCACAATTTATTTGTTTTGCATCCGAAATAAGGATAACTGAAGCCATGATTTATTCTAAGCACTTATTGGCATTAATAGTTAAAGCCTTTTCTGCTGTGTAGCCAGATGAGAAATGCTTGTCTGATTGAGTTTTTTTATATACTCTTTCAGTTGCATTGGAGATCCAAATACTTGAGGACGTAATACAAGTTTGTGTCAAGGGGGCTTTAATTCTGTAAACTGTTGAATGAAGCGTATACATCCCTACCTGGAAGATCCAGCAGCACTTATTCATTATTCCAGTGTGCAATTATCACTTAGGATTTGAATGCTGAGAAAAAAACAAAAAACAAACACTAAAGGCATACAGGACTTCAGGTATGTTCTTACGAGAAAGGTAGAGATTACTTTTTCTGTTAGGAAATGCTTAGAAAGGTTAAATGTTTTATGCATTTAATGGGTTTTCAAACATAGAGATGTCTCTGATACATATTTCCCCTTCAAGAGGGAAATCTGCATTTAAAATTTGGACAGCTGCTAAATTGTCTGCTTCTTTAAAGCCTGATGTACCCTTTGAGTTTTGTTCCTGCCATGTGCAGAAGGATGGTTGTAGAACCACATCCTTTCAAGTTGTTTTCCAAGGCAGGTGTGCATGAGGTTTAAAACATGTATTTTGATTCTATTCTCTGAGGAGATGAAATCTCTAAAAAAAAATCTGACTTTAATCATCTCATGCACTATGCAGAGAAAAGTTACGCAATATATTCCAATTTTCAACAGTTTTTCCTAGGATATGCAATTTCCTTCTAGCCTTCTAGCCTTCTAGCCTTCTAGCAGAACTATTTTAGTCTATTCCATCACTGATCCTAATGATGTCTAGTACCACTTTAAATAGGAATCAGCTAAGTTATAAGTAATATTGAGTAAGTCACGTATATACACTAAACTTAGGCTTCAAAAAAGTATTATTAGAAACAGCTTTAAAGGAACATAATCAAGGTTAAGCAGCTCACGTTTTGACAGCCCAAATTTGAAAAAAAATGTTCTGTTTTATTGGGGAGTATTTTAAAAACATAAAACACCATTTGGAGAGGGAGAAGGGTCAACCTTGCAATGTCCCTGTAATGCTTCTCAGGTAGTTTACATTAATGACCCATGGCTAACAGACTTCCCAATAATCTTGAATAGGAAGCTTGGTTAACTTTTTGTTTCATTTTATATTTTCAGTTAAGCACCATTTCATTGGGTAAGATTATATTCTAGTACATGTAAAATAGCTCTGCCAACGCTTCATAAAAGCAGTATCTCCATCTCATTTTGTGTAATGGAAGGAGGCCTTCTTTGTTAATTACATGCAGCATGAAATGGACTAATCAAATTGATTTCTGGGTATTGGTCAGACACCCCAAAGAAAATGCTAGGAAACCAGAGGATTCTTTTTTTCCAGTATAGCTGGTATCATTCAAAGAAAATTCAAAGCTCTTTCTTTTGCATATAGAACCTACCATTCTCATGATCAGTTTGAATATTAATTACCAAGAGGCTCTACATTCGTTTCATATTCCATATACATTTATCTTTATAGTATGTGACAAAGGCCAAAATTTTGTAGCCACTTCTATTTTTACAGATTTTTCAACTCCATATACATTCACATGTAGAACTTTTGATGAGTTAATTTTTATTGAAGAGAAACTGTTTATATTTTGCTGATAAGTAATACAATAACATAATTAAGTAATTTAAAAGCAAATTTCTTGGTGAATTTTATTAAAACTATAGCTCAGAGCTCTCTGTAAAGTACTCTGAAATTTCTTAAATAAATTCAAGTGACATACAAATGCTCACTGTTGAAATGTGTAGCTAAAAATAGAGGCCTTAAAAAAAAAAAGAGGCATTAAATAGTAAAATGATACAGCTGTTTTCTCAAATGCTATTGGGTATTTGCAGTGGGATGCAAACTGAGCTAACTAAATTTGTCTAAACTTAAATAGTTAACCCAGATCACTGTCATCTACAGGAATTAGTGACCTCCAGAACCACACAAGAAAATATGCACCTTTCAAGGGCAAAACATTTCCTGCAAGGATTAGCACACAAGGACAGTTGAATGAACTGGAACCATCTTTATGTCCATTAACGGTACAGATTTCTGTACAGTGACTAATTTAGATTTAGACAACTAACATTTGGATGTTCAAAACTAAATAAATTTCATCCTTATGTTCTGATACTGTACTTTAAAGAATGCTTTCTATGATGATGTCATTTATTATGTAAGAGTGATGCAGAAGTGAAGTGATCCAGTCCTCTCACTCATTCAGAATGCTCTAGTCTCCTCTGATATGCACCTATCTGGAGATGCTCTAATAAAACAAATAATTTTGGAATGAGCTACCGGCCATGACATTTCAGGCACGTGGTTCTTGTGATATGAGGACTGAACTGTTCAAGTTTCCTGTGCAAGTTCAGAAAGTAATCCCAGAAACATGGTATTTATACACCAGCATTTGGTATCTTTCTGTTCTTATGCAGGTCAGTCATTCAGACTAATAGGACTTTCATTCTGTCAGGTAAAGGACAAATGCAAATGGACCAACTACAAAAATTGTGTTTCTATCTTTTTTAAAATCCATTTGCTCCTTGTGCCAAATACTTGAGAGTGAATTTTGTGATGAGCAAAGTCAATGTGACCTCTCTGTGCTTTGTAAATTTGCACTCATTAGAAGGAAAATGCAATGAAAAAAATTGCAAGAAAGATAAATAGAGAGAAACTCTCAATTTACTCTTCTTATCCCTTTCTCTCACTACTGTTTTTATCCTGATTGGCAGAACAAACAAAGAATACCCTTCAAAGCCATAAGCTGTTTCAGCAGATTTTCTTCCATGTGAGCAGGTGAAATATATCTTGACTGAAGACAGACACTAATCAGAAAATAAAAAATAAGGAAAGAAAAAAGGAAGTTCAATGCCATTCTGTTCTTAGATCAGGCCCTAAGTGTTACGTACGGGACTTATAGCTTTGTTTTAAAAAGTCTTGGCCAATGCTGGATCACAAAAGATGGCATCATAGAACTTCATTTCCCACAGATATGATTCATTGCTCTTCTCCCTGCTATACCTGAGCAGAGCAGTCATTTCTCTAGTCCCAGCCCAATTAGATGGAATGCATAGAGGACAGTATGTGAATTCTACTGCTTTCTCCTCCCAGAGTGAAGAGAAAGCATATTTATATTTCATGTTTGTAGAATAATTGCTAAGGGAAAGCATGAGAAAAGACATGTGCTTTTTAATTAAATTAGATTTTTGGCTCTTCATCTGAAATCTTAACAAAAAACCCCAATGTTGGTAAGGAATTCTTTATAAAACAGGATTAAAAAAACTTATTATTTCACAGATTTTCTTAGTCTGCAAAAAGCAAATATGGAAAAATCCATATACGAAACTGAAACAGAATCTTACAGTCTGGGTGCCTTGTTCTTAAACCTGACCTAATTATCATAAGCTTTCCTAAGAAAACATCCAACTGTCAGGGGAAGCCACACATTTCTGCAAAAGGTAGGTGATAATTCACCATGAAATAAATTGTTGAAGTTTAGGAATTATTGTAAATTCTCTCCTTTTTCCTTTCCTTTCCTTTCCTTTCCTTTCCTTTCCTTTCCTTTCCTTTCCTTTCCTTTCCTTTCCTTTCCTTTCCTTTCCTCATTTTTCTTCACTTTTATTTTCAGATTGGGAAGGCAGAAATTGCTTAGAAGTACAATAGGCTACGTGCCATGATAGTTTCTTACTTATTAATTTCTGGATGATTTTTGCATGTAAAAAAGTTTTGTTGTGGAATCACAAAATCAATGAATGGCTGAGGTTGGACAGGACCTCTGGAGGTCATCTGGTCCTACCCCCTGCTCAGGCAGAACCACCTAGAACAGGTTGCCAACGACGGTGTCCAGTCAGCTTTTGAATATCTCCCAGGCTGGAGCCTCCACAACGTCCCTGGGCAACCCATTCCACTACTTAGCTACCCGCAGTGAACGAGTGTTTCCTGATGTTCAGACAGCACCTCCTGTGTTTCAGCTTGGGCCCATCGCCTCTGGTCCTGTCACTGGGCACCACAGAAGAAAGCCCGGCTCTATCTTCTGTACACCCTCCCTTCAGGTATTTACATACCTTGATGAGATCCCACCCAACCTTCCCTTTTCTACACGGAGCAGTCCCAGATCTCTCAGTTTTTCCTCACATGAGCGGTGCTCCAGTCCCTTAGTCATCCTTGTGGCCCTTCAGTGAACTCTCTTCAGTCTGTCCATATCACTTTTGGACTGGGGAGCCCAGAACTGGACATGGTACTCCAGGTGTGACCTTGGCTGAATAGAGGGGAAGGATGCCCTCCCTCAGTGTGCTGGCAATGCTCCTCCTAATGCAGCTGAGGAGACCTTTAACCTTCTTTGCTGTAATGGCACATTGCTGGCTCATGGTTAACTTGATGACCACCAGGATGGCCAAATCCTTTTCTGCCAAGCTGCTTTCCAGCTGGTCAGCTCCCAGTATATACTGGTTTATGGGGTTGTTCCTCCCGATGTGCAGGACTTTGCACTTCACGCTGTTGAACTTCCTGAGATTCCTGTTGAAGCCTTTCTCCAGCCTGTTGAGGTCCCTCTGGATGGCAGCACGACCCTCTGGCACGTCAGCTGAGGGTCCACTCTGCCCTGTCAGCCAGATCACTGATGAAGATGTTAAAGAGGATTGAACCCAGTATTGTCCTCAGCGGTACACTGGTAGTTAGTGGCCTCCAACTTGACTTTGTGCCACTGATCACCCTCTGAGCCGTGCTGCTCACACCGTTTTCAATCCACCTCACTGCCTGCTCATCCAGTGCACATTTCATCAGCTTCTCCACAAGGATCTTGCAGGAGACAGTTTTGAAAGCCTTACCAAAGTCTAGGTAGACAATAAACTGTCCTTTCCTTTACTTAGTGTTTCTTCCCGTGTTAACATGTACCAAACAAAATTAGTTTTATGGCCTGGGCTGGATCAACAAGCAAGGTCAAGGAAAACAGGATCTGTTGGAAGACATAGATTTGATAGTAAATTAGACCATTTTTAAATGATGTTTCTATAAAGACTGCAAGAGATAGGAGGACCGTATGTTTGCCTTGTAGCAGAAATTGTGTCCTAGACCTCATATTTCATTGGTGAGTCCTAAATACACTTAGATGTGAGATAAATGCTGCTTATCTTCAGAAAGTGTTTGTTCAAGGTATGAACAGAAATGGAACTGTAGCTGTACAGGCAATACGACTGATGAGAAGTGTCTTGAACTGTGATCCCAAATCCTACTGCAGTTAATTATCTGCTTTTGAAGCTCTGAGTCTCACCAGATAGAAATTAGGCATTGTACCACTGAGCCAGTAGATGTCGAGAGCTACCCCAGAGTCACTTCAAGGCCCAGAGAGATAAAATATTGTACTCTAATTTAACACAAGACAAACCAGCACAAATCTATTATGATAAGCAAAAAAATGCAAGTAATTTTTTCTAACGTATAGCTCTCCATATGTCAACTACTGTGTATAAATTGTGAGATAATGCATTATTTCCACAACTTTAAGCTCTTTCATTTCTAAAAATAGGTATGTTTAAAGTTTATTGAGATCTGTTTAATTCCTGTTGTTAAACAGACAGTAATGTAAAAACCTGTGGCTATATTTGTCAACATATTCCTAAAACTTGTTAATTGACCTGGAAAACATAGGCATGATCTAAGAGAATTTTGCATTCTTAAACTCTGTTAAGTTCTAACTTTCCTATCAGTTCTACTGTGAAATGACAGACAATTACAGCTTTAAGTTATCACTTCATAAATACATATTTTGGAAATATTGTCATCTATATCGAAGTCTGAACTAATCTATAAAAAAAGGCTCACCTTTTAAATATTGTTTTCTTGTCTTTGTTTTCTTACCAGTGTTAAATAAGCTGTAATTTGCCAGGAAATGGTAGAATGTATACAGAATGTATATATATCATTAGAACTACCTACTGGATTAAAAATAGTAACTCGCAATTTTGACTCTTGAATTTATACACAACTTCTATGTACACATTTCTTTCTGGAGACAATGAGATCTAAGGATGTTTCTCCTGACAAAATGACACTGATAGATACTTGCTTATTGTTATCTTGTGTACCTCCTTTTTGTGTGGCTGTTTTAAGTGCACAAATACAGTAAGATAAGAAATACTGACCATCTTACTGACATAATAAAAATCACCAAACTTTTGTTCTCAGAGTTCTTCAATATGATTATGCTTTCAACAGTACTGGTAATGTACCCAAAGATAATTTTTTTTTTTTTCCTTATTAGTAGCACCTTTGGGGAACATTAATCTCTGAATAATTGAGAAACACTGGCTAAGCTGTTAGTTTTAAATGACACATTAGTAGCTGTCATTTAAATTGATAGTTAGAGCTGTAATTGAGAGTAACGGTCAGAAGGTAACTACTCTGTCACTGAATTTTTACTGCTTTATTAAATTACTGATCTGATGCAACTCTGCACCTGGCTGTGGTGTATAATCATAAGCTATCAGAATCTTTTTAGCACATAAGGGCAGAAATTGTGATTTTAATCCATCCTATCATAAAGCTTCATATTCTGGTTTGTTTTGTTTCTGCTGCCCAATTCTGGATGGATACATGGATGGATATTCTTTCTTTCAGTCTATCTATCTGTCATCATGTCTGTACAATTTGTTGTATGACCTTCAATGTGGGACTCCCTCAATTGCTTAGACCTTGCAAAGAATCAATAATAATTTCTTACACAGAAGGCAAATAGAAAATATTCTCTACGGAAGACCTTCCATATTGTGGCACACGGCTCAGAGCTTTTAAAATTTTTTGGTTTGGTCTGGTGTCTTGCAAAGACAAGTATATAACTGAATGTCCTGGTTTCAGCTGGGATAGAGTTGTCTTCCTAGTAGCTGGTACAGTGCTGTGTTTTGGGTTCAGTATGTGAAGAATGTGGATAACACACTGATGTTTTCAGTTGTTGCTAAGTGGTGTTTAGACTATAGTCAAGGATTTTTCAGCTTCTCATGCCCAGCCAGCGAGAAAGCTGGAGGGGCACAAAGAGCTGGCACAGGACAGAGCCAGGGCAGCTGACCCCAACTGGCCAAAGGGGTATTCCATACCATGTGATGTTATTCCCAGTATATAAACTGGGAGGAGTAGGGGTGGGGGGATCGCCACTTGGGGACTAACAGGGCATCGGTCAACGGGTGGTGAGCAATTGCATTGTGCATAATTTGTATATTACAATCCTTTTATTATTACTATTGTCATTTTATTAGTGTTATCATTATCATTATTATTTTCTTCCTTTCTGTTCTGTTAAACCGTTCTTATCTCAACCTATGAGTTTTACTTTTTTTCCTGATTCTCTCCACCATTCCACTGGGGGGGGGGAACTGAGTCAGCAGCTGCGTGGTGCTTAGTTGCTGGCTGGGGTTAAACCATGACACTGAATTATTTGAATTAATTATTATACTCTTGTAAATGTTATCCAAAATGGAGGAAAAGACACTTTCTTCTTAAATTCTGCATTGTTTCCATATGGCATTAAAAATGAACATTCTTGAACAGCTCATCATATTTGCTCTTTTCACTATCTATCTATGGACATAATATAATTCTTAAAACTGCTATTTGTTCTGTTATATTTGTAGAGACATTTATAGTGAGCATTCTGTCAAAATTTGGTATTTGACCACTGTGAGTGCTGACATTTGAATGCTTTCACTAAAATACTCAGGTTGACTTCAGACCTGCATTTTATAAACAGAAGCAGCTGTAGAAATTGCTAGGTTACTGAACTGAGTGAAAACATGGGTGCTGCCAACTGTTTTTAGCAGTAATAGTCAGAGCTCTCTGCTCATTAATGTAGAGCTAACTGTTGCTAGGTAGGAATAGAAACGACAGTACAATTTAGTTTAATTCTCAGGCATAATTTTAACATTAAATGTGTGCTTCATAGCCTTCATTTCAAATTTGGTTTTGTCTGGGCTTCGATTCTCTTTTTAGGACATTTAGTCATACAGTGCCAGATTTTCAGATCTCCCTACTAAATTTGTAGTTATTGTGACAATTAACAAAGATATGTCCAATATATAGTCTCAAATTAAATGCAGCAATGTAATGTAAGGCTTACCGGTTTGGCTATTTGCACATTATTTGCACAGTGGGCTTTCCACACCTGAATAAATCTGGATCCTTTTCTTTTTTCCCCTTTGAGTCCTTTGGGTTTATACAAGAATAAAATGTGCACAAGTCAGGGAAGATTTAGCTCAATAATCTCTGAAATAAGTGGTATAACACAGGGGATGGTTTAAAGCTCTATCTGACAAAGCATCTTAAAATTATTATTTGTATTTATGTAATGTACTAGAAGGAACCATTAAACAAGACCTTTCCTATTCGGTGCATTAATTGCTAGGGCATGGTCCCATGCTCTGGGGCTCCAAAATTAATGTATCACGATTGCTTCACATTAATTTCAGTAACAGTGGAATCTGAAATCATAGTTAAACCATTTTTATGCTAAATCTGTTAAACTGTGCAGTAATCAAGTGTGTATCTCCGAGGGAGAACCATGTTGTCATTTTCTAACATAGAGGAGCTGAATATCAAAACGCAGTTTTCCTCTATCTCATCAAATTAATTATTTCCGTAGGAAGTGTATGCTAGATGGTTTCAAGAGGAGTCATTTTTGGGTTTATGACCGTAAGCTTTCTTCTGCGCAAGTACCGAAACTAATATTGTAGCTGAATGTGGGTATCCAAGGTGGACTGTGATCTATTTTACGTGAACTGTCTCGTGGTGCTTCCAGGGGTTTTTGTGAAGACTGAGTTGATCTCAAAGAAGATATGATCCTCTCTGTCTGCTGAGCAGGTCATACTTCAAAGAATGACTGAAGGTGCTCAGGAGGCTGGCATTTTGTGGCCTGAATTTTTTCTGCTTGTCTCTCACTGGTACCAGTGTTCATGTATATTCTGCCTCCAGTCACCTCAGCGAACCTTCCGTTTGTGCTGCGGGGCCCCGTGTTCCGTCCGCTGCTCAGCGCGGCGCCGCTCTTCCCTGGTCCAGCAGTGGCCCTTCAAAGGGGAGGCTGAACTAGATGACCTTCCAACCAACATTTCTGTGGTTATATCACTTTCTTTTCTTGGGATTAGCAAGGCAGTGACAATTTTAGTTGATTTCTGATGAAAAGGGATGAAACTTCTTCTATCAAAAGATACCTGAGCCTGATGAGATTACGCTTGGTTTTAATTCACAGACCAGACTCTTCAAGACATTACGGTCACATTTTGCAAATATTTCAAGAGAAGAATATTATTTGGACCCCTTTCCTACTTCCAGAATGGAAATGTGAAATGTCACTGAGTCACGAGCTGTAGCATATAAGTGATTTTCCTTTTGAGTACAGTTTGAGGCATGCTCTTTGCTGTTGTCAATACTTTTCCATTCAATAGGAACGGAAAATATGAGTATTTTGTGTTTTTCAAATGCTTTGGTCAGAGTTCTCTAAGAATAGCTGTGGAGTGGGTTTAGATTACTTCTCTTGTCCATCAGGATACCAAGATAATGTGATTGCTGCCTCATTGTACACTGAGTGTTGCTGTGAAGAGGCGCAATTCAGGGTCCTTGCTACTTTTGTGGAAAAACGTTTAAACAGTAGGACTGGTGAAGTGAGTGTGCTCCTAGCTATTCCTAATTTTTTAATGAATATTCTGGGATAGTGTCATGATGTTCCTGTCCTTTGCCTCTCTGCTGAACAGAGACAGTTCACTCTTTCTATTCAGTTTTATGTTCTCTGTATGCTGTATCACTTTTCAGAGTTCTGGGCAATATCTAGAACATATTAAAAACTCATCTACATATTGTAAAGAAAAATATCATATCTGAAGTTCTTTTAATATGAAATGTACCTTGACTGTTCTCTATTAATCTGAAGTGATACTTTAAGGTCATACGGTACTGTGATGGTGACTGTCAGGGAAGAATTTGAAATAAGTTAATAATATATAAATATCTCCTGACAGCTTACATTTTATGTCTGGGAGCCTGGACTCTAAGCACAAGGCCTACTAGCTGTTCTAGAATTAACCAAGGTAATGCAAAGGGAATATATTAAGTTGAAAGAAGTGTTGGCTCAGCTGTCATTAATGTGTAGAATTATTTTCTGTTACATCATTTATTCATGGACTGCTAATGCATTCCATCTTGGCTCTACAAAAATACTAGTAACTTGGATACAAATGTTGCTGCTTTTCTTTATTTTGAATGATTCTCTTGACTTTCCAAAATAATTTCAGCAAAGGAATACAAATACTATGTTAACAGCACAGGCCTTGTAACCACAAGACATCACAGAAGCTTGCATTTATTACCAGCTGTACACTCACCATTTTCTCCTGAATGTTATTTTGGTAACAGACAGACACAGAGAAAACCTATCTTGCATACTTTAATGGGACATGACAGTAGCAGTTAAGCCTGCGTAGGAATAATTATCTCTACCCAGCATCATACTCAAGTTCTTCCTTTGAATTGCAACTAATCTGATAGCCATTCTGTTAATTTGCAGCAATATAGGTCTACCTCAGCCAAGCCATCTATGCAGTTGAAATTATTTGGCAGTATTCCACTTTATATTTCAGTTCAGCTTAGTACTGCATAGGATCCTGATTTAAAAAAAAAAAAAACAAAACAAAACAAAAAAACCCCAACACAAACCTGAACCATATAGCACCAAGAGGTTATTGGGAGGCCTGACTGAGAAGACAATTTGTTAACAGGGCTTTTCCCTCAAGTGAGATTATTTGTATTTAAGTTCTGTTGGGATTGATGAAAGACCCATTGCTATCCAATATTTTCAACAATCATCTGAAATAATGAAAAAAATATGAAAAAACTTCTGGTAAACGTAAGCAAGTGGCATAAAAAAATGGAGGAATGATAAATAATAAAGGAAAAAGAGCTGATGCACAGAGTGATATGGACCATTTGGTAGCTGATTAAGGTGTATTTTAACATTGCCATATGTGCAGTAACACATCTAGGAACAACAGTTCATAGGATAGACAGGCTGTGACCAAATAACTCGGCATGTGTTCTCAGCATAAAGCTTTGTTGAAAATAAAGGATAGTAACAATAATTTCAAATAAAAAATAGAATACTGGGGTTCAGGAATAAAGGGTGTCTTTACTGCTATATATGAGTGCAGCTAATATCGGAGCAGTACATTGTGAAATGTATCCATTCTTAAAAGGATGCTAAAAACCAGAAGATGTAATAAAAAAAGAGGAACAGTCATACTTCAGAAATGTTGAAAAGGTCTTAAAGCCTGATACTTTAAAAACGCAGTTTGTCTGGGTCTGAGAAAAACTGGAGAAGATGACTAGGTTACATGGTGCATGTACCTTTACAAGGAGAAAAGGCCAGGTTCTGAAATCTTAGCATTCTGAGAGGAAAAGGCATAACAAGAATCAAATTCCAGCAGCTGAAGCCACAACAAGTGACATTTGAAATTAAGAAACATGCTTTGAATAGTGAGGTTGCAAAGCTGCTCATACAAAATACCAGGTTAAGTAAGTGGTGAATTCTCCATTTCTTGTCTTCAAATCAAAGATTTGCCTTGCTGGAAAAAAAGTTTTGATCAAGTTCAGCTCACAAGAGTGAAGTGTAATGGCCTATAAATCTTTCTGGCTCTACACATTATCAGCATGAATCTGCGGGAACTATGTAAGTAAACATGATCATACAGCTGGCTGTACCAGTGTTTAATACCATGGAGAGACTTACATTTCTCCACAAAAAGAAAGGTACAGAATCATGATGAAGTCAGGACAGCTGTTAGTCCCTCATTGCTGACATGGCCAAAAAACTCAGAGCATAAAATACATGAGTGTATCAAGTATAACAACATTATCTTGGTACAGTGGCAGACTAATGTTCTGCCTATGCAAAGAGGTGGCTGCAGCAATACGTGGACTTCCCCAGATTAAATGGAAGCCATTTGACTGATCCATTGATTTATCATTTGTGGTTGGCAAATGTTAGTCAAGTCTGATCCTTTTAAAGGTCATCAGCAATGAGAGGTTCTCAGGTTATCGTACTATTCCCTGTCCAAATACACTAAAAGTGACTGCAGCACTGTTGGAAACTTCCCACTGAACACATCGTTCTGTGTGTCCTATCCTGCATATGACATACATAATTAGAAAGGGGTTTGGATGAATAAGGAGTTGATAAATCTCACATAGATAGATTTAGGTACCATATTCTGCTACTGTGTTTGTCTCAGGACCGTGACAGATTTTAGTCAGGGATAGTTATGCAATAGAAAATGTGCCATATGTCTGATTATAGTGTAAGAATAGTCCAGAGCAAGAAAAAAAAGATGCCATCCTGAAAATCCTGTTCAGTTTCCATCTAACACATAAGCTGGACAAGTGCCTTTCTGTTTGACCTGAAACTACTGATGCCTGTCGCACTACCAATTTACCACAACTGTCCCAGACAAACATCCTCATCAAGTGCTTTTTGCCTAAACTTGATTTCGAAAGCCAGAAAATCAATACTTCCACCTAACTGCTATAATGGAATAAAGGTGCTCATGACGCATAGCACACATGAGACATTTCAAAATGTTGTACCAACAACTTTTTTGGAAAACACAGCTAGCAGTGGCATTGATGGATATGTGTTCTGTACCACTCCTGCTGACGTGACTCAATTTTGCATCAAAGCATGCAAATGTTATGGCACCTGTGAGGGAAAGATGGCAAATTCTTCCAGTCATTTTTACTCAACATTTCTGTATATTAATCACTGAATAATAAACAATGGGAAACAATTCCTGGAGCAGAGACAGGAATGTAGAATTCCCCTCTCCAGACTGGTTGTCCCAGTAACAGGGACCTTTCTCAGTCTTTTGACTCATGAATCTACTGCTGCTCCTCAGCAGTATAACTTGAACAGGAGAGATGAAAATTAACCAGTCTAGTATTCAGGGCTTGTTCTCGAGAGATGCAAAGTGTTTGATTGCCCTTAAGATGAAGAAAGGACAAAATGCATGTCCCCTTGGGTGGCTACTCTTCTCCTACAGGTTATTTTATAAAAGATGCATGACCCCACACAACAGCTACATTTTAAAAGAAAATATATTCAACCCTGTCTTGCTACCTCTCAGCATCCATGACTCTTCAGGTCTGGGATACAGCGGCAAAGCTAAAAGAAAATGGAAAAAAAATCCTATATCTTGCACTATATGCAAGAAGAAATTGAAGGAAAAGAATTTTTTTTCACACCTCTTCCCAAATTCTCCTTTTTAGTTCTTTCCATTGACATGCTTCCTTTAAAAAAATTGTGTTGTTCAGTGAAAATGAAATCATAGTTGAGCATCACTAAAAACTGATCCATCATGAGATGAAATCTAAGTATGTTGTGACAAGCCAGTTATGGTCCATAGCAAGAGGCAGCTTAACTAGCTGACAAATGACAAGTCTACTGTGGTTTTTTGCTCGTCTTATTTTTTTCTGTGCTTCTCTTAAGAGATTTATGAAGAACATGGTCCTCTGTAGGACATTCCTTACTGTCATCTGTTACTACTGAAGATTTGACAGTAGTGCAACTTTTTACTAAGTTGTACAGGTACTGTGGAAGCCCATAATTCAGAATATATCTAGATGTTTCTTCCTCTTCCCAGCACAGGTTGCTGCTAAGATGACTGATTTATTAATATCTTTTAATTAACAATGCATCTCCTTTCTTTGGATTCTTACCAGAGAGATTTCATGGTACCTCTCTGTAGCTACATTATTATTATTGGGATTTTTTGTCATGTCCTTATTAGCTTCTCATAGTTAAGGAATCCTTTTCCTCACCTGTGCTTATGGTATGTGCCATTTCCAAAGCACATGTTACTGGAAAATAGTTTCAATAAAGCAAAGTGCTTAACATGACAAAGCTATAAATGATGTAAGTTTAACCCCTGATTATCTTCACTGACCACGTTTTTTGCGCCTTACTCTCTGTTCTCCATTCTGTGATGTGAAGTGAAAGGAGTGTGCAAGAACCATACATCACATTAATGGGGGAATGATTATCATCAAAGAACTACCTGCAAAGGTCAACTACAATGCTAACTATTTTTGTTGCCTAAAATTTGATGCCTTGAAGAATTAGCTGCACTAGTCTGAATCAGGGTATTAGCATACATTAAAGAAAAATGTAGCCATCAAAAATTCATGCCTGCAGAAAACAGCTTAATCATGAAATGTGCGTTTTGGAGAAAATTAGGATGTATGCGGCCATGCTGCAGAACACCAACAAAGGTCTCAAACCATCACTGACCTTTGGTTCAAAGTGAATCCCCTTTGATGATTGGACTTGAGTTTTCAGACTGTAGTGCAACTCATCACATTTCTGTTCTACTTCCATCCCATGAGAAAAGTTTAAACATGCAAGCAAAACCATAAAGCACATGAAACAATATCAGCATTTCACAGAAGCTTTGTTTATTGCATTTCTAGGGTTTTTATTCATGAACTCTGCTCTAATCATGTTAGTATCAAAGTTTATTATTTTTACTGATAACAGTGTTATTAATCTAATTACTGATGAACAGTAATTAAGTACTGATTTTCTGTATTAGCAAAATAATGTTAATTTGCAGGACTGATACAATGCTAAATTTAAAAAGGCATTACAAGTAGACATACATATATATGTACATATGTGAATAGTATTCATTCTCAGGCTTACTTATACCATTTCAGCACATTTTTGTACAAGACATCCTTTCATTTTTTTGATTAAAAAATCTAATGATTTTAAGAGGCGCAACAAGTGGGTCTCATAGATTGTTCTGTTCTTATCCCTATATATTGTCATGTAGATTGAACTCAGAACTGTTGATTGCCCAAAAATGCTGCGTGAAAGCTGAAAGGTTCTACATCAGTAAGCCATTATTAAGAGAATGAGCAGGTGGAGAAAAGGTAAATATGCAGGACTACAGAGAGCTTGTTGCCAAATGAGGGAGGTGTTGCAGTCAGAGAAGTAGAAGCATGCTAAGACAGACATAATTGGCATTACTCACCTTGAACCCACAAACAGCATAACAGGAAACAGAGTGTAAGCATTTATAGCACAGCAATGCTGCTAAGAGTAAACTGGGCCTAAATATGTAAATGACACATAACCAAAAAGGGGTAAATGAGGACTTCTGTCTCCATTGCACAGTAGAGCACAGTGAACGTCAAAACATGTTCAAGTAGTAAAATCTGCAAGACAAAAAAAAGGATGTAGAGCAAGCAGGAGAGAGTTCTGGTAGAATCAGAGTACTCTTGCAGAATGAGCGGGATGGAACCCAAACAAGTCCTTACCTGAAAAATACGATCAACTTTGTTGGAAGCAGTTGAGATCCTCACCCTTCCTTTGGGGAGGGTGAAGGAACTGAAAAACATCAACAGTGAAAGAGCTAAAATGGGGAAGAAAGAAGTCACCCACTCCAGTCCTGGCCTCCTGCACTGAAGAGCACTCCAGCCTGGCCACCGCAGCCTTGAGGACTGAGGCCATGGAGGCTGGGACCTTCACTGCCAACCGCAGCACCAGCGCCGGTTGCTGTTCCGCATGTGGCTCGGAACGCACAGCATTAGTACTGTATACTGATGGTGAGCTTAGGGCAAGATGGTTAAGGAGCAGTTATTTGACCACAGAGTGATAATGACAGATAATGAGTAAGAACTAAGCCTTGGCAGCAAGTGTGGGGTTGATGAATGTCAGTCTTGTAAAGTGCTGTTCTGAAGTTTGAAACTGGCCCAATTTATTGATCTTTTGACGCTTCCATCACAAAGATCTCTAATTTCCTGGGTTTTTTTTTTATATGTATAGCCATATATTTAGTTGCCAGAAGGCTTTTGCAGAAGGTCTGAGGGGAAATTACTGATGTGTCTTGTCACTCCTGCATAGCCATTAAAAAAAAGGATCTAAACCAAATAAACTAGACAGCTGACTAAAGCCAAATAAGTGCATTCTAGAAGTGGCTTCCCCTCTGCTAAAACACACACCGTGACAATTAGGTTTTCTTCAAATTAAGCTGGCCTGTTTCCTTACATCTTGCTCTGCCTTTATCGTAAAATATAGAAAATGTTTGAAGCGATTCCACAAAGAAAGGATGGATGATTTGTATTGCACACATATGATTCTTTCTGACATTTTATAGGAAAAGTGCTAACTGCATTTCTTTTTCTGATACATTATTTTGACACAAGTACACTTACAGAAAACATTATTGTATTAACTTGCAACCTTGAAAAACAACAGCCACCAGATAAGAGCCCGTAGTCCTCTGGAAGCTCTACCAGCAAAAGGTATTATTGGTAAATCCTCGAGGGACTACCAGTTGTGCATGTAAGGGTTGAACAGCCTGCATTAGATCTGAGGTGCTGGGAGGTTGTTTTGCTGAGAAAACTCATGTATTGTATCATAGCTACAGCTTTAACCACAGATGTGCACTGGAGGTTATGGATGATATCAGTCCACGTAAGAGGCAGCCAGAGCTTGCCTATCGCTGCCTCGGCAGGCTCACTGGTTAGCTGAAAGGGGCTAGGATGCTACCTGCCAAATTCTGGATCCTTTGTGTTAAGAATGACATTTTGGCCTTTATTATCATTCTTCAGTAGAGCTTTAGAAAACATGACTGGGTTGTTATGGGATTATTACTAGGAACACCAGCTACTCATAAGGTGGATCTTCAGGCTGAGTCAGTAATACAGAATTTCCAAAATGCATTTTTTTATTTTGGGGTTTTGGAAGTTAAATAAGATGCATCTGCTAGAGCTGGAGTGAACATTTTCATTTTAATTTTAATTCTCTAGAAACAATAATTTTATACCCACAAAGTACATCATTACTTTAAATACATATTTTATATATATATCATATATATATTGTGACGGTTGTCAAAATAATTTTAATATCTAGACAAACGTACTACTCACAGAGGAGGTCTACCATGGAAAGAGATTTTCATGATATGGTTTAGACACAAGACAAGCTGGTGCGGTAGAACGTGTTCTTCATTCAAAATTCCTAGCAAATGGACCTTTAATTAGACAAATTCTGCAACAGCTGTGACCCGGACAAGCCTCACCACCTTTTATAATGTTGCCATGTAAACCAAAAGAATGGTGATTTGGCATCAAAACCTAGTCATATCTCCAGGAACTCTCTGATTTATTTAGACTTATATGAAGCTAAAAATGAGCTCACCAACAGCTTTAAGTGCCCTTGACAAAATAAATCCTAAGGACAGGAATCTGAAATAGCCCACAATAAATTGCCCTCTTCTTTGAACATCTTCATATGTGATTAGTACAATTACAGGTTGTTCCTTCCCCTGCAAATACTTTGAAAGCTGTCTTTCAACAGTAATGGTAGCTGGCAGTGTGCTAGAGTAAGAATATAATATTTGCAACTCCATTGTTCTGCAGTGCCATTTCAATGATGCTCTGCATGTCAGATCCCTCTCCCTGTTTTCTCTCTATAGGGCTACTGTTCTCAATGTAATTGGAGCAGGGAATGGATGAGTTCAAATCTGGAATCATGAACGGTGTTTGCATTACATAACTGTCCCGTTTTATCTGTGAGATACAATGATTTTTCTGGATTTCACGCAGAGCAAATATTTGCCTTTAAGATTCTTTTCCTCCTCAGAGAGGTGTGGAGTGCCGGTGATAAACATGCATTGCAACAGTCCGTGGTGCTGCGTTGTCCTTGAAAGTGGCAAAATGGCATGCAAGCGTATTGATGTGAAGGGCAGATGCAGTCAAACCACGGCTGAAGAGACTGTGGAGCTGTATAATCATTACCCACCTTGTGACTGGGAGCACATATACCTCCCCAGCCAGTGGCAAAAAGAGAACTCGAGTTCTCTTGGCTGCTTGTCACTCTGGCTGACATTTCATCCATGTCTTATAATTTGCTCTGAATATTAAGAAAAAAACCCCCTTGTACTAAACTTTTCTATTGCTCTTGATGGTTACAGTCACTCAGGCATATATTCCCATCTCACACAGTTGAGAATCTGAAACAGAATGCTTTTTTGTTGCCCTAACATTAGTGACTTTTAGATAATCTGTCAAAATACTGTCTTTCATGTTGCTGATGTTTCTTTATCCAGAAGCGCAGTCTACTTATGCCTTTGCTTCTGAACGCGAAGAAATCAATCTGTCTCTCACAAAAGAGTAGGGAGAAGCCTGTAAATTATCCCTTGTGAAAGAAACTTAAAAATAAGAGACAAGTGAAATAACCTAATAAAGCATGAATTGATATGAAAAAAATAATATTTTCCCCTGGTACTGGAGCTATCAACAGAAAAATAAGAACTTTAATGAATTGTGTTCAGACCCAAATGGAGGATGTCAGTGATGGAAAAGCAAACGTATTTGTGTTTATATTTTCACCATGGGGTAGTAATATTGACTCAAGCTGAGCAAAAAGATACCATAAATATATATGAAAGACTACATTTAAAAGAAATTCTAGAGTCTCGTCATCACAGTGCAGTACACTTCAATTTGATTCTTCTTGCCTGTCTCTTCCATCGTAATTTATGCATGCAGCAAAGCTGGAAACTTCTAGCTACTGCCTAAACTTGAATTTTACCTGGATCAAAAAAAATAAAACCAGTCGTTGGGCTACGCCTCCAATGAAGCCCACAACAGGCATGCCCACTCCAGCTGCAGCGGTGTGGCAAATGACGCCTCCCAAGTTCACCTGTGCAGTGCCTGTATTGACGCTGCTTCTTGAACCATCCCACTTAGAGCTAGACTGGCTGTCCCTGCAGAGCTGCCGGCTCCCAGCCTTGGCCTTGTGCAGACAGTGCCTGCTGCTTGCCCGCAAAGGAGAGAGGTCCGCACGGACCCATCCAGAGCTCTGCCAGGCAAAGCGCTGGGCAGGCAGTACTCCAGCTCGACAGCTTAAGTCGCTGAATTGTATCACCATACAGCACCCAGTGATCTCTCCAACTAAGCATCAAAGGAAAATAGGAAAATTAAAATCATCTTCTGATGGCAAATGTCAAGATAGCACCAGTGTTGCTACAGGAAAGTCATACACAATTTTTTTGTGATATAAATATCTTGCCTGATCACTGAATACTTACAGGAAAATTTTACGGTATACAGTAAGAAAGGAAAAAAAAGGAAAATTGTGCAATTTCACAGAACTGGGACTATGAGACTCTCTGTATCTTTGTGACAGCATGGCAATGGTCATTAATCATATTTTAGTTAAACATTGTTGTGATATAAATCTGACTCATTAAGTCACCCACAGATCAGTTAACTGAGTGTTCAATACCACTGTGTAGCTAAGATGGCTGAATATGATACAAAGAAGTCAGATAATATTTTCATAATGAAAAAAAGCAGTATTATTCTCTCTGATTTTTCTTTTTTCAGTGGTGTTTTTAAAAGATATTGCCTCAATATCGTACACAAGTTTTGAATATGTTAAATCTATTTATAATTTTAAAAAAATTACCGGTGTAGTCATATGATAAATATTCCTCGTATTTGTGCAGGCAATCTTCTATAAAATAGGTTCATATTTTAAAGTGTTATGTACCTAGGTTGACTGCTGAAGATTTTTGAACTATTCTGCAATGCTGAAATGTGGTTATATCCAACAGGGATTTTGGCCCAAAGCATCCCCTAGGCAGTAGAAATCAGTACAGGCCACTAGATTTTACTGGGCACATGGTGTGAAGTAGTGGCTAAGAAAGAAAATGTGTTTCTTAGATAAATAGAAAGAGGAATAAAAAATGGAAGTACAGAGCTATTTTTGATTCCCTATGATATTAGTGAGACCTGTACTGTATTCTGTTTTATGAACTCATTTTGAAGCAGTGTTGACTTATTGGAAATGGCTTTAAAAAGAGCTACAAGAATGATGGAAGTTCTGAAAAAAATGTCTTTACAGTGAGACACTAAACCAGCTCAATCAATTTAGCTTAACGAAATGAAGCTTAAGAAGCAACCTGATCATGGTCTAGAAATGCAGATACTTCCAACACTGGTGGGAAGTTTAATCTATCAAAGACGTTAGAGACCTCCAGCCTGAACACGGAGCATAGGTCAATTGAGACTAGAAATGAAATGTGCATTTTTACAGTGAAGCATGACTAACCAACAGAACCAGTTACCTAGATGCTTGATAAGTGTTCGAATAAAGATTAGATGTCTTTCTGAAATATACGTCCTAGCTGAAAGAGAAATACTGGGCTTGATGTGCCATTCAGGAAAACCAGATATGTTAATATAGAGATCCCTGAAAACCTTTGTATTTAGCCAGTTCCACTTCTCTTTCTGTGACAGGACTCTGGTCCCAGTCTGAAATCTGCACATACACTATATAACAGCACGGCTTTCTTGGGCTGCGAATGAAGCTTGCCTGTCCTGTGGCCCAGGATCTTTAGATTGCTCCTGGGGGCAGATTCACCCCCTCACTGATGCTACACTCTCTGATTCCAGTGCCAAATATGAAACTGAGAAAAATCTTGATTACCATGAGTCATAAAGGCTGACGAGCTAGTCCTTAGGCTATACCCTGTAAAATTGTCATATGGCATGTGGGAGGCTGTTGTGCCTGCCCCTTGGGCCTGCCCTGATTAAATACGCTCAGAATAAAGCACCTCGGCCTCAGGTAGGTGGTGACACTGAGCTGAAGGTGGGAGAGAAATATCTCAGCGGTGATCAAGTCTGATGCAGAAAGGATGGAGCCTTCTGATGAGTGAGACAGAGTGAAATGACTCTCTCCTAAGTTTCACAAAAAGGAATTGCACAAGGCAAGGTGGTGGTAGCAGGAACGATGGACCCAGCAAAGCTGGGCGTAACTGAATCTGTTTTCAAGGAACTGGGTAAGACACAACGTCAGTAACCATATGCTGACACCAAGAATAGCCTGTTAATTACCTGGTAGTCTGCATGTGGAATAAGACCTTATTCTTATTTACACTGACGTGCCTTTGCATTCTTCAGATAAAAAGGATGTCTCAGCACAGGATAACTGCTGCTTTAAGACTCCTTCCACACTAGTCAAAAAGAGTATGAGAGCATTCATGTAAATGAGAATCAGACCTGAATGTTGCAAGCTATAACTTTGTATAGCATGGCTAAAGCCAGCTTCCCTTTTAGAGCAACCCATCCTATTAGTGTTGCTAATGAAGATTTTTGGTTTTGATTTGCCA
Organism: Haliaeetus leucocephalus; assembly: GCF_000737465.1. Classification (NCBI taxonomy): domain Eukaryota; kingdom Metazoa; phylum Chordata; class Aves; order Accipitriformes; family Accipitridae; genus Haliaeetus; species Haliaeetus leucocephalus. The sequence goes on along the minus strand of NW_010972631.1, from coordinate 12,434,149 downwards.
TCAGCTGTGGAGCATTAGAGATACCACATATTTAGGCTGTATCGAAAATCTGGGGCTTAGGAACATTTTCAAGTGCAGCCCACCTCCACCTCAGAAGGAAACCGAAGCACACATCACCGGTCTGCACATTCCCTGCCCTGTACCCGGATTTCAAATGGAAAGGGACCCGGTGCACGAGGACCGGGAAGGAGCTGCAGGACGTGCTGGTCAGCCCCCGATCCGGACAGACGAGGGACCACGAGCAATTCGGACTGCCCCGCAGCACACACCAAGTCTCTTTGGTTGTGCCAGCAGAGCCTACTTCTCCTTCTGTCGAAGACTTCTGTGGAAAGGTGACGTCTTGGTACTTACACTTTGTGATGCTTCATATAAATCCAGGAAGGAGCATCCATTCAAATCTCCTGTAAGAAAATGTCTTTTCAGCACTACTGTGCTCAGCAGACGAGCGTATCCATGCACTCAACTAAAACCAGACATGCACTACATGAACACATATTGAAAGAGCATTTACTGCAACAATGCAAAAGCCAAGCCCTAATCTTACAGGTGTGGTTTTGGGGTAGAACCGAGAAATCTATTTAGCGTTACTGTTGGGAATGTAGAGAGAACATAGGGTAGGTAAAGAGATTCAGTTCTTTCGCTGCTGGGGTTTTTTAGTAGATTTTGCTTTCAGTGTAAACAATAAATGGCACCTTCTAGGGGAACAAGTTAAAATTTAAAAGTTTTTATGTAATTACACATGATTTAAATGTCTTATGAATACCCAAGTGTAAATGAATCTAAACTATGAACTAGTGTTAGATATAATTATTGACAAGGTAACTGGCTTTGTTGCAAACCAGTTTCAAGATGAGACTCTGTTTGTAAAACTAATTTTATCTTTCATTTCTGGAAGTGCACAAAATATTAAAACAACTTTCTTAGTAGACTTTGTTCTGTAGGGCATTTCCAACCTTAGGAAAGTTGACAAGACATCACTGTCACCCGTTTTTAGATAGTCACCATTTATTTGTCTTAGGGACAGAGCCAGAAGGAAGACTGAGGACAATTATGCCTTCTTTCTTGACTGAAAATTGCAGAAAGTGTAGGAGATTTCTTGAAAAATGTCATGCACCATACTGATAGTCTACAGGTTATCACAGCTTTTTCCTTTTCTTTCCCCAGGGCCACACTAGACTTTTATTTTTCACATTTACTGTGGTAGCATAGAATTTCTAGCTGGACTTGTTTCTTCTGAGCTGCACTGTCTCTCCTGCACTTCCTTACATCAGAGGCAGATGAACCAGGCAACTTGAAAAGACAGATACCACTCTGAGGCATATTTATTACAACACAATAAAATTGTTCTGCATATCGTGTTTAGCTCCCAGTGTAGTTTGGACAAAGGTACTCACTTGAGTAACATTAGAATAGGATGTCTGCCATGGCTGCTTTCATGAGACAGAGGGAAAGACTGTCTTTTGTTTCACCTATCAGTGATGTGTTTCAAAATCTATCCCACATCTCTCTTTTATCTAAGTCTTCCTTTTCACTTTACTGGTTTCTATCTCACTAATTCTAACTTGCAATTTTCTGTTCACATCTTCCTCGCTCCAGTTTCCCTTATATGGATGCTACTTCTTTTTCCCATATTTCCTCTCCTGCTCTTCTTTTACCTTGTCTTCTGTCCTACTGCTGGTCTCCCAGGGAGTTAGGTGGTTCCTTTTCTTCCTACAGTTCAGTCTTTACACCTTTTAAAATTACTCTAGTATTGCACACTAATATGAATTTATTTACATAATATGTCATCAATGGGTGAAATTAATTACAAGTGAAATTCTCGTGATATTACTGACGTTGTTCCTATATGCAGCAAAGGAAGGCTGGCTTGCTATTTTATATATAATAGATACTTTCACCCTGGAGGATAACAATGCATAGAGGCATCATTCAAAAACACAGGAGAGAAAATGCAGGTTGTATAATGAAGTGATTTTCTTTAATAAACAAGATAAAGACACATGTGCCTCTTGAGTTCATTCCCACTAGTACAAACATGAGCAAAGCGGCAAAAATCATGACTTCTTATGCTTCTTTCCTTTGATTCCCCCAGTCTATTATTTCAACAAGTTGTTGTTAGGGGGAGGCAATGTGCATTTTAATATGAATTATGGATAAATCTGAAATGTGGCAATTAGGGTGAAAAGTATATTTATTTAAATTTTAGACAAACGCAAGACAAGAGATTGAAGGGGCTGCTGAATCTTGGAGCGAGATATTCAAGATCGTTAAACAGAGAAGCAAAGAGTGCTGCTCCTTAGTTTACAGGCTGATGTAACTCTGCTGGTCTTGCTACTAGTGCTCCACAGAAGAAAAGAAGCAGAGGAAAAACTTTTCTGTGTGCATCACTTAGCGTGAACAGAATATATTTTTCTCTTTTTTTGTAGAACACCATATATACCTGTGTCAATATGGAGATAATAACTTACTGGATATCTGCACTGTAGATTCATACTGCTACTATTGAAAGCAGTGTTTAGGAAAAGCTCTTGATAAAACTTCATGCCTCAGTGCCAGGGAGACTGAGGCTGCTGGTACAAAAGCAGCCCTCCATTCTATGCAGACTGTTGTGGGATGGTCAGTGCCGTCAGCAGTAGGGACAGTTTTTTCAGGTCTTCTCCAAAGCCTGCTCTATTTGTCTCACTACAGAACTATCTTGTATAAAAGCTGTTGGTTCTAGGCACCTGGGTATTTCAAAGCTTTTGCTGTACCCCACCAAGCCATGCCCTGTGATTTCACACCCTTTCCACTGACTGTCAAAAATGCTTTATAAATAATTCAAAAGGTAAAAAGAAAAAAAAAAAAAGTTAGGCTTTATAGGGAGCATTTTTTGTTTCTCAGAGGAAGGGGAAATTGAGTGATGTTTCAGCCCATTAGGCTAGCACAAAGACATAAAGAGTTTTTCACCTATTTAAAGGGTTGCAACAACAAATGAATTAGTAAAAATAATACACAGGCCAGAAAAATCAACAGATAACAGGTGCCCACATTAATTCTAGCCTTTATGTTTCATAACCCCTTGGCTCTTTCCAATTCTTTCCCTTCGCGCTGGTAGTATAACCACAGGTGAGCTGTCCCTCACTACCAGAGTTTGGTTTCTGATTCCTGACTTTCAGAGTCAGAAGGCAGTGAATGTTGATTCCAAACCCAGTGAATCGTGCAGGTTGTGCACATGCTTTTCAAGCAGAGGGTTTCCCTGTCTTGGGCTTTTAGAAACACAGCTGTCGAAAGCACTGGTTTTCAAGCTGTAGTTTCTGGATCCTAAGGTCACAGCTTATCAGTAAATTAAACTGCACCAAGGCCCAGGACTAAACATTGGTATATGCTTGTTCATGCTGTTAAAGTGTTAGCAGAGTCTTAGGCATGGTTTGAGGTCTTCCCAATAAGCAGCCAGGAGTAGCCACCCTATATGGGAGGAGGGTGTGAATATTTTGTTTAGGGATGCCAGCTGGCTTCAGGCCAACAGGCAGTCCTTGGATCATTTTGTGTACCGGTATAGATTTAGACCAAGGGCTCAAGGTTTGTTACTCTATGTGTGTATATAAAGGAAAACTAACAAAAAGAAGCTTATTGTCAGAAGACTAGAATTTTCTGTAGCTTTTTAGGGGATATACAAACAGAAAAAGACAGCAGACACTAATGCATAGGGAGTTAGAAAACATATTAACATTTTCGTTTCTGGTTTTAATGTGTTTTCTCACTGTATGCAAGACTTATCCCTCACAGCATCAAGAGTGTTTAGCTCGGATAAATTGTGTGCACATACAGTGCCTCAGACAAGAGAGCCTTGTGGACAAATAGTGCTTTAAAAATATATGCACACATACATATATATAAAACATAACTGAAATTTAAAAGATGGTGTGTTGACATGACAGTCTCTATTCTTTGTTGTTAACGACCAATTTCTGTGTCGGTGAAACAGAGATAACTGGTCTTTTCTTCCCCTTCCTTTTTGACTCGAAGGTTTTGTTCTTCTATGTCAAGTAATAAGGAAAGACTAAGGAATCCCAGTAAAGATGTTGGAGAATGAAGTAAAGCACTAAAATCTTTTCAATAGAATACCTGGACTCATATTTTTAGTGGAAGAGCATAGAAAAACTAATTATAACAGTTAAAAAAAAAAGTAAATGTGAGGTTAAAGTGAAGCTATATTATGACAGTGTACCAGACATCGTGTTTGATACAAGAAAGGTGACAGAAGAAAAAAAAAAGCTGTGGCTCAAAGATCCAGACCTTGGAGACATTAATTAAAGAGTAGTTCTGCAAAAGGTAAAGCACTGTTCTGATAACGATAGAGAAGTCTCCCATGTTTGATCACTTTCAGGGTGGGGAGCTGCAGAGGTCCACAACTCTACAAAAAATAAGGTAGGTAGACGTAACCTCTGACAGAGGAGAGTGAATATCAGCATTCACTGAAAGGCTTTTAATCATGCTTGGTAAAATTAAAAGCTTCACTGAGATCACAGGAAGCGATCTGTGAAGTAAGATCTGAAGTAAGGAACAGGCTGCTGAACATAAATCACTGAAGTTTTTCATCAGCCATTAACATTTACAAAGTCAAATGCTTCTGATATTGCTTGTGTTTGTAGCAAAAGCCATTATCTCCATGCAGTTAGATTGTGATCTTCAGTCTTCTGGTGTTGTTAATGATGGTGTTGATCTCACCTAACATTAGACATCTGCGAGTCAGGTATCTGACGCTGTGCTGGTTACTCTACTTTCCCACTGAAGGAGAGAAACGGGCACCTCTGGGGCATGGTTAGTTTTATGCTAACACAGATGAAGTCAAGGTGATGGGAAGAGTTGATGGCATTTCTTCAGTGGCAAAGGAAGTCCCGGGATGAGGCCAGCGCTATCTCTACAGAGACCTGGTGTGCACGGGGAGCTCTGCACCTCTCGCCCTCTGCACCCACAGGGTCTCCGGCAAAAAGCCGCTCTCTGCAGGCTGGGAGGTGCACGCCAGCGGAGCGCTCACGCTGGTGAGGATCCTCTTTGGCAGAGACAGTGGAGGGGAGAATCTGATATGAAGGTGGGACCGGAGGACGAAGGTAAGACCCCTGAGCATGTGTCTTTCCTTGTAGCAGCGTGAGCACCTTTCAGCTTGATCTGGCATAAACCCTGACGGGTCCTGCAGTAACTTCAGCCAAGCCCATGTCCTTCCAGTGCCTCAGCCTGCCTGCCTCAGTCTCACCACATCTGAGGGCCTCGCCACAGCCTCCAGCAGCCAGGCGGGTATTTGTTGTTTTCATTTTGACATGGGGCAACTGCATTGGGCTCACTCATAATGGCAGACATGGTTGCTGCAGATTAGGTTTTTAGAAAAAGAATATAGAAATGCCTACTGACCTTAGCAGCCTAATAAAATCAGCAGTGGTAAAAGAAACTTATTCCCAGAAGTCTAAGGTTGCCATTCCTAATCTTAATCTTGTGATCATCTGGAGACCATGACATCATGCATAATTTTGTTCCATTTGAAATGTTCGAAGGGAAACAAGATTCCGTGCACTCCCGTGTGTGTTGATCTAATGTTTGCAGAGTGTTGTCACTCTGGCTGATGTCAGTCTCATTAACGTTATCAAAGTCCCACCAAAGCAAGTCAGAAAAGCTTGTGGAAGAGCATCTCTGCCAGCTTTACTCTTGTCATGATGGTTACTACCTGCTGAAATTCCACAGAGCTACAATGAAGATATATTCTTCTAAGGGCTAAGGGCAGGCATGCAAATCCTATGAATAGGAGAGCCATCCTATAGCACAGTCCATACTTGTAATGACGGTACATTACTCACACAATTATGGCATTAAGCCATTAGTATTTGATCATTGAACAGGAATAGTTACAATAAGAGGGAAGAGGCTCCTTTTATGTCCTTCTAACTACTGGCTACAATATTCTTTTAAGAATAAAACCTCTTCATCATATTTATGTATCTCTCCCAATCGTTTTTTTTTGGTTTGGTTTTTTTTTTTTTCCCCCTGTCAAGGTAATGGCTAGCCCACAGGTATTAAGCAGAAGCAGTGAGGGAAGGAGCTGAGCACTGAGGAGGAATAAGGGAAGGGATTGAGCCGAGCAGTGGTATTTCTAGTGAAGGGGTGAGGCTGGAGCAGCAAACTAGAAGTTTAGGGAATTTCAGTCTTAAGCTGCTAAGTAATATCTTCCCTCCATTCCTTCCTACCCTGCATGCAAAAAAGCTTCTCTCCAGCAGCCTCACTAATTTCCAAATAAAAATGCGTTATAGGGACCATTCTGTAGTTACTCCTTTTATAGATTCACCAGCATGGGAACATGACAACATCAGAAAGAGTTTTGTTACAAGCTCTGTGTTGAAGGTGTAGTGGGAAAACAAAGTGAATATAGCGATCCCAGTTCTCAGATCATATTGGTCAGTTGGACTTCATTTCTGTCTTTGCTTAAAAAAATTCACAAGCTCCTTAGTAACTTAGGAAGCTAAATATAATTTTCTAAAGGGATTGAAAACCAAGTTCACAAAGTGTTTAGAACATTAATGAGGCAGGAATATTTACTAGCTGTCCCATTAGGAATTATGAAAGGAAAACATGATTATTATTGTCTAATCATATAATCAAGACATAGTAACTATAAAATATTAATTAATTAATTGAGGTATTTTTTTATATATTTATATATTAACTGTATATTGGAAGATTTTTATATATACATATAAGTATATATCTGTCTATGTATATGTATATAGAACAGGCCAGGTTGGAAGGGACCTCAAAAGATCATCTGGTGTGGGTGTACATAAAACTTCACCTTTTTTTGTCTAAAATAGATTTACAGTCTGTTCCCCAAAGCCTACATTTCTTTGAAAGTCATTGGCCTTAGTTTTCTAAGTTACTTTGGTGCTTGGAAATTCTAATCTTTGCTAGGTTTCTATGAAAAATGAGAACCACTGCTTCGTAAGTGGAACTACATTGTGATGGCTCTAGCTTCACACTTGAATTCTATACATATTCTCTTGTAAAGATGGAAAAAGTGAGAGAGTTTCTTTGAAAAAGAAACACTTAAGGGGCAAGTGGTAGAAGAGGCTGACCATTCCTGCAGGTTGCATCCTTGAAAAGCTATCTTCTCTTCTGTACAGGACAAAGCATCCAATGTCTTGCAAATCCAAAGGTGGAAGGGTTGGATACTAAAATGATAAAAGGAAGTATGATCTTGTAGCATTTTTATAGGAGGATGTTCAATAAATTACTTTAGCCCCAGTGCAACAGTTTGTTACACAGGAGGTATTTGCTGTCTGAAATCATTTTAGCAAATGCCATACCATGTTTTAAGAAATTTGACACAGAGATTTGCAAAGCTCCATAAATTACCCTTTACTTTCCAAATGTGGCATTCATCAATGATTAAACTCTACATTTCCCTTCAAATCATGCGGTGTTGCACTGTCCCCAGGAGCACAGGGACACCTGAACACCCTCAGGCTGCTGGAGGAGGGAGCAGCTTGCTACTACTCAGTCTAGCATGTATAGCATGTGTAAGGTCTCAGCCACAAACTTCTTCCCAACACACAGAACAAACCTGCACTGGGGGAATGAAGTACCCTGCATAACATTGTAAGCTTAGAAGCTTAGTCATAATACAGCTCCAACTTGCCTCAAAATGATATGCATTCTTAGGGTCCATCCAACCAGTATTTCCAAAGATATGTTATGATTCTTTAACTCAGACTCATAAAATATGACAGTTTCATTTGAGCTATGTAAAGCTCTTATTTTAAGCACCTCAAATTAATAAAAAAAAAAAAAATGAATCAAGCTTTAAGAAAGTGAGCTTAAGACCTTGGACCTTGTCCTGGCAATATTTCTGCAAGTAAATTATATGCATCATTCCACACATTTCACAAAGTTGCATAAAGGTTGAGTACATGCTTGAGTCCACATAAAATCAAGAGCTGAATTTATTAACTTGGGTACTTAACTTAATGTAAATAGTCTGTGAGATATTCTAAGATCTGCAGCTCTCATAATTAACTCTTGTTAATATGAATATCTTGCCCTAGGTCATACAGGAGTGCAACCTGACTACTTACACACTCACCTCATTTTTTAAAGTTCAGTTTTTTCCATTCCAGATGAATCAGGAAAGTAAGCATCTCAAAGAAAATGACACAGATTACTGTGATGTAGAAAAAATAGATCTAGTGACATTTTAGGCCCCCAGGTTCTCCTATCTGGCTTCCAGTTGCCAGTCCAGAAGTGCAGAGGTTTCTTTTAAGTCTTGTTTCTTATCTGTCAGACCCATGCAGATATTTCAGATATGCTAGGTGTCCAAAACTAGACAAAATTCCTGTACTTAGGCTCCTGAGTATTACTGAGTTTAAATATTTAGTTTAGAAAATCATAGAAATATAAACCATGGAAATTCAAATTCCTACATATATTTTCTACCACAAAAGGTTTATGGTTTTTTTTTTTCATGTCACATAATGATCACCAAAAAACCCCACAGTCAGAAGAAGGAGCACTTGGTGGATTCAGCTTTATTGTAATATGTAGCAGTGGAAGGGGGACTCCCAAAAATCTTGCCTCAATTTTGTTTTTTTTTCCAGTAAGGATGAAAATTCACCAAGCCACTGTGTGACTGTCTGAACATGTCTGTCTTGGAGCAACTGTAGATCTTTCAATATGTGACATGTATGGCATATTGGTTCCTCATTTTATTAAGTATTTGCATTTTATTACAGTTCAGACTGTCTGTTTTGATTATGGAAATCTTTGCTACATTTGCTTACAGCTGGCACTTCATGGGCTCTCTGTTGGTTGAGAGTATGAAAAAAATCATTATCCTGAATAAATTTTCCTTGACACAGTCCATTTTGGGCTGATGAGAAAAAAAATCAGGCAAAATCCTGGAGTAATAATAATTTTAACTGTTTTAATTGTCTCACCACTCACTGACTGAGAGCTCGTGCCTAAATGATATATGATCTAGGTTGCTTTCTGGTCTGGAATAAAATTCTGAAGTGTCCTATAACAGATTTCAAAGATTGTTCATGAAATCTGTTACCTGCAGATCAATACATTCAGCACCATAGCAGCCAAATATTAGATCATCAGCTTCAGCAGGCAATGGGTGCAAGCTTTTTTCTTTCCTGCTCAGTGGAAAAACAGGCCAGAGGAAATAAATATTCTGTGGCAAATTGTAAGAATGGGTCTGTGGGTCTTGAGAAGCCAGCATCACTCTGTCCTAATCTCTATTACATGCTGCCTTTTTTTGCTCCCGTTGTGTTTGTCTAATGATCTAGTCAATATTGTCACAGTCTTTTAATTTCTTCTGTTAGAAAATAGAATGGAAAGACATGTCCATAATGTTCAGTACAAATGCTTAACTCTGCTAACCGCAACTAAAAGCTTCTATTTTCCCAGGTCCTCTAATCAGCAACTGTGTTCCTTAAGAATGGATGTAGAGTAGCAGCAGATGAAAAGGAAGGTTATCATCCTAAAGGAATACTGAAAAGAAAAATTCAACTGATAAAACACAGCAGAACTGGATCAAACAGATGAATTGTCTGCATCAACACAAAAATGATGGAAAAGATAAATCAAGTCTCTAATGGAAAGCAACTCGAAGGGACCAAAGGTTTTACTATGGATTAGAAATGTGAAGTGCAAAACATCAATGAATGTTTTAGTAGGCATGACTGGCCTTTTTTTCTGTCTTTCTGGTTCAGGGTTATTGTTTGCTGTCAGACCAAACTGAGAAGGAAAGCAGAAGCTTTTTGTTATGATGCCTTTTCAGACACCATAATGTCTGGCTGAATTCAGATATCCCGTTCTCACCCGTAATACTACAGGGCTGCCACCACCTTTGCAGACAATCACAATATTGATATTAATAGGATACACTAGCATAATAAACTAATAGTTTGCCTATTTCTTGTGTGCAAAAATCTGATCTGATAAATAGAGAGGTATCCAAAATCAATGCTTCTCTTTGGCACTGAAGCAGATGCATTTCTTCACAGATACCAAAACATTCATCAATATTGTTTAATCAGACAAAAAGAAGTCTTAACTTGTTAACAGGGCAGAAGAAAAATTGACATACTTTGCTATTTCCATCATCCATGGAAGTATAATCTCACTTTCAATAGACAAAATGCTGATGAGAATACCAGTAAGATATACTTGATTATCAGCCTTGCTTAGATTTACATTCAAGTAATTTTTAAACAATCAACCTTCCAGGGAAAATTGAATGAGATCTGCTTTATTTATCATGATGTTCTGTATTTTCTAAAAATAAAACCAAACAAACAAAACCATGCCCCCACCCCCCCCAAAAAAACCCACCCCAAAACACAGAAGGATTGTTAGCTAGTCTCATTTCAAGCAAGCTGAATAGTTATTTCTTTAACAAAATGTCCTGTGTTTGGGTTTTTTTTTTTCCTTTTAGTTCAATCCCCAGTGAAAGGCACGTGACTCTGCCTGAGCCTCCCTGGGTTGCTGCTAACTGTTTGAGAGACCTTCTCTCCTACTTCTTGGCTGGGAAGTTCGGGCACATCGAGACTTCTTTCATCAGTGGCTCTTTTGTCTGTGATCTCTTCTTCAAGGTCCTCTTCTCCCCATTGCTGTTCAAAATCAGGCATTAATTTTCTAGTTTTTCCTGTTTATCTTTGAAGAAGTGTTAACAGATTTTTCTTCATATTTTAATATCTTTAGCTCATAGATTACAATGGAATCGGTAAGCTATTATTGCTATAATAGTTTGCATGTGTTATTTTATGCCTTCTTATTTGCTAAATACCAGTGTCATGCTTCTTGTTGCATAATGCACAACTAATGACAGCAGTTGCTTCAAAGGTCATACAAAACTGTGGCTGTCATTTGCAAATTTAAAGCCCTCTGGGTAGGGAAGATTCCCAAAGAGCAAGTGACAAAAATGTGTAACATGCAGCTCCATCCTAATGCAAATTACATAGAACTTTTGCCTAAAGATTTATTTACATATAACCATTTCTGTTGCTTAGGTAGGGCATTTCTTTTGAAGCTTTCAGGAGTACTTTCAACTCCTAACTACTTTACAAAGTGCAAGTGACCCCCACAACACAAGGCTGTCAATTTGCATGAGATATCACCTCCAGTCTAACTTCTCACTAAGAAGACAGGCAGCTGTGCTCTGACAAATAAGATTACATGTCTGCCATTGAAAACCAGGTTTTCGTGTCTCCTGTAAGCAGTAAGCTTGAAAAATGTCTGTAGCAGTCCATCTGACCAGACGAAACTTGCCACTTTGTTCTTCTAGTTAGTTTGCCCTTCAAATTAAAATAGGACTCATGCCTTCATATTTTAACAGTTGATCTGCAAAACCATTATGAGCCTATTTTTATGACACCCAGGTATATCTGATGCAGAATGTTAGACAGCTGAAAAGTCACTGTGACTTTGATATCTTCTTTCTTCTTCCCATAATATATCCTCTAAGAAAATCTGCATATCTTTAAAAGTGCAAGCTCCTTTAACCTGAAAGCTGGGCACACAGAATTGCTAAAGTTTCATCAGAATAAGAAACAAAGTTGTATAAGGAAAGTGAAATCCTAGTAGAAGTAAAATAATCAAACTTCTTAATACATTTTAGTATAGTTAATTCACAATGGATGTGGATGCATACGTGCATAGATAATCAGGGGTTTTAACTATTAGTGTATAAATGCTGATTTTCAAATACTGGTGGCTTCATTCATAAAAAATATTAATTAACATTATTTGATTACTCTGTGTTGGTAGTTTCCTCTTTTTTTGAAAATTTTACCCTCACTGATATTGAATATTTCAAAGCCTCAGCTCTCAGAAATCCACATCTTCCCTTTTCTCCTTAAGTTCAGGTTCTCAAGATCTAGTTTTGATTTTAAAAAATTTGGATCTTGAAATCATCTCTATAAATAGCACTCCTATTTCAATAACTGACACCACATGCAAACTTAGTTAGACAGAAAGGAGTATAGGTGCTATAAAAGCGGAGGGATGAAGAGTTAAGCCAAATAGGCTTCCAAGTACCCACATATTCCTTACTTTGTTAAACAGCCTAAAAGAGATTTGTCTGAATGCAGGGTGCATAGCAACGCTATGGTAATCAAAGATACTAAAAAAATACAGTTTATTTTTCTCTTCTATCGTTTTGACTTCCTGTTTTATCTCCTGTATCTCAGGGCTAAAATAATACCTTATCACATCAAAACTGGCAAAAGTCCATTTAGTTTTGGATGACATCCGTAATACTGAGGTATTAATTCACGTAGTTATATTATATCTGGATCTCAATAGAATCACATCACAGCTGCATATTTCAGATATAGACACCTTAAGTCTTTCACTTACCATTCTTCAGATTTTCTTAACTCAGGAATATCTTCTCCCCATTTTTTTCAGACACTTTTGACACTTTGGTTATACTTTCCATAGTTACACCATCCATAAGCTAGCCAATTTTTGCAAAAATTGCAAAAATCACTCTTCATTGCAGAGTTTATAATGACAACTAGAGATAGATGGAGACAACAACCCCTGACTTTTATTGCTATGCCTGACACTGCTCAGTGAATTTTGGAATGAAACCATTCCTTGTTTTCTTTGCTCAAGGGTAGAGTGAGAGCTGACCCTAGCCCTGAGGACACGGTGGCACGCCGTTCCCATCTGGCCTCAAGCGGACAGTGAGTTACCGGACACTATGGACAGTGCAGCACAGGGCCCCAGCCAGCTCAGACTGGCTGCTGGCACATGGAAAAAACTTCCAGCCACTCTTCTTCATTGCCAGTTTGACTGTACAAGTGGATTTGTTTTAATTCACACATGTTTTTGAAGTCTGAATCAGCAGATGAGGTGGGTTCTTACAAGGCTGTCTAACATCAGTTATTTTCTCTCTGATATTGATTTATATTCCACAGTTGTCACTGAGGCCAAAAAGTCAATGAGACATCATAGAGAAAAATGTGCTTTTCCTTGTGTAATCATAAGTTAGAGGGGTGGAGAGGAACATTTGACAGGTTTGTAACCTTAGGATTATTTCCTTTATTTGGAGAAGTATTCAGCCCACCAGTTTAGATCCTGTGTTAGAGGGGTCCTGGGTTCCTCACTGATGTTTTATTTCCATATAGTGGCCAGAAGTATAGTCCAAAAATAATGCTATGTATAGATTCCAGCTGGCTAGGAAAATTTGATTCATCCTGGCAGATTATGACTTGGTCACAGCTACCCATGCCTTTTTCTGACTTGGCCGTTGCAATTGATTGATCCATCTAGGTATGAAGCTTGGGAATTCTGACTAGTACTGAACCCAAAGGGTGGTACTGAAGGCATTTGATGGCCTGGTTCCAGCTTATCTAAATACTAAAGATTTATGAAATGAAGATTTCCAGTAATGTTAAATTTACTTTATACAGCAAAGACAGCTTTCTCAGGAGTCTCCAGCTGTAGAAAGCGCTCATCTAGAGACTAAGTCCCATCACAGAAAAAAAAAATTATTTTATTCTACTTCACTGTTCTTTGACACAGTCTTCTTTAACTCATAGTAGTGGTTAGGTATGTCCATGTATAAGTGTGTATATAGATGCATAGATGGATGCAGATACACATCATGTAAAAGATCCCAAAATATAACACACCAATCTCCCACCATTCATGGTCTTGAAAAGAGAAAGAGAGTACCTGAGAGATGTTAATCGTATTATTTAACCTACCAGAGACAGATTCTTAGGTATTATGGTGGTACTGATGATGAATTAAGTAAGGAAGAGGAGAATGGAATAGGAAGGATGTCAGAACCTGGTCCTTAATTGTGACCCAATAGTTTGTCCCAGTAATTTGTCGCAGCATGATTCCTCTTGTGCTTCTCTCTCTCTTCTCGGAGTGTAGAGGAAGGGTAGGGAAAACATTTCAGCCCTCATCACTGGAAGTGCAGATAGAGTAACCACCTTGGATAAGGTTAAAGCCAAGGCTCTGTGGTCTATATTCTTTCTATTAACCATCTACTGTAGGAGGAAAAAACAGGAGAAAAACAGTTCTTATTTATACCTGTACAGATGGTACCAAGGACCAGGAAAAGAACACAAAGTGCCCCCTAAGGATCTCGCCCTCCCTAACATAGTCCTGCAACCAGTGGTGAAAACTAATTTTAAAACCTGTGTACTCTTTATGTCACTGATAAGAATGGTTATTATGTTGGATTTTTAAAAAAATATTAATAAATATGTACATGCCAGTTGTTGCCAGATAAAATGTAGCATTTTAATGTATACTCTATTTATTTATCAAAGTCTTTCAATTGAAATTTTTGAGGGGTGGCTGTGGTATCTCCAGCTAATTTTTTTCTCTCTGAATAGAAAATCAACATGTAAACAAACACAGATCTTCACTAGCCAGTATTCTGACATGACAGAGCATTTCACTGTCAAAGAACTATCATTTATGGTACTAACCATCAGTAATTTTACTAAAATGCTGACGTAATGTGAGTTAAGAACATTTGACAGATTTCAGAGCAAAAAGAGCAGTTAGTGTCTGCTTATGAAAGTGAATTGCCTTGAAAAATAAATTGATTCTTCAGTGTTCATGGCGTTTAATCAGCAGACAGAATAATTGATAGTTTTATTGCTCAAGTAAATTATCATATATGTACCTATTTATATATTGCAAAGATATTCTTAACACTTCAGTCCCTGCACTTAATAATCCAGAGCTACAATTAGATAATGATAAAACCAGCTCTCTCATAAATTGCTTTCCTGGGTGCAGTCACACATCAGACTTTTACTCAAATGTATCTGCAGTAATATATAACTGCAAGGCTATGCTTAGATCAGTGTTGCTGTAGACGACTGAAAAGAGAAAACCGGCTATGTCTGCAGAATAATGCTCTTACTCTTGACTCCCTGCTAGCATCTTCCTCTGTTTGATCCTGTCCTTACAAACCTGTAATCATCAAGTTCCAGGCAGCATGCTCTTTAATGTGAAAATTGAAATAGGCTGAGAAGATTACTTCGAAGCTCAGGTACTACAGGATTGTGCCCTGCAGTGCGATATGATACAATTCAGAGACAGGCAGCTGTAGCGCTGCTTAAATTGCGGACATATGGAATGGGATCAAAACAGTCCAGCAGGCATTGTGGGAATGCTGCCAGGAGGACCTTGCAGGAGAGTG
This sequence comes from Haliaeetus leucocephalus, assembly GCF_000737465.1. NCBI lineage: Eukaryota > Metazoa > Chordata > Aves > Accipitriformes > Accipitridae > Haliaeetus > Haliaeetus leucocephalus. The sequence goes on along the minus strand of NW_010972631.1, from coordinate 12,418,947 downwards.
TTTCATTGTCACCTTCATTTCATGGAGATAAAAGCTTAGCGGGGAGCAAGTGAATAGTTCTGGTGCTGATTACAGAAGGCAAGAAGAGCTCCTGGAGGGAGGTTGTAAAAATAGTAGGTTTAGAGTCCTAAGTGACACTCTGCTAATTTGGAGGCTTTCATCCCCTGTCTAGATTTCATTATTGATGACACCTTGGTAAGTAATGTGTTTGTGCAAGGACCTGTCTCTGGATGTTGGAAACTCAGGTACACCCTGTGTTAATGTGGGTTGATTAGCTAGTGGCCTTCCACCAAAGGCAGCGACCCTGGATATTTTTTACATCACTTGACAGTGGCACTTCACTGTGGATGTTCACATGCTAAAAAAAATATGCTCAGCATGTTTTTAAAACTGTTTCAATGCCAAATTTATTAGATATTCATATGTGAAAAGTTCTAGTGGGGCACAGGCCAAAGACACTGTTTCTTTTAAATTAAAGACTTCAGATGCATATATATTGAATATCTAAGAAAAATAATGCTATGGTAATCAGTTATTTGTTTTGTTGCACTAGGATTTCAAGCGTAACCGATTCTCTGTTATTGCATCTGATTGAAGGGAGTAAACAGACTAGCTGTGTGATGATTTTAAGAGCTCATATTCTCCTGTCCTTGACTATGACTAAATGGCTAATGGCACTTGAATTGGCATTCACATGATCAAAGCACATAGATATTTGAAGACACAATAGAGAAATGAAGAATTGTATTTATATTTCTTGCTGTGTTTCAAAGAAGATAATTCTGCATTTCAAGACACTGAGCACTCAAGTAATGCCAAATGTAAATATTATTAAGGTGAATCATCTCCTACTAAGTGAACAATGCATATGACGCTGAGAACAGAGATGGAAATGGGCTGTAAAGTTTCTTCTTGCTGTGTGTTTAATGTATATCATTATTCAGGATGTTTATACATTAAAGAAATCTTGACCGACTTCACTGTTTCTCATGAGATAAAAAAAAACAGCCTGGAAAGCTGTTTGACAGGAAAGATTCGGAGCAGTCACAATACTGAGACTTCCATCTTCTCGTACCTGTATCTGCAGACACAGTAAAGCATGGTCAGCTGAAAAGATAATATAGAATTCTGTTGATTTCCATTGTATGCACAGAAAAGGAGTGAATAAGATGGATGGAGAAAAACTTCTAAGAAGTGGTTTCTTTAAAAGTAAAAATTAGTTATATTTCTGTAGGCTAAAAGTTTACAGGGAATATTTTCTTCCTTCAACTGTAGCATGGGTTTGATACTAGTTTAAGTAAAATGCAGATTAACTAAAACCATGACAAACCCATTTAACTGTGCAGAAATTTTTACAAGTTTTAATATGATGTGCTGACTTTGAGAGAAAATGGAATCTTAAACCAAGTCATCTGTTGGGCAGTTGTTATTCATGCATGTAGCATCTCTCAAAACCATGAGGAAGAGAGTCAGTTTATTAGCAATGCTGTACTTGTTCCTTGGTGGGGAAAGAAGACAAACAGTATTGCTTCCCCATTAAAGAAGTCCATCCTGAAACACCTCCTCACTGATTTTTTTTTTCTCTAAAACTTGAAGTCTTAATTAAGATGTTCAAGCAAATTCACATGTCCTTAAATTTTTTGGGCATCTTTCATAGTTGTGCTTATTATTTTTCAATCTTAACAAATTATGCTTCTTCTCGAATGGAAAAGGACGAATGGAGTTTGACATTTCTCCACCTAGATGGCCAAGCACAAGGCAATCTAAATGTTCCTAGGTTAGCCAGGGCATTGACATCTAAATCCTACCATCCGCTATGAATCCAAATCCTTCTATAACCTAAGCAGGGGCTATGTCCTAATTCCAGGTTTTGGATGGAAGTTCCTAAACTCAGTTTCACAGCATGTTGCAGATAGGTAGAAGATACTGGGAATACTTGTCATTCCAGTCACTTTCAATAATAATATGGGTTCTCTGGTGCCCTAACACCGGATCAGATTTCTAATATCTTTTCCAGATATGTCAAATTACATACTAAGCATTCACTTCATTTTTTCTTGAAGTTATGCTAGCTTTTTCCATCAGCCAAATGCTCAACAAATGTTAAAAATTATTAAAATAAGAACAGAGATCATATCCAAGGATGTACTATTTTGTACTGCAGTTTGAATATACATCTGGCCCCCATTTCAAAAAAGGTATAGTCAAATTGGAAAAGCTGCAAACACGGCCTGTAAGAATGATTAAAGTCTCTGAACGCTTCTGTTACAATTTTTCTTAGTTTATAAAAGTCTGCTGGTTTGTAATTCAGCAGTTTTTGTCTGTCCTTCAGTGTACTTTGAATAAAATTATCTTGTATATAAATAACTTCCTCCGAGGTTATTTTACATAACTAACTTTTCCTTAGTGTCCTCACAAGGTATCAAAATAGCACCACCGCTTTTAGGTCACCTGTCACATGGTGGAACAATCTAAGCAGGTGCTTAAATTTAAGCATATGACTGCTTTTTGATGCACTGGAACTTTGATGAACTTCTTTACAGTTAAATAATTAAGTCACATGGACTTCCTGTCTTTCAAGTGAAAGATAAGCCACAGAAACTGGGACAGTTGAGGTCTTTTAGACATCCCAGTACTTTGTATGGAATGAAATAATGAACAAATATGAAGCAATTGATATAGCATCAGTCTTACTGATACTAAATCTTTATGTTTTATTTCACTCTGTCAAAGCAAAATTAGGTTTTATTGGAGTTAGAATATTTTACGTGACTTCTTTGCTCTCCTAATCTCTGTCCACATCATCCTTTTAATGAGATAGTCTTCCACACAAACATCTCATTGCATATTCTAAATAGTGGCTACTGTTAAAAGTTACTTTAAATGTTAAGGAAGTGTGGTTACTGTGTATGCAATGCATATGCCACATCTATATGGAAAAATACAAGGTAAAGGGTTTGTAACATATTGTTTATAGGGCACCCCACCATGTACGTGTATAATACAAAATTCTAAAACAGGAAAGATGATTCTCATTCAAAAACATTTTTTTTCCATTGGCTTCAAAGGTAGCTGGAGTTAGCTGTCTACAAAGTAGAAGATAAAGTTTCTTGAAATTAATTCCATCCAGGGCTTTCCTATTTGAAGTTGTTATGAAAATTTCACTACCTTAGCTGGTGTAGGAGAAGAATGTCTATGCAGTTCAGTTCACTTAGTAAATAAACAAATGAATAAAATACAGTATATTAATGATTAAACTTATTCTTAAAAAACACGCAATCTGGAGTGTACTTGTCTGCCAGCGGTATTTGCTTGTGAAAGCCTTCTACTGTTCTTTTTTTCTCCCCGCTTTTGAGCATACTTTAGTGCTCTTCAACCTTCAGTATTTCGTCTTCTCCTCTGGGAAGACTCTCCCAGTGCCCCAGCGTATCGCCCTCCCTCTCCCCCGAGATCCTCCTGCCCTCGCCACGGCAGCCCTCCCACGTGCCCCTTCATCTTTGGTACGCTCTTTTCACTCAATGCTTTTTCTGTTTCTCTCCAACCCGTGTTCATGCAGAGTTACTGCTATTTTGCAGAGTTTGATACCCCCTGATACCAGTGTGATTTCTCCAGCACAGCGCTGGTGCAGCAAGAATGAACCAAGCCATTAGCGTTCATCTCTTCTTGCTGCTTTCATTTTAGTTTGTGTATTCCAGCCAGTGTTTTCCCTACTGTTTTTTCCTCACTCTCTGTTCTTTTGTCAAATTCTTTGTTTATCTCTCTGATTCTCAGTTTATCCATCTTTTTCCACTGTCCTGTTTGTGTACTTAACGATGCTCTTTTTTTTTTGTGCACAGAGAGCTCTTTCATGGGTGCTTTGTATTCATAAGAGTCTGAATGACACTCAGCTTTAGTTCTGTTTCAAATGAAAGCTTGTATACCTTCCTGTTTATCTTTGTGGGTTTTTTCCCAAACTGCTTGTTCTCATTATTGAGTATATTTATAAACTATGCAGTGTAGCATTTGATAATATTGATATATTTTGCTTACAGGTAAAGCAGGATCTTCAAGACATGACTTCAAATGTCAAGAAGATCAATAACAGAATTTATAAAATTAAAGACAATTTCAAATGACTAAATCTCCCAAAGTGATAAAATAGATTAAATAAACAACCAGTAGGAAAAGCAAGTAGAAAGTAAAATACATTTGTGGTTTCTTTTTCCTTGGCTAAATTCCATGGGTCAAAGCCCAAAAAGAAAACATTAACGAGTGGGGCCCCTCAAGGGTCTGTACCGAGATTAGTACTACTTAATATCTTCATCAATGACATAGTGGGATTGAGTGCACCCTCCGCAAGTTTGCAGATGACACCAAGCTGAGTGGTGCGGCTGACACACCTGAGGGATGGAATGCCACCCAGAGGGACCTGGACAAGCTCTAGAAATGGGCCCGTGTGAACCTCATGAGGTTCAACAAGGCCAAGTGCAGGGTCCTGCACCTGGGTCAGGAGAACCCCTGGTACCAATACAGGCTGGGGGATGAAGGGATTGAGAATAGCCCTGAGGAGAAGGACTCGGGGTTACCGGTGGATGAAAAGCTGGACATCAGCTGGCAATGTGCGCTCACAGCCCAGAAAGCTGACTGTGTCGTGGGCTGCATCAAAAGCGGTGTGACCAGCAGGTTGAGGGAGGGGTTTCTGCCCCTCTGCTCCGCTCTGGTGAGACCCCACCTGCAGTTCTGCGTTCACATCTGGGGTCCTCAGCATAAGGAGGACATGGACCTGTTGGGGTGGGTCCAGAGGAGGGACACAAAGATGATCAGAGGGCTGGAGCACCTCTCCTGTGAAGACAGGCTGAGAGAGTTGGGGTCGTTCAGCCTGGAGAAGAGAAGGCTCCAGGGAGACCTTATAGCAGCCTGCCACTACCTAAAGGGAGCCTACATGAAAGCTGGAGAGGGACTTTTTACAAGGGCACGTAGTGATAGGACAAGGGGTAATGGCTTTAAACTGCAAGAGGGTAGATTTAGATGAGATGTAAGGAAGAAGTTCTTCACCGTGAGGGTGATGAGACACTGGAACAGGTTGCCCAGAGAGGTTGTGGCTGCCCCATCCCTGGCAGTGTTCAAGGCCAGGTTGGATGGGGCTTGGAGCAACCTGGTCTAGTGGAAGGTGTCCCTGCCCATGGCAGGGGGCTTGGAACTAGATGGTCTTTAAGGTCCCTTCCAACCCAAACCATTCTGTGATTCCTTTAAGAGATTTGTCAAAAATCATTCCAAAACATACTGTAAATCCATTCAGACTGTTGCAATTCAAATGTACTACTTAGAGCTTCCACTGCTTTCTGTATTTATTCAGAGGGTAAAACTGAGTGGTATATGGCATAGTTATGAAAACTGTAGGTGCAGATTTCCTGCAAGTACAGCCAACTGTAGCATTTCGTGCCACTTTAACAGGCAAGCCTTCCACTAAGATGCACATTATTGAAGCTAGGATGAGGACTTCATTTTCAGTGAATAATATGTCTGACCATGAAGGATTTGGGTCTTAACAATCTTTCATGTACCTATACTGGTTTCTGCAGATTGGCTTATTATTTTAATCCTTTTACTGAAGTCTGCCTACTAGCATGGAAATACACTTCAGCTGGTGAGATATTTACAAAAGATTCATTTTGATAATTCACTGTCAATTATTTGTTGAAGCTGGTGATAGACATCTAGTCTCCAGGGAAACTGAGGGTTGTAATTAGTTTTGGCCAAATGTGCTATCCTCTGTATAAACAGGGTATCTTAAGAAAGATTATGGGATATGATCTTATGTTCTTCATTATGCAGGCAGAATTCCTCATCATTGCTGAAAGGTTAATGCCTTGGTCTGTTCTTATGAAGCTGGTGACTGCAGCATTGTCCCGGGAGATCCAAGTTCAAGTCCTAGCACAAATGCTACCTCGCTTCTTAACCTTTAACAACCCGTATCACCAGTGTTCCTTTCTCTTTCTTCCATATTTCAAGTTCCTTTGGGCTGAACATTGACCTTAATTCTCTATACAGTCTGACAAAAATTGTCACTTTATGTTATCACGTCACACAGATGAATAATTATGATCATTATTCGCATCAGTAGTTTGTTTTAATGTTCAGTCCTGTTCTGTATGACCTCTGAAATCCAAATCTTGGTTTTACAGTTTTGCTTTTGTTAAGTAGTTGACAAAAGAACTTTTCTATTTTAGCACAATTCATCGTGAAGAGATACATTTAAATTTTTCACTTTCATTTCACATTTGTTTAACTGAATTTTCTTTTTCAACTCTGCAATTCACAGTTTTATTTTAATCCATTATTTTAGACTAGAGAGGGGTATGGCAAACTGTACATATTGCTCTTTGTTTAACTTGCATCACTTTGCACCAGCTTTTACTAACAGATCTCCCTCTAAACCCATACAACTCTCGACTCCTAACACTTTTTTTCACATTAGACCTCAAAATCATTTCTAATGCAATGGTTATGTTTTATTCCTTTTCATCCTCAGCCCAAACATCATTATATATGCTGTGCCCATTTCATTAAAAATAAATGAATAAATAAAAAAGCAACTAACAGTAAAGCCCAAAGGAATTAATGTACTCTGCAAGTATAGTAAGACTTACCATAAGTTCTTATTCTTAAATGTGATGAAAATTTTGGGAAATGAATACACATTTCAGGATCTTGATTATGTGGAATGAGTAGGGAAAATGACTGAAAAGGTGGAAAAAAGCTTATTGCATGGGTAAAGTTGTATGCATATATATACACACACACATCAATAAATATATAAAAAAATGTTCTCTGTTGTGGATAGAAATTATCCAACAGGTTTCACAGTTCAGCGAGAGTATTCTCTTTACACCGTGTTGGCATGGTATTTAAAACTACAGTTTTACATGTACATGCATGTATCTTTTCTCCACTTAAGATGGAGTGACTTCCTAAAAAGTGAGTGAACTGTAAAATGTTTTTTCATGATAACATTTTGACCTCTACAAAATCGTAAAATCATAGAATATTTCAGGTTGCAAGGGATCTCAGGAGGTCTTTCATCCAAACTCTTCCTCACAGCAGGGCCAACAAAGAATTGCCACCAAGTTCTTCAGGGGTTTATCCAGTCAGGTCTTGGAAATCTCCAAGAGTGGAGACTGCACAATGACTCTGGGAAACTTGCTACAGTGTTTAATCAGGGTCATAGTGTAAAAATTTGTCCTTATGTCGGAATCGCCCTTTTCAATTTATGGTCATTGCTTCTCAAACTCGTGGCATGCACAGCTGGGAAAAGCCTGCCTCTGTCTCCCTGCCGTCGTCCCTGCAGGCACGGGGGGCTGCTCCAATGCCCTGGAAGCTGCCTCTTCTCCAGCCGGGACATGCCCAACTCTCCGAGCCTCTCCGCACAAGGCGAGCCCTCCGGCCCCTGGCAATGTTGGATGGAGCATCTGCTGGACTTGCGCACATTCCTCAGCATCTCCTTTGGGGTCCCAAACTGGACTGCATCCCCCAGATGTGTTGTAACGAGGACTCAGTATAGAGGAATAGCTATTTTCCTCGATCAGCTGGCCATGCACTTGCAGACACAGCCCAGGTGCTATTGGCTTTCAGTGCTGCCCGGGCACACTGCTGGCTCACGCAGAGCCTGCTATCCACCAAGACCCCCAGCTCTTTCTTAGTGGAGTTACTGGCAATTTATGTATAGATCATGTTTTCCATAACTTCACTTTTGGGGGGTTGTTTTTTGAAGCGGGATTAAAATGAGAGCTGCTTTGGGGAAGTGATTTTATCCGGGGAGTGGAAGGCATCTTGAATGACTTTGCAGAGTTATGTTTTTCTGCTCAGGTTAAATTTCGTGTCAATGAGTTTCTCCTTCTGTAGAAACATCAGTTTTGAATTTTTCTGTTCTTTATGTAAAATCTTTCACACCTTCACATGCTTCATAAATTCATTTAATCCACCTATTGCCTAGCAATACTGGAAACATCTACTCTTCAATAACTTGCAGCTGGCTCAGCACCAGAAATTTCAGGCTACAACTTTAATGTGGGTTCTAGTACTTCATTTTACTTTCTTATATGAATGTGTTAACTTCTGGTCTGTGAGTCTGAGCATCTCCAAACATGCCTTTGGCAAGCTGTGGGGAGCTTGAATTTGTGTGAAACAATTTGGTTATTTGATGTGATTCAGTGTTTGTATATATTGTTAACAACACTGTGTACCAATATAACATTTACCCTAGACATTGATTTTCAGTGGAAGAAATTAATTATAAGACACTACTCAGAACTACCTTAATTCATAAAGATTGCTCGCTTAAAATAAAACCTACAGTTGAATGCAATCTCATAGTTATTGAGGAGAGACTAAGCTTTCTTCCTGTGTCAGGTTTTCCCCTTAGCTAGAGATGTGTTCCAGTACGGGTCACATAATTGGAGTACAGTCTTGCTGTGCAGGGTTGCTAGGGAAGGGAATAAGCACTACGAAATCATCCTGGCTGCTGAGCAATTTTACAGTTTCTATCAGGTAGAGAGAAGCGGTAGCACTGGGCAGCAGCTGTGTGTGTGTGTGTGTGTGTGTGTGTGTATGCAAGAGGTGCCAGAATGAGAACTCGATGGGGAGCTAAGCTGCTGCCACTTTTCCTCCTCCCTTTTTCTCAGCAAGTTTATGCCTAGGAAAAAATAACACCTGATACTGCCTAACTATGGTCCTTTTGCAACAGGACTTACTCTTAAAGACTTTGGATTTAAAAACTTGGAACCCCGATTTTTTTGCTTAAAATTCACAAAGTACAGTAATACATCAAGTATGAAGATGGTTAAGGGCAAAGTGTCTCAAAAAGTGGGTGATTTGGGGAGTGAAGCATGTTCAGCACTGCAATCAAACAAACCCTCTTAATGAGGAATCGTCTGCTGGGGGAAAATCAGAATATCTGCTCTGAAATATGCAGCAGTGCTGGGTTTTATATTAGTTGATGATATGGCTCTGTATAACTTTAAACATTTTGCTTGGTGTAGGTCATCATGAGAATGCCCAACGAATAATAATCACAGTAATTTGTTAATCTTGGATGAACATATTGTATAGTTTTGCTGTTTTTTACCTGAAAGACAACACTCATCCTATATATAAATATATATATATATATATCAATCAGTTTTTCATTTGTAAGACATTTCAGGCACTTTATCAAAATATTTTATATTCAATTTATGCATGTGTATATGCATTACTCAAGATGAATGAAGAGTGTGTTATTACATGCCATAAGGAATTTTTTTATACCCTATTTCTAAAAAGAAAAAATAAATAAATGTAGAAATGTTTAAAAGCTGTTTAAAATTCTAGACTTTTTTTCTTTGAAATCTACATTTCCTCTTCTGACTTTATTACATACCAAATTCTGCAGTCTGTGAAGACCTGAGAAATGCAGTGAAGTTTCTTTTCCAGTCACTGCCTAAGCTGCTAGTACAGCCTTGGGCCTTGGATAAGAAACTTGACCTCAGCCCAGCTGGAAAATTAGATTAGAGCAGAACTTTAGGATAATCAGATGCCTCAGCTGAAGTGAGTATTACACATGCAAACTACGTATATATGCACAATGTTGTGATCTTGGAAACTTTTGTGTACGATGACAGAACGTAGACAAAGGCTGGGCTTTTGAAAGATACTTAGGCACCTTGGTGCTCACTTCTGCAAAGCCTTAGGGACAGATGCAAAATGTGACATAGGCAACAAAGGTAAAAGTTATAATTGTGAGTGATATGTCTCAAAGTTAGCTGTTCAAGTCCAGATTAATCACCCTCAATGGGTTTTATGGGCATGACAAGGAAAGGGAACCCCCAGAGAGCTTAATACGGCCACATCCTAGGTATGACTTTAAGAATGGGCACTTAATTTTCCTGCATCCCTCAAATTTCCAAATAATGTTTTTTACAGTCCCCCCTCTTCATCAGTTGAGAACATAATTTATAAATACAAGGCTGACTGAAACTGCTAACAGAACTGTGAAAGAGAAAGGCAGATGAAAGTGTTGAAAAACAGGTCTAAGCTGATCAGCATGTGGATGGTGACTATACCAAAAAAAAACCCACCAACCCAAAACAAACAAAAAAACCAGGTAAAGCAGCAGAGACTGAAAAATGTGTTGCCAGCTTTTCAATAAGCCTCATAAGAGCTGTCCTTGTTCAAAAATCCCAGATCTTGACGTATTTACTTGACCATATAGACTGTGATTTGAGAGAAAACTGATGCAATTTGAGTGGAAACTGATGCAAGCCCCATTCAGTGCAAAAACTGCAAATAAAGAGAATGATTGCTGTTCATTCTTCAGTCCTTTCAGCCAATCATGCAATTTGGGAGATTTTGTCTTTTTCAGTACTTGAAGTTGACTGTGCCACAGATGATAGCTAACAGTATGAAAAGAAAAAGCGCAGGACGAACTGGTAGTCACAGGGAACGCCTTGAGTTCCTATGACAGCTGAGGACAGTCTGGAGGCTGCAGAAGAATCCCACCCTAAATATGTGCTATTTAAAATGATCAAAGAGGATATTTTCCTTTTATTCTTGAATTTTCATTCAGAATGAGTTGCTAGCTTAATATTAAGTTGAATACTAATAACATACAGTACCATGACAAAAGCTGTGGTTGCAGCTTGAGAAGGCTTTGTGAATAATGTAAAACTTATATTCCACAAAAGTAATTAATAAAACTACCATAGGGAGAAAAGTTCTGCATGTTTATTCATTTATTTTAGCTTCCTTTGCTTTTAACAACCATAGAATAGAAATAGTTCACTGTACAGAGCATAGGCTAGGCTGATAAATTTCATGGGTTTGTCATGGGGAAAAATATTAAATTTCATGCCTTGTCACAAAGTAATAGGAAAACCATATTAATACTATGCAGACAATTTATATAATTTAAACTGAATTTCAGAGGCATGCTTAGAAGAAAAACAGAATAAAGAATTTACATAGGAAAAGAATGGCAATACAATGTTGAGACATCTTGGAACTTCTCTATGGTAAAAGAGAAACTCTCATTATACTGAGTTTGTTCCTGTTGTACATATATACTGAAAACAAAGGGCATTCAATGGTCACATGTTTTCCGTGTGATTTATCTCCCCTAAATACCTAAAGGTTTGACATCTAAGCTAATCATCCTAGGTTCCTTGTATAGTTAGCAAAGAGAAATAGGCATTTCCTGAAGGTGATTCATCTCTCCTGACTCAGACTCAAATTTTAAAATGAGATGAAGAGTCTTTGGGATTTTTCTGGAAAAATCTACTTCAATAAGGTCAATCTCACATTTTGTGTGGGCCTGTGGGATGAGTGGTGATCTATTCTGTAGATATATTTTTTATACAAGATCTTTAGAAAGTGTTGAATAAGGCAGTGGTAGAGTACAAGAATAAACCACAGGGAATCGGTCTTTTCCAGTCGTGGCAACAGAGAATTAGTGTTTGTCTGGATCTAGATACCTTCAAAGTTGTAAATGACTCAGAAGATAAACTATGCTATAAACACTATAGAAGACCATTGCATTTTCTGTTACAAAGACTTATGGAAAAGACCTCAATGTGGCAAAAACTGAATTCCATATGACTGAAAAATATAGCTCAGTATTTCCTAAATTATTAAGAAGCATATGTTTCACATGTAATTTCTCTGTAAAGACCTCTCATTTTCGTTATTGGGATTCATCAGCATAGCACAATAGCTTTTGGTTTTTTAGTCACTTGAAGTCATACAAGGTCCAGCATGTATTTTATCTCTATTTCTTTCTACTATATCTTTGTAATATTTAATATTTTCATCTCTTGCTTTCAGCATTACTGTTCTCAGGGTACTATCATGCTCAGCCTCATCAGTTGAAGCAATAATCATATCATCAGCAATTATATCTTCCCTGGAAGTATCACCAAGTGCCCCATAACTCTCTTTCTACTATATTTCACTGACACATTTAATCTCATATGTTAATCTAGAAAACTGATAATGTCCTCCTGGAGAGTTAGAGGTACCTAAAAAGAGACATACCTATCTAATTTCACCTGCCAGGCCTCATCTTTCTTACCTGAAATTGTAACAAGTTGCTCGATTGCTAATTGATGTTGTAAATCTTCTGATGTCTGTACTGAGCAGGGGTAATAGGCATGGTGCTATTTAACCTTCTGGTGTTAAACATACTGTCTTTTTTTGTTCTTTGCTTTTTTCTGATCCAGTCAAAGTGCTGATGCATTCTCTTGTGATATCAACTTCCTCTGTTCTTTACTGGCTAAGGACAAAACTTTGATACTTTCAGTCACTTGAATCATACTTTATTCCATAACTGGTTGCCCTAACTTTATTGTTGATTATAGTGAAACTACTCATGCAGCTTAACAACTGGATTTCAGGTATTCCAAGTGTAGCAGAAATTGTCTTACTTCAACCACATATACCTAATACAACATTTATTTCTATGTAAATATGCTCAGATTCTCCAATTCCTTTAAATGTATCATGGTAAACTATGACGATATCTTCTCTGGATGTTAATTTATCATTAAATGTCTCGCACCTATATACTCAACATGTTATAGATGGTCATACAGTTATGAAAAATTGTACTTTGCCTTTGCTTTTTTGGTTGTCACTTCCAGCTTCACCACTTCTTTTGATTAACTGGGCTACATTCTCTGCTGCTCTAAGTGTATGAAATATCACTATGTGCTTTACCTTACAAACAATTAGCTTTTGTGGTTTCAGAATCTGCTTTTTTTGAGTACAGTAGACTGCTGTGTTATTCTGAATGCTGGTTTCCAGCCCAAGTTTGTCAGAACAGGGACAACAAGGATCTGAGTTTAGACTTATGTTTCTTTTATTTTCTGTTTCAGCCCTCTTGGTTGCCCCAGCATGAGCGATATGCCTACTCAGGACACAGAATAAACTGTAATTCTGTAATAGTATAGAGACTCCATGGAGCTCAATATTGTAACTATGTGCATTCTTCTCTTTCCTAAGAATTTAACCTTTGCTCCTCTCCACCTCCTTATGTTACCATGAGGCTTTTCCAACATTATTGCACATGCTATGAGTCTTCTAAAATCAGTAAATTCTGTACTCCTGTTCGCACAGAGTTAAGATTGCTTAGGTATACACATTACTTATATATCACGTACTTCCAAGTACATCAGGTAAATTAGTACCTTTCATAAATGTGACTAGGCATGATTTCATTGAGAGCAGAAGTAACAGAGGGGAAGGAACACTTTTTAAAAGAATTTAAACTTTTAATCCCATTATGAAAATGTTAGTTGATAACAGCAAGGGGTTCTCCCTTTGGGCCTTAATTAGAAGGAAACGATACTTAAATCTGAAACTTAAAAAATAATGGCTATTGATAGTAACAGACAGCAGGCGACTTTAACATATTTGGTAAAACAGAATTTCTTTTCTTCCTAATACGTTTTATAACTCATTATAGCACTAGCCTGACAAGTGCTACGTCCACTTTTTTCTAAACAAGCCTCTCTTTCTGGTGGTACTCTTTGGACAGTAAGCAGAAAACATGGTCAAGCTAGAATCTTTGCAACCCTGGAAGAGATATACACTGTCTTTCCAGAAAAACTGAGTAACATTAGTACATGACCTTCCACAAAAATTTTATAGGAAGCCATATTACAGTACCAGTCTCACATTTACTAATGAAAATAATGCTTATGACTTTAAGATGATGACATATACATAAAATTAGAGGCTAAACACAAAGAAGGAGGTTCATGCAACAAAGAGGTTTTACATAGTTATTGAGGAAATACATCTGAAAAAGAAGACTGTGACAAAACATTACACAAACAAAGATGGAAATAGATTAACCGGGCAAGAGCAGAAGTCTTATGGAACAGATTTTCTTTGTTCAAGGACCAACTAACACTCATATCCTGTAGTATGCTGGTTTTGTTGTAGCAGGTTTTTGCCCAGCTCGGGATGATGGAGAACTAGATAAAAGTCCATTGCTGTGATGAAGGAGAGATGTAGGCTGAAACAAAGGTAACATCTTTTGAAAGTGCTCTCAAATTATCCATAATTTCCTTCACCGCAGCTCTGCTAAGGAGAGCAACTCTAGATAATCCTTTTATCTCTGGCATGGAGCTCTCCTTGTGTTTATCCTCAAAGAAAACAGAAGCTTTGGAAGCTATTGATGTCAGCAATCAACTCTGGTTAGTAACACTGCCATGACTGGCATGTGTAGGGATTGCTTTGAAGACGCATGGGAAACCCTGACCTGCTGAGGCACTGGTAACTTTAGAACCCTTTCACCTTTAGCTTTGCTGCTGCTGCTCTTCTGTGGAAAGCTCTGTGGTTTGTCAGTCCTTCAAAAGGTCTCTGAAAACTTTCTGCAAAAGATAGAAGCCAGAGAGCAACTTTCTCTGCTAAAAGAACCAGAGCCAGAAGCTGGACCTTGCACGACAAGATGTTAAGGATAGTTATAATTTTGTTGTGGAGTGGCTGACACTATAGGGATTGGCCGTCATGAGTCTCTGGGCTGTAGAGCAAAATACTAGGAAGGTTCGCAATCAAAATGTGAGCATAGATCATTCTAATGAGTTTCTACAAAAGTGAGGTAGCTTATGATTTTGTTAGTAAATCATAAATCTGCAGTAATTTTCTTAGAGGTTTGGGGTTTTTTTTTCGAGAATTAACTTGCTCTTACATAGTCTGTTATGCATAGATAGTTATGAGGAAACGGGGGGTAACCACTATCATCTGAGGTGCCAAAAACTGTGTCAGTGTGTTTTACATGTCTAGCTGAGCAGAACCTTCATGTTTTCTCTCACTGTAACAAAACCTGAGCAATCCAATATCACTTTTGCTTGTATGTCTGCTACTACTTGTTCTTATTCATATGATGTTGATGACGTGTGGTTTACTACACAGGCAACATTACAGAATTATTCCAGAGGCGTGACATTTACATTCCCACATATGGGACCAATGGACACCTTTCCCCACAGGATTCACAGAATTTCCAAATGTAGTATTCAGATTTTCAGAAAATCCAAGCACCTGTGTAGGGTTCAAGCACACGCTGCTAGACTGCTCTGCTGGCAGACACCTATCACCAGCCCCAAATGTTGCCAAAGTTTAAATAAGAACCCAGTACTGTATATTCAACATCCCTGGAAATTCTAGAGCATACGCACAACAGAAATAGCCAAACTCTTGGAATTGACAGAGCCAAAAAAAATCTGACAAAGAAAAAATTCTAAAACACCAAGGAAAGCTCTAAATATGACAACAATGTGTGACATAGGCTGTATCTTCACCTAAGAGGAAGTCACGTAATTGAAAGAGAAGAGGACTCACAGAGTGCCTGTGATAGGCAGATGTTTGTGTGAAATGGTACAACAAAGAAGATGGACACTAGGATCCCATCTTCAACAGAGAGACTGCAGCTGTAAAAGCTCAGTCCTCCCAAAATAGCACACTGAAATGAAGAGGACAAACATAACAGTGACCTGTATTCTGAAAATCGACATCTGCTGCACCCTCAGAGCAGACATTCATTCATTATTTCAGAGGTCGTAACAATGACTGCATAGCAGAGCTGGTTGCACCTTTGAAGTACCATGGCAGCCAGCAAATAAAAGAAGTGGATTTGTCTCAAGCTGGAGGGCATGTTTAGAGACAGACTGCACATGATGAATGAGGCGAAGGTACCTCGTTGATAGATGACTTGTTGATAAATAACGTGGAACCAAAGACGAAAGTGGAAGCAGTCAGATCAAAAGCAACAAGATGTCTAAATTGTTTTGAAGCAAGCAGCCTTACAGATGAAAGGAGGCAGCAAAGACTACTGTGTGAAAGAATTGTGGCTTCCTTAACCCACAAAGGTGAATGTTAAACAGGTAGACTTAAGTAAGTCTCATGCTTTCTTCACAGGCCCAGTATCTCTCAGAGACATTATCCCAATTAGACCATTATCAGTCTAATTTGATACTCAGTGCTACTCAAATGCCGGTAATAAGTTTACAGTATTCCTATGACTGGGTATGAACTTAATTTCATCCTCAACACGTTTAAAATAGACCCTGCTTCTTTTTTTTCTGAATATAAAGGGAGCTGTGGTTTGATCAGAGGCAGATTTGCACAGTGTAGATGTCTGAAGTTAAGTGACTCTGTCTGGAGAGGTAAAAACATTTGGGTGAGACTTACATTGGTCTGAAGGTCTAACATTTTCAAAGCATGCAGTAGAAAATAGTTTGAAAGAAGATCTAGGCACATTCTTGGTTTTTTTAAATGAATACCAAGTGTCTAGCAGAGATGAAAGATTTGAAATATATATGAACTATTCATAAAAGAAAGCATATCCAAAATCAGACTTCCTTCCGTGAACAGGAATTCAAGCATATGATTCATGTGAGTGCCCAGGAATGTTGATAAACACCATTTTATTACCTGGATGATATCAGGTGAAATGAACGTTGACAGGTGAGCTTAACACTACCTAAGTAAAGCTTTCTTTTCATATATATGTATCTGTCAATAAAATTACAAACTCTGCTGACTATTTAAGATTTGATAAATAAACAGATTAACTTTTAGCTCAACTTGATTGTAGTTAAGGGTGGTTTAAAAGTAATGAGCTAGCATGAAAGAATTTAAAAACTACATTCAGTTGAAAAAAAAAAAGTATCCAGTTTCTTAGTGAGTTTTTCCAGGATATTATAAAAGAGTTTCTGGGTAAGAATTTTTTTAAGCTGCATGTTTAAGTTCAGTTGACTGTTAGCAGTGCAGATGTCTTAGGGACAGAAGTCTCTTCCAACATCCATGAATAACCAGAGAAGCTCTCTGGAACACCACACGGTAATGGACATCACACTGGAGCCCCAAGGGTCTTCAGTGAGGCTATGGCACGTAAAATGTGGATGGGGCAGGAGCTCAGTTAAAACAGAGGTGGCATAATTCAGTCACCCAAAACAGTGTATGGCACTGCCAAAAAACATTCACGTGTATGAGTACACTTCCATAAAAAATATTGATGGATTGGAAGAAAAAGAAGTGTGAAAAAATGAGAAGCTTTACATACATGGACAGGATCTTCAAAGTCCCTTCCCTGGACCGCTGGACATAAATGTTGTAGTTCCTGTGGCAAAGACTAAGCAGACAATACTCACATCTGCCAGATCATAAAGTCACAGAATCACAGAATGGTTTGGGTTGGAAGGGACCTTTAAAGGTCATCTAGTCCAACCCCCCTGCCATGGGCAGGGATAAGTGAAATAGGTTCTGATGACAGGGTTCGAAAGAGTTGACTTGTCTGCATTAAGGGTAAAGGAAAGCACCACCAGCATTTGAATTGAAAAAAAGAAAAACCTAGTGAGGACTTTGTCTTACTTATGTAGGAAAGTGATCCAAGCTGGGGCACATGCAGCCATGATACGGGTAAGAGATTAAAATTCTATTTGTATAAATTATTAAAAAGCCCAAGTATTTATCCTTGCGGAAAGAATACTAGATACAATATATGGCATTTGTAAAAGAACAGGGGTGGGGTTCATCTCATTTAACTTCAAATATGTACAGTGTTTATACTTCCTAATCAATGGAGAGGAGCAAGCACTTTAGAGATCCTAAGATGGATAGGTCAGAAGACCTATTTTAGGTCAGAAGAATTACACCTTAGGAGTGCCATTTACACCACAAATATATAAAATAAAGTAGGTGAATACCTATCTTATAATTTATACTGTAATATCTTATATAAAATAATGCATATTAATATTATATGCAGTTTTCTAATGTTATATATAATTATATAGTATATAGACCTCTATATAAGAGTATTAGCATTTTTTTTCTCCAAAGTTTCATTGGGGTAATTTTTTAATCCATTCAGCCTTCAGTAATTGATATAGGTTTGCAGCTTGTACACGCCTGTGCACCTAAGTGGCTTTCTAATGCACGTGCGTTCACTGATTTGGCAGGAAAGAATTAAATTGTATTTTTAAGTAGTGGATAGCTTTGGATGCTGATGATCCAGCCGTTCTCTGAATATCCAGATTCCCTTTGGCATTACTTGTCCAGCCATAACTTTTTGGATTCAACAGGATGAATTCATGCTGCAGAGACTGCCTCCAAATTCCTGCCTAACAGTTTGCATGCATGGCAAGATGGAACAGATGGTCTTTGCATGGCAGGAGCTTGCTAGAATCAATTTCACCTCCTTTTGCTAGAACAGCTGACAACAGCATTAATTGATATCAGTTGTTGCACTTTTAGGAGGGGATAGAGAACACATAAATTCTTACAATTTCTGAAAGAGATCCATGAATTCTCTCATGCTTGCACAAATTCATAAAACGTCCGTTGGGAATGGTGCTCTTTTTGTGTAAGATTTTTTTTTAATATAGTTCCAAGCTTTCCCTTGCCAGGAAAAATATTAACTCTGTTGCCTTCCAAAGAGACGTGCAGATCTGTCAATGCTCTGAATACATCATCAGTCCCATGGAACTGACATAATTTAGATACAGTGTCTTGTACCTCTGCCTGGATACTTTTACTGATAGCAATATAATGTCCATTGTTTCAGTGTAAGAAAATCAATATACTATTTGATTTTTGTTATTAAAATTGCTTAGGTAACTGGGGTTCTTTTTCAAATGAATGCCTCTTCCGAAAAAAAAAAAAGTAATTAGAAAGCATCAAAATGTATATGGCAGATATCATCGTAAGCATTATATGCATCAGTTCCTTTTACAAGTGGATAATATCACAGGTTAAGAAAGGACGTCTTTCCCAAGTACCTCATATATGATTTTATGGAGCCCATATGGAGGGTTATGAAGTTGTTCTTTCATTGCCTCTTGTTTATTTATGATGCTAAATTCCACCTCCAATTCTGGAAAACCTGCACCTTGAAATATTTACCTGTAACAGATAGAATGGTATTTGGTGTAGGTATGGATGAGAATAAGGTTTGAAACATTGCCATTTTCCACTCAACTTTGTAATTGCCAGTGCTGAGGTCCTTCGATTACTTGATGTCATGGGAAAGGAACAAGAAAAAGAAGTTTGAGGGGCAATATGGGGCAAGCACACAGATTTTTTAATGAGTTCACATTAAATAATTTTGGTAAAAGCTGGTCAGTTTATTACCCAAATATTTGACCTAGATTTTAAACCAGCTCAGTGTCTGAGATTTGCAGTCCAATGTTAAAATATGGTCATAGTTTCTCTGGGAGGTTTCATGGACTACGTGCAATACAGATGATGCAGAATGAATCTACGAAGTACACTGTCAAAAATTGCAGTCTGTTGTTTAGTGCTATATTAATAAAATGTATTATTACGGAGTGAGTTGCAAATGGTTCTTGTATAGTGTCAGCATCAGTATAACATAGATAAATGAGATAGCTTTTGAATTCTCTCTAACAACTTTTATGAAGCTTCACCAATGAAACCATCAGATCCCAGCTCTGATCTCTTGACACACGTGCAGTGATAATATGGAAGTCCTCTATATCTGCAGGTGTAGAATTCAAGGACTGGTTGACTGTTAGCAATCCTTCATCAAACTTAGATTGCACTTTATATAATTTGCATGGTTTTTTCTCAGTTATTTTGATGAAAGTAAAACTTCGTTTAGTGCATTAAAATTGTCTCTAAATTAGTTGAAGAAATTATCTTCTAGATGAGATACTGGTGGTTCAGTTGTATAGTGGACTCTAATGACTGTGCCACCAAGGATGAGTTGTGATGCCTAAAAGGCCTTCAGAGTTCAAAGGAGGATGTACAAGTTTTAATTGGACTGTCAAGAAGTTGATAGGATAAGATTCACCAGAGGTCAGAAAATACTTTCCTCATTTCCTCAAATTAGAAAACGTTTTGGTCTACTAATCATAAATAACACGAAAGTAGCTGCATATTTTCCTACATTATTCTAATAAATATTTGGAGTAGACAACAGGGAATTAACTTCCTCTGAAAAAGTAATTCTTACATTAATAATAGCTGATATTACGCCTGTGTCTGTTATTTATTTATGAGCCATGAGACAATTGATGTTCTCAGCCTGTCACTCATTTAGATGTCTCTTTCATAGGTAATATCTGCTGGCTTTCATAGTTTATGTTCAGGTTGTTAACTTTATTGTTTTCTCAGAATACCGCACGGTACTACAAACTATGATTTTCTTTAAATTAAGCTTAAACTTAAGAATATTTTCTATTTATTCTTTACTAATAGCTTGTGTACAGCCACCAAGTTCTCTCTCTCTGTGATGTTAAGAACTGAACTCTACTAGATGTAAAAGCTTAAGAAGTGATGGAAATAGAATATGGGAACCTGAGAAAGAAATGGAGAAGAAGCAAAGGCTGACTTCCATGGGAAAAGCAGTATAAACAGCTTTTCTTTGTAGGGCAGTGCTAGAGTAGGAGTTTAGGAAGAAAACTGAAGAAAAGAGAAAAAAAAAGGAAAAAAGAAAAAAGTAAGCAAAGCCAGAGAGAGAATATGCTGGTTAAAGCCTTGTATTGGGTTTGCATGGCCAGGTTTTGGTAGTGGGGCGGGGCTACAGGGGTGGCTTCTGTGAGAAGCTGCTGGAAGCTTCTTCCCCCATGTCTGACAGAGCCCATGCCAGCCCCAAGACGGACCTGCCTCTGGCCAAGGTCAAGCCCATCAGTGACGGTGGTAGTGCCTCTGGGAGAACAGAGTTAAGAAGAGGAAAAAGTTGCTGCACAACAGCAACTGCAGCCACAGAGAGGAGTGAGAAGCTGTGAGAGCCCCAGCCCTGCAGACCCCCAGGTCAGTGCAGAAGGAGGGCAGGAGGTGCTCCAGGCACCAGAGCAGAGATTCCCCTGCAGCCCGTGGTGATGAAGACCACGGTGAGGCAGGCTGTCCCCCTGCAGCTCAGGGAGGTCCACAGTGGAGCAGATCTCTGCCTGCAGCCAGGGGAGAGAGGAGCCCACACTGGAGCAGGTTTTCTGGCAGGACTTGTGACCCCGCGGAGGACCGACACTGGAGCAGGCTGTGCCTGAAGGACTGCAGCCCAGGGAAGAGACCAATGTTGCAGAAGGACTGTCTCCCGTGGGAAAGACCCCACGCCAGAGCAGGGGACGAGTGAGGAGTCCTCCCCCTGAGGAGGAAGGAGCGGCAGAGACAACGTGTGATGAACTGACCCCAACCCCCATTCCCCGTCCCCCTGCGCCGCTGCAGGGGGTGGGAGGAGGAGAAAATCAGGAGTGGAGTTGAGCTGGGAAGGAGGGAGGGGTAGGGGGCAGGTGTATTTTTTAAGACTTGGTTTTATTTTCTCATTACCCTACTCTGATTTGATTGGCAATAAATTAAATTAATTTCCCCAAGTCGTGTCTGTTTTGCCCATGACAGTAACTGGTGAGAGATCTCTCCCTGTCCTTATCTTGACCCATGAGCCTTTCATTGTATTTTCTCTTCCTTGTCCTTGTCCCGCTGAGGATGGCAGTGACAGAGCAGCTTTCTTGGGCACCTGGCGTCCAGCCAGGGTCAACCCACCGCAAGCCTGAAGAAGACCTACCACTGGATTGGTACTCATGATCCCAAGGAGAAGCAGAGCAAAGAAAGGACCAAAAGTTCCAGTTACTGGGAAAAAATCATGACCTCTGCACAAACTGTTTTGAACAAAATGGTATTTTCATACTGGCTTGACCCAAATGAAAGGGTAACAGCCTAGATCACCCCTGTAGGATATAGGGTGAAACCAGCAGGCATTTCTTTATGGGCTAAATATCCACCAGTTTATCTTATCTACAGAGAAGATGGTAAAATCATAATAAATAAATATGTATAAAAAGAAACTAACCTGTCAGTATAACAACTTGCAACAAAAAAAATGCCTTCCTTTGGCATGATTTAACCTAACAAGGGCAAGAAATAGATTTCTATATTACTTTTTGCAGTTGCTGCTTTTTCTATAGCTTAGGTCAATGGGTACTTAGGAGAACTGAGATATAGGTTCTTGTTATCCACATAACATTTAATTCACTGCACTATTACGCTTCCTTCTCCTAGGTTTGCTTGCTGTATTCTAATTTGAATCATATTTTCACTTAGATATCCAGTTTTAGTGTTTAAATGGCCAGCTGTGGTTTCCTCTGGTCACACTGAGAATGGCAAAAAAATTGGATTAATATGAAATTTGCCATTCCTACTCATTTCTGTGCTTCAGGAAACAGAGATGTGCTTTTCAGGAAAATATTTTATAATCTTATATAAACTTTTCATAAATGTTTGTCCAATACCTGCTAAAATAATAAATATAGGAAAAAACAACATGAGGTCAAAAACATAAGAGTGGGAAAAATAAGTATCTTTTCGAAAAGCATCTTGTTTTGTGTGTTTAATATATTTATTATTTTGCTTCATGTACAACATATGGAGTACATCTACAGTAGTTAATTTCTTTACCTTCTACTCATAAACCCTTTCAGCTCATTGTTGTAAGTCCACCAGAGAGACACATTTTTCAAATTATCCCAAAGAATTCTCTCTTTTTAAAACTCTAAACATAGTTTCTTTCACATGGTCTTTGGTATTTTCTGTTCTTTATAGGAGATTTTTTTTCTAAAGCTATTCATTACTTTTTAAGCAATAGCTGAGGAAAGTAAAACACGTTAAAGTCTGTGTGTACAAAAATTAAAGGGAAATGTTAGCATGGTAAGTCTGTGCTCAGCATGAAAAGTCTGGACACTGCATAAATGCTGTTAGCTGCTCTCAGCTCAGTCCAGCAAGCAGTATTTAACCACAGTAGCAGAACTTGAAAGTGAAAAACAACATCCAATTAACAGAGATAACTGTAGTGTGGAATAGAAACATGAGAAGTACAAATAAAGGAAAATGAAACTGCAGGGTGTTTGGAGGTTTATGAAAGTAAAATAAGGAAACCTCACATCAACGCTTAATATTTGGAAAAATAAAACATAATCAAATGAAAAAACTGTTTACCTTGGAGAAGGAAGAAAAGAAGAGGAAACAAAATAATCTACCACACAGAAATTTTAGGGGTGGTTGGTGGTTTGCATAAACAGAATAAGGAAAAAGGCTAATTAAATCCACCCGCTGTTGGTGTGAAAGGGAAGCAGCTCCACTTAATTTTTCTCGACTATGGAAATTACAAAAAAGATGATCCTTAAAGCTGAAGTAAACATTTTACAAAAAATCAAGACAAATAGGGGCATTTACATATAAAAGGTCTTCCAGGTTTTTAATCTGCTCAGTCAAAAAACATGTAGGAACAATTAAGCTACTTTTATTATAACAACTTAGGAAAAAAATGCTATAAGTATCTGCTGTATTTGGGGAAATACTGTCCTCTTCACTGTTCATACATAAGGCTACCTTTTACACACAAGCACAGCTTCAACAAACTACCTCTGCCTGAAATCTTCTTATGGGCAGTTTTATTGAAGACATGCATCCTTTACTCAGTTGGAAAGAGGTAGAAGACATAAGCTAGCATTAAAACAACAAAGCTAACATAAGTTAGTTTTGCTAACGTAAGTTAGCAGAAACATGTCCTGGTTTCAGCTGGGATATAGTTAACTGTCTTCCTAGTGGCTGGTACAGTGCTGTGTTTTGAGTTCAGTATGTGAAGAATGTTGATAACACTGATGTTTTCAGTTGTTGCTCAGTAGTGTTTAGACTACAGTCAAGGATTTTTCAGCTTCTCATGCCCAGCCAGGGCACCTGACCCAAACTGGCCAACGGTGTATTCCATACCATGTGACGTCCCATCTGGTTTAGGAACTGGGAAGGGGGGGGCAGGGATTCGCTGCTCGGGGACTGGCTGGGTGTCGGTCTGCAGGTGGTGAGCAATTGCCCTGCGCATCATTTGTACATTCCAATCCTTTTATTACTACTGTTGTCATTTTATTAGTGTTATCATTATCATTATTAGTTTCTTCTTTTCTGTTCTATTAAACCGTTCTTATCTCAACCTACGAGTTTTACTTCTTTTTTCCCGATTTTCTCCCCATCCCACTGGATGGGGGGGAGTGAGTGAGCGGCTGCGTGGTGCTTAGTTGCTGGCTGGGGGTAAACCACGACAAAACATTAGAGTGTAGTAGGTCAAATCACAGCTGCAGAACACCATGGAGCCCTTGAGGTTAAAGTAACTGACTGTATTAGCTCATCGCAGGAGAAAAGTTGCTGTGCCACCTGGATGTTGCCAAATATGAGTAGAGCGCATGGAATGGCCCAGACAGCAATGGGAAGGAGGTCCAAGCAGTGTAAGGCTGAGCTGTTATTATCATTATAAAAATGAAAGTGTTGAAGATGGACCACTTTGGAATTAGTGATGATGTGTTTACTGAGACCCCTGATCTATCACCTGATCTTGTGTCATCTCCATAAGAATTTCAACAAAGAGGAGAACAAGGGAGAAATACAAATTCACGTTTCCTAGTGGAGTTAGATCTGATTTCTGTTTGTTTATCCAAAGATTCTATAGACAAGTGGAATTTTTTTTAAGGTTTCCCAGAATCACTGAACCAAATAATGGTCGAGGTTGGAATGGACATCTGCAGATCATCTTGTCCAATCCTCCGCTCCGGCAGGGCCACCTAGAGCCACTTGCCCAGGACTGTCCAGGCAGGTTTTGAATATCTCCAAGGAGGGAGCCTCCACAACCTCTCTGAGCAACCCGTGCCAGCGCTTGGTCACCCTCACAGTGAAGTAGTGTTTCCTGATGTTCAGATGGCACCTCCTGTGTTTCAGCATGTGCCCATTGCCTCTGGTGCTGTCACTGGGCACCACTGAAAAGAGCCCGGCTCTGTCTTCCATACGCCCTCCCTTCAGGTATTTACATACATCAATGAGATTCCCTCCACGCCTTCTTTTTTCTATGCTAAACTGCTCCAGATCTCTCAGCCTTTCCTCATGTGTGAGGTGCTCCAGTCCCTTAATTGTCCTTGCGGCCCTTCGGTGAGCTCTCTCCAGTCTGCCCATGTCTCTGTTGTACTGGGGAGCCCAGAACTGGATACAACACTCCCAATGTGGCCTCACCAGTGCTGAGTAGAGGGGAAGCATCCCCTCTCTTGACCTGCTGGCAATACTTTGTGTAATGCAGCTGAGGATACCATTCGCCTCCTTTGCAGCAAGGGTGCATTGCTGGCTTATGCCCAACCTGGTGTCCACCAGCACCCCCAGGTTCTCTTCTGCCAAGCTGCTTTGCAGCTGGGTGGCCCTCAGCATATATCAGTGCATGGGGTTGTTCCTCCTGAGGTGCAGGACTTCACACTTGCCTTCGTTGAATGCCATGGCCCATTTGTCCAGCTTGTCAAGGACCCTCTGGGTGGTAGCTTGACCCTCTGGCATATCAGTCACTCCTCCCACTTTGGTGTCATCTCCAGACGTGCTGAGGGTACACTGCTGAGGTTTGCTGGAGAAGATGACAAAGAAAACATGCAATACTCAGCTGTAGTCAAGTGAGTGGAGCAAGCATGTTTTCTAGGACAGAGCTGAACGGGATTACTCACCACCTGTTAGTCTACCCTGGAGACAAGGTGCCTGCAATGTCCCACATGGTACATTGTTAGAAAGGGAAAAAATGGTGATCCTTCCTGACACCGTCTGTCAGGGCTCTAATCCAATTAGCAAGAACAGTATTACTATGGTAGATTTTTAGAAATTTGTAGATTACAGCATGTTTAGAAATATGGCTGTCTATCACGTCCATAACTTGAGTTCCTGAGAGCACATCACGTCCATAATCTAGATCCTTCATTAACTTTAGAACAACTAGTGAACCATGCCACTGGTATGTTAAGGTTTAAAAGTTTCTTGATGTGTTGGTGACAACAGCTATGTTGTTCTACGTCAAGGCTGATCTCCAAGTCCTGAGGACAGAGCATTCTTGGTAAGAGAGACTGGCTTTTGGGAGGGTCTTCCAGGAGTAAGAGGATTCCAGACTGCAGCCATCTGTAGTGAAAGTTGTGAAATCTTCCAGTTTCAAAAAAGCTAATGTTAAATGAAAGTGAGAAAAGCAAATAGATATTTCTATCTGCTACAGAAATGTAACAGACTTTCCACTTTATATATGTATCATATATATAGCACATCTAACAAAAGAAACTTTCATTCTCCCTCAAAATCAACTTTCTTTTCCTGGAACTGAAGAATAAAGAGAAATGTCATGAAGTATCTTTGCTATTTATTTTGTTCACAAAGTGTCAAATCAGTTGTGATAGATAAACTGCTAAGATTTAATAAATAAATAAATAAACATCCTGAGGCATAGCTCTTATTGTACCAGCTGACGCTGGAGAAGAAGTGGCGTACCTGTGGTGTATCAGCAATCTCTGTAAAAGAGTATTTGTCTTTTATCAGTGTTCTTTCTTCTTGTGTTTTACTTCTTGTATTGAAAATCTTCCACTAAAAGTAGTAGGAAATGGACTAGACTACCATAGCATTTATATGCCTTTAAAACTCCGCTTGCTGTAGTCTTTAAAAATACAAGAGCCTTTTAGCCTCATTTCCCAAACAAACATGGCTTCTGTAATTACACTGTCTGTTTGTCTGTCTCTCTGCACCTCTTTTTACATCCGCCCACCCATTTATCTTTCTTTTGGTAAATTGAATCTCCTAGCCAGGTTCCACCAAATTTGACCAAAGTCTCATAAATTCACATGAGTTTTGCGATGATCTGTAGTAGGATAGATGTGTGTGAGAGGGAAGACGGGGGAGGGAGAGGGAGAAGGAGAAGGACAGGGACAGGGAGGGGGACAGGCACAGGGATATGGAGACTGAACTGGGACTCATACCGAGGGGAAAGCTGAGCTGAGAGGTGATGGAGGTGGGAAGCGGATAAGGCGGGATAAAGGGAATGGCTAGGAGATGCTGTGGGATTATATAGGGACATAAGGGAGTATGTAAACACAAAGTTAAAAGAAACAAGAATTTGTCTGCATGACATACCAGCCAAATCAGTCTAGTCTACATAGGTTTCTTAAATAGCATAGTAACATGATTTGAGACTTCCAGTTAATTATAGCTCTTTAACAGGAGGTAGAATACGGGGCATTCTATGTATGAATAGAGTATAATTATTATACTGTGTGCTTAGGTGATGAAGGCTGAAAATAAAAAAAAGTAATAAAGTGCAGTCCGTTAGAAGATGAAAGGTGTAAAATTCCTATGTATCACAATGGGAAATTCCAATTTAAAGTGTTAAAACCACTTCTCTCAACTTGTACTTTTGTAATAACTAATACCTAAAGCATTGATTTATTTTCTTTCTTTTCCTTTTGATTAAGTTCCAAGCAGAATATTTTTTTACATTTGGACTTGCACACATTTTGTACTCTTTATGGGGTTGATATCCACTGGCAGCTACAGCTGAAAAGTCAAATTGAAACACAGCTACTGTTTCTTCAAGGAGTTATTTCACATGTCATTTAAACATTTAAAATACGAAAGTGATGGCTTAATTCCTTGGAGTGTGTATAACTCAAATGACATAGTAAAAGTGTCGACATCAAAGTGAATACCAAACAAACGCCAAGTGAAAATCAGATCATTTTAAATGCAAACACGTCTTATAACTATGAAAGCTGAAGATAAAAACAGTGGAAGTTCACAAACCTACACATCCTTAGAATAAAGATTCATGAATCCATAGGTTACAAGGATAATGTGGCACCATATGTCCATTCCTCAGTGATTTATATCAGAAGTAGCTGAAATACCTATCAATGTCTCTATAACTAATTTAATCTTAATCTCTGGTGCAAGTCCTTAACTGTCTTTTCAATAATAATGCTTTTACATGCTCCTTTTAATGTTCAAGGACTTGTTTATTCAAACCAGATTCCTGAACGTGCTCACTCTTACGATGTTTTGACCAAAAATAGGGCAAGGCTCTGCATAGATATTCTCCTTATAGTTCCAGATGTGTTTTTTTTCTGATGGGGACAGAGATGCAGTTCATGACAAGAAGATTGCACCAAGAACAATGAAGCATTGCCTTGCATAAGGAAGCAAAAATGCTGTCATAACACCACATGTAACTCTCTTTTTGTTTCCTCACCTCAGGCTAGCTCTTTGATATAGCAAAGGCCAGAGTTCTCTCTTTGGGGAACTCTCAGATGCAGTATATTGAATTAAGCCTCAAGGCTATTCCACCTAAAAAGCAAAATTAAGACTTCAATAGTGCTCATTCAATTTTGCAAAGAGCCAGTTTCTTGTAAGCATATGTGTAAGGCACGTAGGAAACAGAGTTGATACTGTTTAAAATTGTATTAAGTTTGACACAAAAGCTGTTGGGCATTTATTGGCATTCTCTACAATGTGTGCTTTTTATACAGGGGTCCAAACTAACACTTTCACTGATTTTTAGCAGATACAAGAACATGCATTTCTTTCCTCCCTCACTGATATCTGTCTTTAAGGTGTGACCTCTCTGCTGTGTTTTCTCTGATTTTTCAAGCTGAGAAGAAAAGCTTCAATGCTGACCTTTTCCAAACATTTAATAATTTCTTCAATATACCAGGCATGGATTTAACAACTGATCAATCTACGTAGCTTCTGGCAAAGCAAAAATGAAAAGTCTGTAACCAAAGTGGTCCAGGTGTTGGGATCCACACCTGACATAAATGTCTGTAGGACTCCACAAGCAGGGCAGTCTTCCCCAAACATGCCCATCTAAAGTTGGTGAGAATGTGCTGGAACAGAGTCTCAGTCAAAAGCAGTCAGATGGCAGCTGTTGTGCCATTGCCGGCAACAATCTGCATCATTTTCAGCTTTCTATTTCATTCCATAAGGCAGTCAAAATGTGACATAACTATTATCACAACAGAAATCTATTCTACTAGAGTAAGTTGCAGTGGTGCTTACCTCTATGCAAAGCGATGTATTTGTTGAAATGTAAGCCTCCTGGGGAAAAAGCAGCTCTTGTTTCTACATGCGTTAATGGTTCAATTAAAAGACCTGTCTTTAGCTTCTGTGTACACAGCCTTCCTAATTTACACCCCAGTTTTGGCTCATTTATTTCTCACATGGTGAGTACACAGTGGATGTCTTGGGGACCCTCTGACTTGCTTTCCCTTGCAGTCTGTACGTCTGAGGTTTGACGGACCATATCTATGCTGCAAAAACGAGTTGGGTTCAAGGCCAGTCCCACCAAGAGCAGTACACAGATTATTTAGAGATCAAACCAGTGAGGCTGGGCTCAGGCAGAGCCTCCAGCACAGCTGGCCATGGAGGACGACTACACCATCGAGCACAGCCAGCCAGCCTGGCTGGAAGGATGCTACGGAGAGAAAGCTGAACATACTTTCCTTGTTCAGAGCAGTCTACACATAGTTCCTACCTCCTCCCCTGCACACGCTTTCTGGGGAATATATATGTGATGTCACTTTGTAGTAGAAGAGAACTATGCAGGTAAGAAACGCACAGCATCAGTCCTTATCTTCTTGGGCAAAAGCGAAGCAGGGAAACTGCTGACTGACAGTCAGCATAATTACCCTTTTTATCCACACCTTAAATCAGCCCTATGTCAACGTTCCCAATATCCGTAACGATTGTGTGCACTGGCTCCGGATTCATCAGGAACTGTTTACTCACGGTGGATGTAAGGACAGTCCCTGAGAAAGGCCACTGATTAAAAAGACACGTGAGCAAATGCTTATAGAGCTTCCAAAACTTTTCCCCTTTTTTTATTTATTTATGTTCTCCACTGATTTTAATTAAACTCATTCAAAGTGACTCAGGTCATGGAGAAATTTTAGCGGTCGTTAACCGAGACTGGGATTTAAAGTTAAGTATCCGTTGGAGATGTTGAAATACAGATTATGTAGGCTAACTGGTGGCATCCAGAAAATGTTATGTGCCGTGATATTTCTTTATGCTGGCTCAGGAGTGAAGCAGCCACGCTGAAATCTCACCAGCAACTCCATTTCCAGAGAACTTCAAGTCAGGAAGTTGCTGGGTCACAGCTTTGCTCTCGAGTTTACATCTAAGGGGTGACAGTCATGCCCACTGTAAGTCATCTTCCCAGTGTCACATCAAGTGTGAGTGTAATCTGTTCAAATAGGGATTTGAGACTACCATATCCCTATATGCAAAACCAAGGGGGAAATATTTAAAGTAGTGATAATTTAATGTATTCATTTCTTTAGATTGCTTAAATATTCATACATCCAAAGCTCTGGG
This sequence comes from Haliaeetus leucocephalus, assembly GCF_000737465.1. NCBI lineage: Eukaryota > Metazoa > Chordata > Aves > Accipitriformes > Accipitridae > Haliaeetus > Haliaeetus leucocephalus. Next base: position 12,388,776 of record NW_010972631.1, on the reverse strand, counting down.
TGCACATACAATATATTAATAGAAAATCCAGGAACATAATGAAGTCATATGATACATGTCTCAGAGCTACTTTGTCAGAGGAAACTGCTGCATTCTAAAAGCTTTATTGCTCTCCAGAGTTGTTTGATTTTTTCCTTCTTTTTCTTTGACCTAAATGTTAGTAGAGACCTTTATGAAAAGAACTTTGATTTTTTCAAATACTTTGTGTAGCTTTTAATGGAGGAAAAAAAGAGAGAAAAGAGAGGTGAGATGGAGAAGGGAAGGGGGAAGAGAAAAGGGGAAAGGGAGGGGAAAGGGGAAAGCAAAGGAAGAGAAACAGAAAATAGAAACAGAAAGAATAAATAAAAATAAAAAGGAAAAGAAAAAGAAAATAGAAAAAAAAATTGCATGTGCTGGTTCAATATACTTTTATCAACACAAAATGTATATTCTAAAATACCTTGTAATTAGGATAGAGCTTTATTATCCATTAGACTAGTTGAGTGAAAAACACCTATTTATTTGAAAAGCCTTCAGTCAGAAAATTTGAAGAACTGTTTACCATCTCAAGCCTCCTCAAAAAAAATTTCATCTGACCTGATGAGACAAATCAGGACCACAGTGGTGATTTAATGGAGCAATCAGCAATGTGTCAAATCTGATTGATGTGTCCCTTCAGAAACCTGACAGGTGATTTGATCCCCACCAGCACAGACAAATCTTCCCCAGAACACCCTATTGCTAACACAAGCTGTGGAAAGATTTTTCCAGTCAACTGTTTTTTATTTTGCCCTTGAATTGAGCTGATTTTTTTTTTTTTTTGTCCAACCCCTTTGCTTTGACTTGATTTGAATAGTATTGTCCTGACCTAAAGATGTTATTTATGACAGAGCATAGCTCCTACCTTTCAAAACGTCAAATGTTTTATCAGGTGGTGGAAATTATTTCTCTGCTAAAGCTAAATTAAGAAAGTAATAAACACAATTTGCACAAAACACCAGTTCTAATAGCTATAAATTTAATTTAAAAACAATGAAATTCACACTAAGAGTCAAGCAGCACAGTTACCTTCTTTCTGGATTTTAAGTGACTTACTGTAGAATGACTGCAGAGAAAGGCAGAGGGCAAACAACAGGCATAAACCAATTAGGGGCTCATTTTATTTCAAAACAGCTACAACTCATTTCATGTTAAGTGATTATTTGGTTTTATAAAGTATGCGTATTTGAAAGCTTTATTGAAAGAGGTCATAAAAATTACGGGTTTGACTTATGTCAACAGAAAGCTACATGAGTTGCTTTGCTGCTTCCAAATCTATTGACTTAAAAGGTCTCTGTCCTCTCTGCTTTGCAGCCCCTTCACAGCCCTACACACAGAAATCAATTTTTTGAATACCGTAATTTGACATACCAAGCGGCAGATATAGAGGTCCTGGGTGTATTAGTAGATGCCATCCTTGCTACAGCCGGGCACACGGAAGGCCTTATAAATAATGTACTGTATCAATTAATATTCGACGTTCTATAATTAGGAAGCTAGCATACACTGTTTACGCAACGCTGGGTGCACCACGGAAGAACCAGAAAGAAGCAGAGTGTGAACCACGCGGCCGGCAGAACAAACGAGCCGGCCAGGCTTCTCCTCCGCGCAGGGCAGCCCGGTGAAGCTCCGCAGCCCACCGTGACGTAGGTTTTGGGAATGCCGAGGCAAAGAGTCGGCAGCATCCCAGGGCCGCCCCCGGTCCCGGTGCTGGGGCTGCCAGCCCTGCTGCGCAGCCCTCCTCCGCCCGGCAGCACCGCTTAGTCCTCTGCCAGGTCATTTTGGGAACGGGCTGAAAGCAAGCAGCTCAGGATCCGGAGGGTTCAAAGGCGGAGGCAGCTTTTGCTCCTTTGGGTGCCCTGGGTGCATCAAGCTTTTGGTGGCGCAGCTTTTCCCACTGCACCCAACAGTCAGGAGCATCAGCTACGAGCGTACGTGAACTGGAGTGGGACCAGTGACGGACGTGGGTGGGTAGGTAGTTTTACAACAGAAAGGAAAAAGAGAATCAGTTTAATATACAAATTTCATTTCTATAAATTGCTCTTCCACATAAGATCAGCAAGTAATTTCCATCAAAAAGAGGTGAGCTTGTAGGGAGAATTGGGAAGAGAAAGCAGAACGTAAAAACTTAGATCTACATGATGGTGTTTATTTTTCTTTATGAAGTATAAAAAAGTCTGTTTAACCTCTGAGCGGTTGAATAAGGTAATTATTTGCAATGCATTAGCAGTAATATGAAATTTCGTATAAGGTATGCGTGATCTGAATCAAGAGCATGTAAGGTCATTTCTTTTTAATGATGTCAGTTCATAATTAAAATCAACACAAGGGGTTTATTTTTGGAGGATGGGAGCTAATCTTTAAATGTGCCTGTTACAGATCTTGTGTCCAATCCCAGACTGACTGCTTTATTAAAATGTATTTGGTGTGCTTCTCTAACAAAAATCAATTTTAACACCTTTCTGCAAACAATTTCCTTCCTGTTAGAATCATTTTCCTTTGTAATTATAAAATCATCAGTGTAACAAGATACAGTTGGAGTTTGAAGAGTATAGTTTATTTTTTTAATTACATTTAATGAATAATTGAAAAATATATTAATCTAATGAAAATAAATTTGGATTTAGGATTGTTTCATTTTAATTTTTATTAAATCCATTTATAAGATGTTCATCGCAAGAATACCTGTACGTGTTCTACAGCTTGAATTTGTCATTAAATATCCCAAATAGGATCAAAACAATCTGATCACTTATTTCTGTTATCTCCTAGGTTATATGCACATGGATGTGGTCAATTAGAAGCCTACAGTGGAATCTGGTTTCTATTAAAATTGACGAGACAGATCCTAGTGATGTAGAGAGGTCAATACTTTGTCCAGGGAAATGCACAGCATAATCAGCTAGGGAGGTCTTTGAGAAGAAACGCTGCTTTCATCTCCTTCAGTCTCTGCAGCTCCGACCTCAAAGATGATAATAACCCTTGGCCCTCATTAGCATCCATAGAGTCTGAGGGTGTTCGGCATTTTCTCAGCAGCTTACAGGTGCCGTGGCAGAGCCCCAGACCAGGAGCCTATTAAAGATACATATATGGCTCTCGGTGGCTCTGTGGACATGGGATCAGATTTGTTCTGTTAGCCACGAAGGTCAAAGGCAGGCTTAGCCTTTGAAGCTACTGGAAGTCATTCTTTGACAATGAGCAGATAATGCTTTAAGAGATTCTTCCGACACAGCTTTATCCATCCAGAAGTTGAGTGTCTAGTCTGAATTTTCAAATTTTTAAGATTGGCTGCTGCATGTACCTTACAAAAAAATCTTAGGTTGAGATGACTTGGGTTCTGGAGGTTTCCCCTTTTATATGCTGACTGAAAGAAAAGTTTAAATGAGTGGTTAAATTCTACGACTGTCGTGGTTTAACCTCACAGGGCTGCTAAGCACCACCCAGCCACTCGCTCACTCCCTGCCACAGCAGGATGGGGGAAGAGAATTGGAAGGGTAAAAGTGAGAAAACCCATGGGCTGAGATAAGAACAGTTTAATAATTGAAATGAAATAAAAATAAGAATAAAAATGAAAAAAATAATAAATTGCAATGAAAAGGAAAACAAAAAAGACAGAGAAATAAAACCCAAGAAATACAAGTGATGCAAATGAAAACAGTTGCTCACCACCAACCGACAACCCAGCCAGTCCCTGAGCAGTGCTCCCCACCTCCAACCTTCCCCCAGATTTTATTGCCGAGCATGACGTCCTCTGGTGTGGGATGTCCCTGGGGTCAGTCGGGGTCAGCTGTCCTGGCTGTGTCCCCCCCCGACTCCTTGTGCCCCCCCAGCCTCCTCGCTGGTGGGGTGGGGGGAGAAGCAGAACAGCCCTTGGCTCTGGGCAAGCACTGCTCAGCAATAAGGAAAACATCCCTGGGTTATCAACACTGTTTCCAGCACAAATCCAAAATGTACCCCCATACCAGCTACTAGGAAGAAAAATAACCCTGTCCCAGCCAAAACCAGCACAATGACAAATTTTAGATAGCCTTGATTATGAGGCAAATTCACCATGTAGGCAACTGAAATTTCCAAAGTAATTACCAGTTCAAGTGCTATCAGTTTTCCTACGTCCAGCTCCAGACATCACGAAGTCCCATGGGCTGCAGAATACTCTACCCTGCAGGCACTGGGGTGTGCCAGTTGGCTGGAGCTACTGGTGGGCACAGTCTTACGGTATTTGGAAGTGCTGCATCACAGAAGGAACTGCTCTTCAGGGTGCTGAACTGAGTCCAACCTCTTCCGAGAAAAAAAATTCCTCTCAGCTGTAACTCCACAAAGAGTTAAATCAGGAATGGTTTCGATTACAAAATTGAGATAGAAATTGTATATGCTTACCTCCAAATTGGCTATTCTGGCCATGCAAATAGTCATTCTGGACTATAAAACCACTTCCAGTGCCATTCTGAGACAGATTATGACATTATTCTGATTCAGATTAAGGGAATAAAGAACCTGATTTCTGGATATTTTTAGGTTTATAAATTGCAGGATACTGAATATTCATCCCTGATCCATCAAAAACCATCTTTAAACTTGAGGAACCCAAGACTATAACCCTAATTTATTTTGGTTTTAAGGAAAACAGGGTTCAATTTTTATTCAAGCTCTGTTGGTAATGAAAAAAGCATATTCCATCATAAAATTAACAACCTTACTATGCGTGGCTTGAAACTGTCATTAAACACACTTTTTATTTTATGACTACACATCAAATTAATGTCCTTGCCTTGGAAAATCTGCCTATTTGAGAGAAAAAAATGATAGAAGATTAGGAAAAAAAGATTTATTTACAACTTTGGTAACTAATTTACTATGGAATTTGCAGTAGGATTGTGTGGCATAAAATCTTCATGGTAAAACAGTCTGCATACTCCTAGTTCACTACTGCTAAAATTGTAATCCTGATTAATATTGTGGTATCATATGGAATGATTTCATTTCAGAAATCTATGCATAGGAATGACCTGTATTTTATATACAATTAGCACAGAAAATAGAAAAAAAAAACAGAAAACGCTGTTAGCATAATATTTAAACACAAGACTAGGAGACAGATAGCATTTCCTTTCTTAAATGAATTTATTCACTATTTTGGTACTGATGACATTTCTGCATCTACCTAAACATCCTCCTTGGACACATATAATTTAAGTGTGCCTTGTTACATGTGACATCTCTGTAGAGGTTTACTTAAGGTGTGTGAGATGCTCCAATACCCTCACCTGATAGGAAAATATAACACAAGATAATAGCTGGAATGACAAGGTGGTTGCTCATATTCATGTCCATATATTAGACTCACTCAAAAAGAAAAAAAAAAATAAATGTCACTTTGCCAGTTAGACATAATTAGCAATCACAGTTGGGTAGAAAAATAATCACGAAAACCCTTAAATTTATACTGGGTAAGCAATGTAATTTTTCAAGTTTCTGACAAGCAATAGGTTCAGAGATCAGTTTGTCATATCATTTTACAGGATACAAGGAGACATTTCTTCCTTCAAGGTTATCATATGCCATATGCCTTGCTCTATAGGTTTGCCAAAAGTCACTTAATGCCATATGTCCTAAGCCATTTGTTTTTCAAATAGTACCTCAGCTGTTGTAGACACTATCTGATGAAAATAGTCAGAAAAAGCTAATGTTTCTGCTTTGCTACTACCAGAGACTCCGTTTTTCTGTGTAAAGTAGGCATCGTGAGAGACATGTACATTTTAAGCCTTAATACTGACTTCTCCATAAGACAATTTTAAGTGACGCGCATCGTTCCCCCTCCTTAGCACCCTCAGCAGAGGGGACGGGTTTGTCTGCACAGGCTGGGGAATACCAGCCCAAAGAGGCCACTCCATCTTTCCCTGACAAAAACACCAGACCCTCAGAAGGTTGAGAACCCCGTGAAAGCAGCGTTTAATCACAAAATGCTCACCAGTGTCGTGGGTAGCTGGGAGGAGCGGAAGCGGGGGGAAAGCATCCCTCATCTGTAATCCTTTCATTCTTTCTTTCTTTCCCACAGCTGTTAGACAGCTGCCTTGTCAAGCAGTTTCCTGAAAATTCATAAATGCCAGTCTTTCTGAAAAAGGGGTTGTCATGTGCCACTGCATAAGATTCATGATCCTTTAAGCAAGACCCTAAGTTAGGGCAGAAGTAGTGCAGCAGGCCACACACCACGTGAAGCTGTTCGTATCGAGTTAACCACTGTCTTTCTCAAGAATCTAAATTAGGGATTTGTGGGAACAGGAAGCTTGTTTGGGGAAACATATTATTAGATGTTGTTAAAAATCCTAGAACTTTGCCTTAAAAGTTATAATATTTGAGTACATTTTATTACAAGTTTTTTTCTTAATTTTTATATTACTAATTTTACGTTTTATTACATTTCATAATTTTACCTTCCATCTAACTTTCAGCCTAAATATTTGTTGAAATAACATTCAAAGAAAAGCTTGCTTTAAAACCTTGGAAAAGACGTATAACAAAAGATAGATACAGCCGTTGCAGTTGCCAGCGATCTAATAGAGCACAACAGAGATCTCCACTTACGCCTACCTTATACTAACTCCTTCTTTGGTTTAGGCAGATCAGTTATAGTCTTTGAATTTGAAAAGACTGAGACGACGTTACTCACCTCCTTTGCAGGGTGCAGTGTGGATTAATTAGTTAACATTTGTTTAACTCTTTGAAGATGGAGAGCTCTATTTAGGTACTAAGTACCGGTTTCATAAAGAAAAATATGTTAAATGCTCACTAAATGGCACATTGCGCTTCCGGCAAGGCTGAGATTCCCTGGCAAAAACGCGGCAAGCCAAATACCGATCATATGCACCAGCAGGAGAGCAACTAGAGTATCAGAAGAGTGCAAAACTGGGACTAAAGCCGTGCTGTCGTTATAACGCATGCTCGTGTGCTTCTGTCCTGCGCTTGCAGTGGAACCAGCTGTCCGGGCAGGGCTGAAAGCGCGGGATCGGACATGGTGCTCTTCTTTTGGTCTTTTACAGCATATGGGCAGCTGCAGTAAAAATGTGACTTCTTTCAGGCTGTATAATCCCTTTTCAGCTTGACCTGAACACCAAATATTTACTGATTTACACCCCAGAGAAAATACCACGACGAGAGTTGGAGACTCTGCTAAATATTAGCCTCTGTAATGAATGCGGGGGCAGCACTCGCTGTTCCAGCCCCAGAACTGCAGCTTTCAGTGTCACACAGTGGCTTTTTTTATAAACTAAGGACAGAGTTCAGTTCTATACCAAAACATCTGAATTTCGATGCTGTTATGTATGGAAGGCCCCACTACCATAGGCAGTGGAAGTTTGGTCAATATGGCCAGTGGAGCTTGTGGAAGAATTTGGTTAACCAGGTCTTTGATATTTATTTAATTGGACTTCTGAATTCCCTGATTGTACTGATTAGGTTTTCACTGATTATAACAGGAGTTAAAACATCTAGTGTACTTGTAGACATTTGCAAATAAATGTGTAAATCCCAGACAACCTCTTTCTTTTCATAAGGGCACAAATCAGTTCTGTAAATTGAGGTGTTTTGAGGTGCCCAAAAGACAGTCTTGGAGATCCCGTTAGACTTCAGATGCTGCTTCAGAAGGGTTAGATGCTGGCATCAAGACAACTGCAAAAAAAAGCTTAAAAGTTCCAAAAATTCAAATAATGAAACTGTAAGTGGCAATGAGTTTTTGAGATAGCATTGTGTAAAGCGGCCACTGTTGATTTCATTAGAAGTAGAACCAGCAAAAGATGAAGAGGGAAAACTACAAAGAGATTTCATCCAGAATAAATTTGAATCCTCTCTGAACAAGTCCTAATATGGGAATACATCATGGTTTGTGGGTATTTAAATAGGGACAATAGTTCTTGTAATGTTGTTTCTCTTTTTTTTTTCTAATGGGAAAGGCCTTCAAGTGACAACAATAAGCAGTTAAAACATGCAGTTGCTCACCTCCTAGGAAGTCTGTTGCTGACAATGTGGAATGAAATACTCTACCCTGACCCTGTTTTCTGTAACAATCATAGAAGGCATCAAATCTGAGTGGTTTTCTTCCTGAAACTGCTAAGGGGGGAGGGGGGGGAGGGGGAGATGAAAATTCAAAAATCTGTATTTTTAGTGCTACATGTCTAGTTGTACGAAATCATCATAAGTCTTGTAGGAAATTAGAGCTATCGAACTTCAGGAAATGCAGCTCTGCCTTATAACACGTCTTGTTCTATACAAAGAAATTAACAGGCCTTTACAAGGACAAGTCAACGGAAAATATACCATCTTTTAGAAGAGAGAGGTCTGAAGTCTGTGTGAAAAGCCCTTCATAAATCTTGCTGGAAACCTCTGTTAAGTTACTACAGCTTTTCAAGGATCAACATTATTTCTTTAATTAAAAATGACAGAATATGTTCATCCCTGTTCTGCATGGTACAGGATGCTTCAGATACCCGTAAGCTAGCAGACTGCTGATTAACAAACTATTTCTGTAGCAGCAAATTCATCAGTGTCACAGTAGCATCCCAAATACAAGCAGGTGATTGTCAGTGTTTTTAAATTGCTGGCATGTTTTTGACCAGCATGACTCTCTCAGGCAACTGATTGACATACTCAAAGTTAGTGGTCAGTACAACAATTTCTAGACTGTTAGCTTTCTAAGTATTTGGGGGTTTGGTTTTGTTTGTTGGGTTTTTTTCTGGAATCTGTCTAAAATGAAAAAAATATATAAGAAATAGAAATCAGTGGTCTGATATTTAATTTACAAGGAAATTTGAATTCCCTTTGGTTTTGAACTTTTTTGCCACTCACAACAAGGAAGTCTTAAAAGAACATTGAGTTAAACATCTAACTAAACATATAATTAAAAATACAAGACTGCAAGACAAGCACAGTTACAGCTTTAAAGGACATATAAAGAGTAACAAATAAAAAAAAATTCTGAGGCTACAGTCAGAACTGGCAAGTTACAGCATTTTGGAGAAAAAAACATATAAAATAAACTTTCAGGCTGAAAAACCTTAATTTAAATATACATATATATATATGCTCCAAAGAAACAATCCTATGAGAATTTGCAAATAGATCAGACAAGAAATTGTTTATATTTTTTAAAGCTAAAGATGAAACCCTAAACAGCTCCAGAAATTAAATATGGAATCCTGCTGCTTTATAGCATTAGTAAAGCTACAAGGAAGGAATGAAGCTCACCTAGAACTGCTTCCCACTGAACAGAAGCTCTTATCATTGAAATCACCTTAGATAAGCACAACTTTACACAAAAATGTTCATAACAAGTCTCTAGACCTAACTCTGAAGGCAGAAAGAGAAGTTTCTTTCTTCCTGCTGGTGAAGAAAGGAGTGTACGCGTTGTGGAATGGTGCCGTTTGGCTGTTGCGTGCAGCCAAGTGGTGTATTTAGGAACAAGGCATGCAAGCTATCTATCATATCAGGGTGGGAAATTCTTGAAAAGTAGTGACTCAGAGATACATTAAGATTTTTTTGTAGACAACTGATTAGTTTAGTTCTTGGATACCTACAGTGGAAATATCTGGTACAATCAGAGAGGTGATCTTGAACACGTACCCAGATTCCTCAACTCACCAGTAACTGTAATGAGATTCTGTTTAGTGCCACTTCTTTGGATCTAATAACAAAGTTTAAAGGAGAGTCAAACACTGATAATTCATGTGCTGGAAAATAAGGCTTATCGTTTGTGGTTAAGAGCTTCATCTATTCAGTTTAGAAGGGAAAGGTTGTGAGGACAGAGATATTTGATGGGAAGAAAAGACATCCAATGTGGAGAGAATGAACAGAAGAGAGAAGTAAACAGAGATGTTTTAGTTAAAGAATAGCATCATGACATCCCTTCAATAGGTCAAGTTTCATTCCATTTGACCTAGCAGATCTGGCTGTTCTCAAGTTGCATCCAGAAGCTTATGACCAGAAGGAAAAAAGAGAGCTTCAGGATCGCTTCATCTAAAGCCCTAGTTTATAGAAATTTAAGAAACAAAAGTAACTTGTTTTGCAGGACTGAAATTCTCAATGTGTATTTTGCTGCTTCAGGCAGGTCTTGCTTATCCTCAAGCTTCCACAGTCTGAGAACATGCAATTCCCAATTTCTCTCATTCCCTCAGATCTCAGTGGTTTGGGGATGTTTTTGTGAGAATCAGCATTTTTTATTTTAGTTTATCATCAAGATCTTTCCTGTGCCATTGCACTGACAGCAGGAATTGAGCAGATGTCAAACTATAACTGAATTTTTTTGCTGACTGCTTCCAAAATTACTTATTTGAATGAATTACTGCTTTCTGGACCAAACTTGATTCTTGCAGGTTACAAGTCTTCAGTAGTTACCAACAAAGTAATGTCATAACAATCAAATAAGCATGGGCAGAGCCTAGTGACAAAGATAAAAAAGCTTCCCTACCCCCTCATTTGCTGCAGATACCACTGATGACAATAATGTGTATGAGAAATGGAACTGCACTGCTTTGTTTTGTGTTTTTTTCCAGATCTTTTAAAACTGAAGCAACTTTGGTATTTCTAATGGAAATTTCAGACCAGTTGCTCCAGTAACCGTTAATGGTAGTTCTGCTTTTGGCAGTCCTATTTGAGCCAGGTCAGAGAAGCATGGAAGTATGAATCTGGGGCACTATTCCATTTTGAGTATGATACGAAAGCAACGGCCTGACTTCTTTTTGTCAAAACTGAATAGTGGTTTCACAAGAATAAAGTGTTACTGGTTTGTGTGCTGTTCAAACTCAAGCCTTGTACTTTCTGAGCTCTCCAGTAGTTTACATAAATACACTTACTATTCTTTCTTTAACAATCACTTCATAACTCTTAGAATCACAGGCAATTGGTCATTTGTGCAGCAAGACTGATTTTCCGAGATAAAAGTTGGGGGTTTTCTATCTGTTTTCCTAAATACTTTCTATAGGGGAAAAAAGGACACTGGAGCAAATCTCTGTGCATTTGTCCAGCACGCTCTGTTTAACTCTCACTGCAAGCCTGTGCAAGGATGATTTTCAAAGCAAAAGACAATGGCTAAACTTTTATATACCCACCTGTAAATATGACCCTCTGCTCTGTCTCACACAATAGTAGGTAGCTGTAGAAGCGAGACACAGAAAGCAAATTATTTTCCTGGTAAAGACTCACAAGTACTCATTCCTTCTTTTCCTTTCTCTGCACCACCAGTTTTGTTTTTAGGCATGCTGGGCAGACTTGGCTCTTGTGTGCTGAAGCCAAGCTTGTTGCTACTACATCAGTCAAGCAGTAAAATTCCCATGGAGCTACTGCAAACTGGGTAATGTGAGTTGGGTTTCCTTCTTCTGTTGCAATATGGTTCATCATTAATAGCCCATGAACGTGTATGAGGAAGTTCACAGGTTGGAGAATTACTCTGTGCTTTCAACAGGGTTGGACAGGGTTGACTGTGCTTGGTTACATCTTTATGGATTTCTTTGCAAACAAAGAGATGGAATTGCTTTTACACTTTTTAAAATGAAAGTAGGACTTAAAACAACAGCAAGCTTTTCTTTGCAATGAGTCCTAAGCACCTTAATTAGCTAAATTTTGCTTTGACTGTGGTAATGCTGTGGTGATTATTCTTTGATTCAATGATATACTGAGTTTGAAGTGTAAAACAGATAGTGCATATGAGAAGAAATTTTGTGAGTCTGAGCAATTAAAATATAATTAATTTCACAGAACCTTGCCTCAGAACAGCCTTAAATATGACAACCAACACTTCATTATAAAGTCTAACCCTGCATCATGGAAGTTTTTTTATACATCTTTATTTCTCTATGCCTTTGCAGTATTTTCAGATTTATTCCCTTTCTATATATAGACTGTCTAATACATACTGTTTTCAGTAAGTTGTCAACATTTTAGAATTAGTGGAAATAATTCATGCAGATTTTGGGGAGACTGAACTAGCAAAAGTCTAGACCAGGGCTATTACCAAAAGTAATAATAATGTACAAACCACTGAATGTAATTTTTCTTAATATTTTCATAATCTGTACTCACTATAAAGGCTTTCACCATTTTTGTATTAAACCACAATAGCAGATGGACTGTCTGCAACTGTTTGCATAGCTGCGGTAGTGTAATCCTTCTATTAATATTACCAAGATTTGCTGACTTTCTTTGGTGAGTGTAAATATATGTGGCTCAGATGTACAAAGCTCTTTAGAAGCCCATCAGTGATGGTGGTAGTGCCTCTGGGAGAACAGAGTTAAGAAGAGGAAAAAGTTGCTGCACAACAGCAACTGCAGCCAGAGAGAGGAGTGAGAAGCTGTGAGAGCCCCAGCCCTGCAGACCCCCAGGTCAGTGCAGAAGGAGGGCAGGAGGTGCTCCAGACACCGGAGCAGAGATTCCGCTGCAGCCCGTGGTGATGAAGACCACGGTGAGGCAGGCTGTCCCCCTGCAGCCCAGGGAGGTCCATGGGGGAGCAGATCTCCACCTGCAGCCGGGGGAGAGAGGACCCCACGCCGGAGCAGGGGGATGCCCGAAGGAGGCTGTGACCCCATGGGAAGCCCGCACTGGAGCAGGGTCCTGGCAGGACCTGTGGCCCCATGGAGAGAGGAGCCCACGCTGGAGCAGGTTTGCTGGCAGGACTTGTGACCCCGCAGGGGACCCACGCTGGAGCAGTCTATGCCTGAAGGACTGCAGCCCGTGGGAAGGACTCATGTTGGAGCAGTTCGTGGAGGACTGTCTCCTGTGGGAGGGACTGTACGCTGGAGCAGGGGAAGAGTGAGGAGTCCTGAGGAGGAAGGAGCGGCAGAGACAACGTGTGATGAACTGACCCCAACCCCCATTCCACGTCCCCTGTGCCATGGGGGGGAGGAGGGAGAGAAAACTGGGAGTGAAACTGTGCCCGGGAAGAAGGGAGGGGTGGGGGCAAGGTGTTCTAAGATTAGGTTTTATTTTCTCATTACCCTACTCTGACTGGATTGGTAGTAAATTAAATGAATTTTTCCCAAGTTGAGCCTGTTTTGCCCGTGGCAGTAACTGGCAAGTGATCTCCCCCTGTCCTTATCTTTACCCACGAGTGTTTTGTTGTATTTTCTCTCCCCTGTCCAGCTGAGGAGGGCAGTGACAGAGCGGCTTTGGTGGGCACCTGGCGTCCAGCCAGGGTCAATCCAACACAGTCTCATAGTCCGGAGTTTCACTAAAGTACTTTTAGAACTCTTCTGATAAAGCAAGTGGATAAAGCAAGATGTATTTCTTTGATATAATGTTCCTGCTTGCAATCTGCAGCTGGCTTAGGTCAACATAGTTGGGTTTATTCTTCCTGAATTCTTGCCCAAGACTCCAGCAATGTGATCGCACTACATAATAAAAGGTTTCAGCTTGCCTTCCTTAATGAGAGACTACAGGTAGGAATACACAGCCTTTTGTATATCATGTCTTTGAGACTTCTGGTATCACCATCAAAAGTTTGTGTCCCTTGGTCCTTGCTCTCCTAAGAACTGAGAATATATTTGCTTTGAATGTACTCTGAAAGTCTGTGGACAAAGTGTACCTGAGACAGTGCAGAATAGAATTATTTTGTTCTTCAGTACAGTTAATACCTTTGCCGCAAAAGTGACAAGTATCTGCAGCCTTTCACTAATCCTGAAAATGGGAGGCTTCCCACTTAGATTGTAAACTGTATTTCCTCAGCACCTAACTGTCCTAATTACAAGGACTCCATGAAGTTTCTGCAATATAAAAGAACCAACAGCTATAATTAATATCATGCCTAAACAAGACTGTTTAGTTCCTTTTAGCTGAGAATCAGTTGTACTGAAATGACAGCAACCTTTTTTTCAATGTAACTGTTGCATTACCACAGCAAAAAAATTCAGGTGTCATAGATCATATTCAGTACCAATAAGACATAATTTTATTTCTTTTTGTCTTAATTAGGGTTGATTCTGCAAGTAGAGTCTCTCATTATGGAACACAAAGTTTTTGTCAACAAATAGTATTTGAATGAAGACAGACTTCATACTGGCAAAGCTTACAAGTGGTAGCAGAGAAAGATAAATATCAGTAATATCAGCTTAATTTACTCAGAAAAAAAAAATCCATCACCATTATATTTAGGCAGTACCATCTCTTACAGCAGAGCACACATACTGTGATTCACTTTCCATCAAATAATTGGGTTTTACTTTGTCCTATAGCTACAAATTTTGTTGTTGTTGATGTTTATCTGACATTTATAAAATTTGTTGCTGTTTTCGGTATTTGTTGGTCAGCACGTGACTACTTCATGTTGCTTTTTCTCTGCAGCAAGTTGTCTATCTCAAGGTACCATGGGGATCTGTTCCTTATCTGTCCATTCCTTTTAAACCAGACAGAAAACATGTCTGCTTATCCTGAAACTCCAAGGTAATAAAGGTTCTCCAAGCTTCTCAGAGCTTGCAGACCTCTTACCCACTGCAGATAATTGGATCTGACCCAGATTCTAGTCTTCAGCATGATGATTGATGCTCCTTTGTCTGGGTCTCATCATACTCTCATGACCTGTGCATCCAAAATTTATTTGACCTTAAGCATGCTTTCCGTGCCAAGTCCTACAGCCTGGGAGCATCTTGGTTTCTGCTGACAAAGATGTTTACCGAGGAACTGCAGATTTCTGTTACCATGTAAAAGTGGTGCCACCTACAGTACATGGTCGAGAAAGCCATCCTTCCTCCCGGCCACTCCACTGCCATCCCAGAAATCCTGTGACAACCTTGCAAAGTTCGTGTGACATGAATTCCCCCTTACACAGGCCATCTAAAAACCTGGGCATCCTAGCTAAGCTGGGTGGTTTTGCTTCCTCTGTTGCCAGTATGGAGAACTGGTGGGACGAAAAACCTCCTGAAAGGAATTAGTGAGGAATGTGAATCATCCTCAGGAAGTGTCCATGTCACCCCATTGACTGCAGAGAGAGGGCAAATAATTGCTTGGCCTAGGCACAGCTTTTAGATGACTGAACTACATGAGAGAACTGCCATCCTTACTTAGCTATCCCATATTGCTCACTATTTTCTGTTGCCTTTGTTGTGACTAATTTGTATAAATGAACCTAAAAATCTGTGGGAGCAGAATCTCCCACAGTTGTGAACTGAATGAATTCAATAACGAATTAAAGATGAGCACACCCATCTGCCAATAAACTGGATCAGGTACCAGGTAATTGCCCATAAAAAAAATAGTTACAGTCATCAAAGATAGCTGAAACATAAAGTACTTTTTTTGGGCCATTTGAATTAGAAGAACTTTTTGCCACATGGAGCATATTCTGATATGGTCAACATGGTTACAAAGGACTTCTACCTTCCTTTCTCAGCACTAAAGGATTTGGTTCAAGAAAGGAAAAAAAGGGAGAAAACTCCTTGGTTTTATATAAATATACCTTCCAATTTAGAGAGTAGTCTCAGAATAATTCTACTTTTATTTCCAGTGAATAAATATTGTAATTACTAACACTGTTTCTGCACACCTTTAAGCATACCAGAGATTTTAAGGAACACTAATATATCTGTGAAAACAGTCTGTTTCCCAATGACTTGGCTTCCATTCATACAGCTATTTATTTTGTGGACCTGGTAACAGTATATTGTGTTTCCTAAGCAAGGCTCTTGAGTTTTTTAGATGATATATTAAAAATCACCTTTCCAATTTTCACACTGTGGAGAAAAACAATCTTTTTCCAGACAACTTTTTTTTAAAGGTAAGAGACTTAAATTATCTATAGACAGTTTTACTGGGGCTCCATGAGAATGCTGACAAATTAAAAAAAAAAAATCAGGAAAAATATCGCAACTTATATTGCCCATAACTATACTAAAAAGGAAGTGATATTTGTAACTGATGTCCATAATGTGAATATTCATTAAACTTGCTCATATGCACATGTCTGATGCATCACTGCAGAAAAGTGAATTTTGCATGTAGGGAAAGGAAAACTGGTAGTTCTATTTCAGGTTGGCTTACTTATAGGCATAAACTAGGTTATCTGTAATGTCCAGAAAATTAGAACAAGACAGTCTTAAAATACCTGAGAAATATCTCTTTTTAACATATCCCAAAATAAAACAAAGTAAAACTACTGAAGTGTTCACTATGATAGGTTTATCATAAGAAAAATGAATTGCTGTTCTCTTCAAGCTCTTCACACTGGCACGTTTGAGTTCAATCCTTACTGGAGAGTGGAGTTGGGAAGAGTGTTCACTGGAGGAGACAAATGTCTAATAAATACAGTCAAAGAGTACACACACAGATGGATGTGAATCGTCCGCTGTTTGTAAACAGGTTCAAGAGGACGTGTTGACAATGAACTTCAGGGTGTCTCTACAGCTCTGCAACAAAGGCAACTGTTTGGGCAGCTGCAAAGTACTACCCCTGGGAAAACCATGGAGCGTCCTCTTGGCACACATTTCTGTGCAGATGAAGGAGAGTCAGATGGTTGCGAACAGTCAGCATGGATTTACCAAGGGCAAATCATGCCTGATCAACCTGATTCCCCTCTTTGTTAAAAAGGCTGGATTTGAGAGTGAGCAGAGAGCGGTGGATGTCATTTACTTCAACTCCAGCAAGGCTTTTGACACTCTCTGCCACAAATTTCTTGTACCCAAGTTGTGACATTGCAGTCTAGACGGGTGGACAAGATTGGTTACGGCTGTGGTTAATGCATCGTGCTCTACCTGGAGGACAGTAGCAAGTGCAGGGGGTCTGCCCTGGGACCTGTCTTGTTTAACCTCTTCGTCAGTGACCTGGAGGAGGCAAGGGAGGGGGCTTTCATCAATTTAAATCATTCAGAGGGATTTAGACAGGTTGGAGCAATGGGTCTAGGTGAACCTTGTGACATTCGATGAGGGCAAATGCAAAATTCTGCCCCCGGGAAGGAAGAGCCCCTTGTAAGAACCCATGCTGGGGCTGACCAGCTGGGGAGCAGCTCGGTGGGAAGGGCCCTGGGGCAGTGGCTGCCGCAAGCGGAGCGCGAGCCAGCAGCAGAGACAGCCAACAGTGGTGGGGGCGGCTCCAACGAAAGCATGGCCGCTCAGCCGAAGGAAGGGATTATTCCTAGTTTTGGGTCCCTCAGCACGGGAAAGATACTGATAAACTGGAGCAGGTTCAGCGGAGGCCACCAAGAGCTCTGTGCCTGGAGGACTTGCCCTGGGAGGGAAGGCTGAGGGAGCTGGGCTTCTTCAGCCTGGAGAAGGCATGGCTGCGGGGGGCTTGACCCCAGCCCGCCTCTACTGCACGACTACAGAGAAGACAGATCTAGACTGTTCTTGGTGGTGCACGGTGGGAAGATGAGAGGCAGCAGATGTAACTTTAAAGCGGAGAGATTTGGGCTGGTGCCAAAGAGAAACCTTTTCCCCGTGAGGAAAGCCCAACAGTGGAGCGGGCTGCCCAGAGAGGGTATGGAGCTGCCGCTCTTGGAGGTCCTGAGGAAATTGGCCTGACCCCATAGCTGGCCCTGCTTTGAGGAGGAGGCGGGATGGAGACCTCCTGAGGGCCCTTCACACAAGAATTATCAGTGATCTCATGAACCGGCCATACTGAGTCTTTAACGAAAGCATGTATAGCAGGGCATGCTATCTTCTTCCATATGGAAAAAGGTGAAAAAAACCATGACATTGATGCATGCATCTGCACTGCTGAAACAACATTTATACAATGCCTTTCTCGGTTGTTACGATAGCAATCCATTTTAACTGTGAAAAAAAGGAGATGTTTGTTTGTTGAACAATACCTTTCGCAGGACACACATAACAATTCTGACCGTTCAGAGCTCCCTATTTACTCTTCAAACAGGTTTCTAAAGCCTGACAAATGAGAACATTTGGTAGAGAAAGATGAGAAGAATGCAAAAAGCAGTGTCTAAAGAAAGAGAATCACATTGTGCTTACCTCAGGAAGCTGCCAGTATATGAACGATGAATTTGGAAAAATAATTCAGGACATACTGAATGCTGTGATGAAGCTTAGGCAATAGCACAGAAAATGGAGGAACTTTAAATTGAAGAGTCCTGGAGATTTGTTTCAGTTGGGGCTACAGTGTTATATATGATTTCTAAAGCTAATGTGCGACGCTAGTCACCTTAAATATCTGTTTAGGTGCAATTTGAAATAAGAGACCCCGTGAGATTGAGAGAGAGGATTATGGTTCATACTCATTTGAACAGGAGCTGAAATTTTATTATGGTTATAGTAATTGGCATATTTTTATGGATTCATTTTTTAATTTGGCACCCACTCAGACTTCATTGCTCATGCTACAGTAGTAGTATGATGGATTACTGTGTTTTTTCCATTATTATTAAATTTAATTATTTTTGCTCATGTACCCAGATGTGAACAACGTCAAGAGTTCTAATCTAATAATACAGACTGTTTGGAAAATATGTGCTGTCAATTAGAGGCATTTTATAATAGAAACGATAAAAAGAGTCATTAATGAAAAGTAGTTTGCCTCCCTATGTACTGGCTTCAGTTAATCAAAGGTGCTTTGAAATTGAAATCATTAATTAACTTTGCCTGGTTTTGTACTGATCAAGCACTTTCAGAGTTGCTGGAAATCTGTGAAATTAAGTTCTTCTGTAAAAGAAAACAAAATTAATGTGGATTTTTTTTCCAAACACATTTTATTCTTTCCTCTCAATACCATATTATACATACATTGGTGCCAATGTTTAAGTAGAAGCAACAGGCAAAATTAAGCTGGGAAATTGCATTGTTGCACTCCATTTTTTAATGGCACCTCATTTATATTTTAAATGATCATGCAATAGATAATGAAATACATCAGTCCAATGTATATCTTATTTTTTTCTTATTTCCCTGTAATATTTTAAGAGAGGCACTGATGCTCAAAACAAATTTAAAATTAAGACTCTGTAAAAAATTTATTGAGAAACAGAAAAGCTATACGACCAAATCCTTGACAGGATGATTCTGCAAATGAATCTTTCTGACAAAGGTGTGCCCCCCTCTCTAGTGTGAATTTTACACAGGGAGAGAGTGGTGCAGGTCAGCACAAAGTGTTATATTACCTTCTCTCCTTGTGCAGTAGTTTCCAGGCCATAAGTTCTAGTGGCTGAAAACACCATTGTACCTGCTGCATAGATTTTATTTCATTTTGTCGAAATTATCTTTCTTTATTTTTATGGAAGGGGTTTCTCCTGAAAATGTTTTTATTGTCACCAGAGGAATATGAGCTTACATTTTAAATTTCATGGGTTTATATGTTTAATGGTTTATATAAAACCTGTTTTCTTCTTTATAATTTCGGTCTGAGAGGGAAAATTTCTTTCTTTTTGCTGCAAAGTGTTTAGTAAACAAAGTTTATCAATATTCCCTAGTTACTAAAGGATAAGCAGCTGAATTACACTGCCTAGTCCAGCTTTTAGTTTAAAAAACAAGTAAACATGCACAGAACAGTTATAAATATTACTAGTTGGAGTAAAGCAAAGTTTAGCTCTGTGTAACATTATTCCTGGCAAATTGAATATGGCAAAGAGAAACAGTCAGAAAATTGATCCCGGGGATACAACCATACATCCCTTACCCGGTAAGGGTTTTTTTCCTGGGTCTGCACTGCACAGCTGAGACTGCAAAGGTCTTCATGTAGGACCTACTGCATAGAAGATGCCAAAAGTCCACGCCTGACCCTGACAGTAATGGGAGCTGAAAGGCCTCAGCAGTATGACAGGGAAAATGTGTACCTTTTATTTCTCAGAGAGTCAATCATGTTCTGCAAGGTCACAGGCCAACAATAAAGGATTTTTAGAAGCTCTTGGCAAAAGGGATGAATAAAACGCTTTTCAAAATTTGTGTTCGTTTCAACTGTCATAGCTGTAACAGAATAGTAATTGCAATAATTTGCTGTATTTCTACCATGTTGGTAACAGCATAACACAAAGGAACAATGACAGATACGTTCTAAAAATGGCCATGCATTTACTGTAAGGATGTCTATGCTCTCCACGGGGAATGCTAATACTGCTCTGCATGGGTGAATAAACCTAAGACTGTACATAACCTTGGAGTCTTTGGGAATGAATGGTTAATCTTGATAGATTTAAAATGAAATGACATGTCAGTCATTTTAATCAATGTTTTGGAATTTAATGTAGTATTGGATTCTCACTATGGAACCCCGTAAGATGGCTTAAAAAAGCTACAGCAAATCTATTATTGACCATTAAGTACTTACAACAATTTCTGTATGCCTTTCTACATTTCTTCCTACTTGGCTGCCTTACGACTAAACTCTGTAAAATTTCTTCATAAGATTGCATAATGTAGTTGTAATTATAAAAGCAGGTGATTATATGACTGACCATATTCACATGCATGTATGTTTAGCACAGCTTGACTATGATCTTAATTGGAAAGAGCATGTTACTGAAAGCCACCGTAATCTCAGCTCTGATATTATGAGCCACGTCGTCTCTCATTTTTCAGAGTAGGCCTATCATTAGGGTGACATATCAGCTCTCATTATGTCAGTATGTCAGATTATACAACATAAGTGATTGTGATATGTCAAACCTGGTAGGACTGAATAAGGCAGGACTTGCTAATACAGTATGAAGTTCCCAGATTTTTTCTTCCACCACAGATGTGTCCTGTTGTATCAACCCCCAATATAAACAGATGCAATTACTACTTGCCAGCACAGGTACACACTTACCAGTCTCCACTTTTTTCTGTGCAATGTGAGATCCTTCCTTGGGGGATGTTTTCTATGCTGTGCACAAGGAGAACTAGAAACTCTGAATCATACATCCCCAAATCTCCCATTTTGTGTTTAAGTGGACACCCCTATTCTGTGCCAAGGGAGAGCCCTGAGCAAACATCCTCCAGCAGTTTTTTCTGAAACTGTATTGAAACGAACATCTTCTAGTAGTTTTTTTCTGAAAATGCCTTAAAGCTCCTGGGTTTTGGGGTTTGGGGTTTGGGTTTTTTTTTCATTGGGTGCAGTCCATCCCTCCCCAGAAGGTTAACATGCTACAGCAGCAGGTAGAGCTTGGAATCCAAAGGAACAAAGGAGCAAGATCTCTAAGGTACTTTCTCTTCTGAGGCATGCTTCCCAGCAGATCTTCTCCCTGACACTACTACGTCACCAGATGCCTAACCGTAGCCCTTCATACCCCGTTAGGCCAAATTGCTGAAAGCATTTTAACAGTTCAGATTACTGGAATCAATAGCTAAGTGCAAGTCAGAGGCTACGGACAAGACACACTAAAAATCAAAGCAAGAAAAGCAAAAAAACCAAGAAGTTGGATGATGTCACACTTGACAGATCGATTTTCGTTTACATTTTAGTTATTTCATCCATAACTGCAAAATGTGCCAAAGAGCAAGTGCTAAAGATAAAACACGTTTTGAATGTGTAGGACCAAATAACAACTACCAGAGCTTAAAGGGGCTTCTTCAAGCTCCCAGGACACCAGGAACTTCTTAAGCACTGGAGGGAAACAACGAATGCATTGGTATTATGAGAGAACAAAAAAACTTGATTCAGTCAAATGTAATCTGACAGAAAGATGACAAAAAGAAACCAGGATAGATGTAGTAGGAAAGCTTTTATGGTAGCATAACCTGAATTATCTGCAGTTAATAACCAACATGCAAGTGAGGAGTTTCTGAGAGATTCCTGGACTTTATATCCATTCCTAGCTGTGTTTTATTCCTCAACTTTATTAACAGTATAGGTGAAAGTATAAAATGGCTGGCAGTAAAATCTGAACTCAGATGTTTGAAATTTATCATTTATGCCCTACATATAGTCAGGAAAGAGAGAGATCGCACCAAACACTAAATCAGACTTTATATAGACTGAACAGTCTTCTGGAGCTGCCTTTCCTCTCTACTTTGTCCTTAGTTATCCGCCTAAAATTCAGAGTGATAAACCTGAAGACTTATATTCAAGCCTGCATTTTAGGGAAAGACTGAAGTGTCAAGTCATTCTATTAGGCACTGTACAGTCACCAGAGCTTCTTCTTGGAAATACAAAAAAAATTTACAAGTATTTTGACAAAATAAAAATACAATACAAAATTAAATATTTTGACAAAAAAAGAAATTACTTCAACAGTATGTGAGGTCTGGAAAAATCTTCCTTGTGGAGAGTTACAACCTTTCTGTCTATTGAATGTATCCAAGAGAATTTCAAGTGTTAATTTTAGCATGGCTAATGAGTACCTAAAGGGGAAGAAGGTTTTCTGCTAAAAAAGGCTTCCCAGCCTAAAAAGAAAGAGGCATTTTAAGAAGCAGAAGCTGAAGTCCAAATTTAGATATATTTAGACAAGCCAGAAGGCCCTTATTTTTTTAAAAGAAAAGCTAACTAGCTATAAAAAAGCTTTGTAGTGTTCTATCATATTCCTAGCCATCGCTTGAAAACTTTAACCCAATATTGGTTGTCATTCTTTAAAATGTGCCATAATCCAAGTTTCACCAGTACTACAGGAATCACTGAGTTCTGCAGCCTGAATTATGTGGTGTCTTACATTAGATGATTGCCATTGTCCTTAGAAATCTACAGCCTTAAAAATCTGCAGCCCATATACCGTATGAAAAGATCCAGACCTGTAGTGAAAGCAGTTAGTGAGAACCACCTGTTAAAAACCATAGACATTTCCCAAACTGCCTGCTAAACAAAATAATACTCTCTACCTCCTGCAAGCTCATTTCCTCCTGTTGCTGCTCTCCCTGCCAGAAACTCCTCTGCCCGTGCATGTGTTTTGACAGGTGGCATTTCTTTTTCCACCTTCTTACTTATGCATCGGGTTGGCAAGCTCTTTTGCTGGCCTGTTTTCTGTCCGAGTTCAGATTCTCTCTCCCTGCATCCAGACCTGCTTGTTGTCATCTTGTGCCAGACCACTGGAAAGGTGTCTGGACCCAGAACTGCCTTCCTGCTTCTCGGGGGGTTACACGAGGGGTCTTTCCACAACATTTGCCAACATTCTACTAAGCTCTGCCCGAAGGACTGCGACTCACTTTTCTGGCATTATAAATACACCTGACATTATAAATACATCTGGGTAAATTGCTGAAGATTAAACACTTCAGTGGGAATTTTAAGTTTAAAAAGACCTTTGAAGCTAAGTACAGGTCCACCCCAGGGAAAAAAAATTAGCATTCCTTTCAAAAGACATGGAAGGTCTTGGCTAGCCTTTAGTAAATGGCTCTAAATTAATCAAAGCAGGGTTTTGGACAACAACAATGCCGTAAGCATCCTGTGTGTGTGCATGTTGCCATCTGCTCTGGTGGTGAGAAGACTTTTCAGGTGGTGAATTTAGGAAAATTGTCACTGTTACAGCTCCAAAATTTTGCAAAATATGTTTTAAAAACATTTTTAAACTTTGTTTTTTAAAATAACAAAAGGAACTTTCTTCCAAAAAAATTCAGAAAAATGTTGAATTTTCCTGTAAGCACTACAGATTAATTAAAGAATGACATCTCTATGAACCTCTGCAGGACATTTGTCCAAAGAGGATGAAAAATCTCACCTTTTTTCTGTTGTTGCATCCAAGAAGAGAATCTTTCCATTGAATGAAAAAGATTATGGAATTCACTCAGTAGTTTTGGGGTTAAATCCTAAAAGGAAGAAAAATATATATCCACAGTCCTCTGTAGGCATTTTTCAAATTAATAACTAGCCTGCAATTTCTAGTATATAGATTCAATTCAGCAGGTTTTAAGGGAATTAATAATATCTTCAGATTAGCGGTCTCCTGAAATTTTAAGGCTACTTGTTTCTGAAATCGCCATAAATATGACATTTATCAAGACTGCCCTGACGATCAAATGAAAAACTTTTTGTCTACTGACAATTGAGGTAATTAAAAGTTTTTGGAAAAGGTTTTTTATTAGTACGGAATAGTTCAGACACAGTATGAAAACAAAGCGGATGAGAAACAGTCTGCTCTGATCAGATATAAAAAATAGATATTAAAAGAGTTCTATGACCTGCAGTGAAGAAAATGTGATTCCTGCTTATTGTCCATTTTCCTGTTCTTAATACTTTGACTTTTTTCACCCTTATGTAGCCTGTCAAGTTCCCTAGCAAAGAGAAAATATAAATCAGTGCTATAGTAGTTTAACAAAGATATTTGTTCTGTAAACAGAGAAACTATGTGAGTATAAAAAAAGGATTGGGAAAGATTCATCAGCACAGATGTTTAAAATTCGTTCATTGATGTCATTTCACTTGGACATTAGTTGGTGGAATTTTTTCACGCTCACATATGCTGTCATTGCTGGCACACTTCGTGGGTGCGCTTACCATACTTGCTTACCCTGATGCTCAGCAGAGTAAATTACATCATTGAACAGAAGTGGACTGAGCGGATATTTTTTAAGGGATCTAAGGGAGGTCTTCCTTTTAGCCATATAGCTACTGCCAAGCTCCTCAGCACCTCTGCCCAGCTGCAACTGTATTTTCCTGGGCACAGTGCTGGAACGTTCCCCCATTTCAGAAGAGCTTTTTGCTGCAGGTTGAGTCTTACGTTCATGATTGAAACTAATCTATGTTGTTAAGGAAAAAGGAATTTTAAACAGTAAGGGTAAGATCAAAGATGATGTTTTCCAAAGTGAGCCAGTTATTTCGGAAGGCGGTTTCTATTTCAAACGTGACTGCCACATTGCGAGTCGGGCTTTCAGAAACGGTACCCAAATCCACAAGTTAGGCTGCCTCCGTACTGCCAGTTTCTTACCTGTGGCGTCAGAGGTGAGACTGTCCTTGCTTCGCTTCGGGGGACACCTCACCTGGAGGTCGGCGTGCCTGCCGAGGGGTGTGCAGATCAAGACCAGACGCACGCTGAAGCAACCCGGGGTTCCCACCTCGCTTGTGCCACCGGGTGTCTTCCACGTCGGCCGCGGGTTTTGAGGCAGGCTGGTGCGTGCTTGAGTCTTTCAACAGCGCAGGCTCAGGGCGCTGCCGCGGGACCAACTGTCAGGTGAACTAGCGGGCACTCTGCTCCCTCTTATTCACCGCTGGAATGCTGGAAGGTCAGGAGCACACTCCAGAGTTTAACAGGGGTTCTTCTACAATACATCAGCACCACAATTAAGAGCTGAGTTAATATTTTTTCCAGTGTATAGTACATTGCCTTAAAAAGGAGTTTTAGAAAGAATGAAGTGTATAGTCTGCAAACATCCTGCCGTGGTTTAACCCCAGCCAGCAACTCAGCACCCCGCAGCCACTCACTCACTCCCCCCACCCAGTGGGATGGGACAGAAAAATGAGGAAAAGAAGTAAAACCCATTGGTTGAGATAAGAACAGTTTCACAGAGCAGGAAAGAAGAAACTAATAATGATAATGATAACACTAATAAAACGACAACAGCAATAATAAAAGGATTGGAATGTACAAATGATGCGCAGTGCAATTGCTCACCACCCGCCGATCAACACCCAGTTAGTCCCCGAGCGGCGATCCCCTGCCCCACTCCCCCCAGTTTCTATATTGGGCATGACATCCCATGGTATGGAATACCCCTTTGCCCAGTTCGGGTCAGCTGCCCTGGCTGGCCCCCCCCCCAACTTCTTGTGCCCCTCCAGCTTTCTTGCTGGCTGGGCATGAGAAGCTGAAAAATCCTTGACTTGAGACTAAACACTACTTAGCAACCACTGAAAACATCAGTGTTACCAACATTCTTATACTGAACCCAAAACACAGCACTGTACCAGCTACTAGGAAGACAATTAACTCTATCCCAGCTGAAACCAGGACATCCTTAACCAAAAATCCAAAAAATAAACCAAGATTAGAATATTGAAGAACCAGATGACTTATTTTGAATTTTAATTAAATATCTAATAATTTATATTTAAATATTTAGCTTCAACCAACTTCTTTTAACTCTGAGAGAGCCTCTATTTAAAAATACAGATCTTAAAACTCAAATTTGCAAAAGAAAAATAGCCATAGGTAAACTAAAAATGGAAACTGGACTACAACACTCCAAGCACTTTATTCCAGGTTATAATGGTTTTGATTTTGATATTGATTGTACTTCAAACCAAAAGCCAACATTTTTCTCTTTTCAATTTTGGGCTTAATATTGAATCAAAGGAAGTTTATTGCCTTTCCAGGTGTATAATAGGTGTCATCAGAGGTAGAGAGTGTGTGTAAGAAAGAGGCTAACTTTGTAAATTGGATAATCTTGCAATACTTCTTGCTAGAAGTGTCGTACACTAACAAAAAAAGTATCCATGCATATATCAGTGTAACATACTGTATTACAAAGAGAAGCTTATGAATGCTAGACATAATTAAAGACAGCATTGATAAGCAAATATATCATCATAAATGAAACATCAAACACAACAAGGGAACTATGAAGAGGTATTTTAAATATATAGGAAGCAAAAAATCTGTAAAGTCTGATACTTCAGGCAATTAATGGGAACAAGGAGGAAGTTTGACAGGTGTTTATATTAATATTGCTAAGTGCTCAAGTGAAGTCTTTGCCTTCAGAACGGAAGCTTATTATCAACACTTGAAGTTTGAATATAATTTGCTAGAGGGAAGAATTATTGTAATAGCACAAAGGCAAGTAGCTCAACTCAGCTTGTTGAGTTCAACAGAGAAGTGGTTTAAAATTCTGTGAAGTCCAATTACAATTACATATTTTTACAAATCATACAGTTGAATCTGGAGCCTATGAAGTGGATGGGGAGGAAGTAAGTGGTATTTCTAGGTACTTTTCTTGTCTGATACTCTGAGGCAACACCTCGATGTATATACTACATGGCATGAAAATGTATGAAGCAACAAGTTAGCCTTCCCCCACATTGTGCTGCTTCTGAGACCATTCTCTGAAAAGAACAACTAATCAAATTAGTTCACATTACATTAGTTTAAACATAATGTTGAGATCTGTTCCTGCAAATTGGAGACATCGCCTGTAATTCTGCCTATAATGTAATCTGTAATATATACCTATAATGTAATCAAAAATTAATACAAAGAATTGGGAGGGTTCCTTTTCATTGCAATGAACTTTTGGAGATGCTTTGGTGTCACCTTTTAGCAGTAAAAGTTATACTGCTGAGCTAATCCAAAATGAGTTATAAAAACAAGTACAGTACAAGCCTTTCTGGAGTTCTTCAGAAACAGCTAAGGTCAGAAATTTCAAGAGAGTTAAGCTCTCACTTGGCCCACAAAAGTCTAGTATTTTTTAATGCTTTATATCTTGTTATCATTTGCTCTTACTGGGAACTGTTCAAAGCAAAACTCCTTTGACAATCCAACCTACAACCCTGTTTTACTAACATGCAAGAATAAAAAGAAAGATTTTCTCAGGTTTTCAATATGCACTGTAAGCAACTGTTAACAGTAGAAGAAAGAAATTAAAATTTGTGCAAAACCTTTTAGGTCTACAATTTAGATGAGTTTTCTGAGCACTCACACTCTTTCACACTTTCCACAAAAATGAAACCAACAAAAAGAGGCACTGTACACCCCTTGGTCAGAAGTGATATATTTGAACTCTGTAAGTCCTGAGCCTGAAAGTTTACCCCAGATGGAGATTAATGATGTACCAATATTCAAGTACTACAAATAGGGTTTGAAAAAAAATATAGACAAACTCTTTCACAGTTATGAGTGACTGAATACATTTTTTACTTGTCTATATCTTTTTATTTTTGCTTTTGTAAACCTGGAACCCAACTTGCTGGCAAGTTTACCATCCACAGTCTGACTTAGATGCCATCATTTTGTAAAATTCTCCCATTTATCGTTATATGTGAAAAAGAGAAAATATAATTTGAAGCAATCATTAGAAACAAAGAATGATAGGCTAACACTATTGTCTCCTCAGTGATAGGATTTTGTTATTAGAAGGAAACGTTTGCCTTTCTCCCCTTGAAAAATGTGGCTTGGATTAATGGAGTTGCCTTTTCTTCAAGAACTGGCTGGTTAATACAGTGGAACTGATCCATCCCATTAGAGACCCAGCAGAAACTTCACAGCAGATGGATGCTGCCAAAAGAAGATGACAGAATTTCCCAGAATATATATGGGGTGTGATGAGAGTCAATCGAGCAGGGAAGGAGACTCAGAGGAGACCCTTCAAAACTATTCTTAGTTTAACCAGACCTTGGTGGGTCTGCTTACAGTAGGACAGCAACCACATGTTTTGCTGTAACGGCCTTTGTGGACTCTAGAATATAAGTGTTTATTTAACAATATGGCAGTTGTTGTACCAAACACACAGCAAGCACCTGTGGACGGAACACAGCGTGTAACTCTGTCTTGGCAGTGACTCAAAGATTCCCTCAGAAGTTTTCTTTCACTCCTACCCAGAGCAGCTTATTATCTCATACTGAGAAAACAACATTTGCATTTTCAACAAAAAGCTTATTTGATCTTCCATCGTCCCTTAGATGTCTGCAGCTTGACAACTTTATTCGTGTCTAGGAAGTTTTTCTGGACTGTTCAGTCAGAAAACACCTCTACTTTATCTCCTGTTGTACTGGGTTTGCGTGGCCAGGTGTTGGTAGCGGGGGGCTGCAGGGGTGGCTTCTGTGAGAAGCTGCTGGAAGCTTCTTCCCCCATGTCCGACAGAGCCAATGCCAGCCGGCTCCAGGACGGACCCACCACTGGCCAAGGCCGAGCCCATCAGTGACGGTGGTAGTGCCTCTGGGAGAACAGAGTTAAGAAGGGAAAAAAGTTGCTGGGGGACAGAAACTGCAGCCAGAGAGGGGAGTGAGAAGATGTGAGAGCCCCAGCCCTGCAGACCCCCAGGTCAGTGCAGAAGGAGGGCAGGAGGTGCTCCAGGTGCCGGAGCAGAGATTCCCCTGCAGCCCGTGGTGATGAAGACCATGGTGAGGCAGGCTGTCCCCCTGCAGCCCAGGTCCATGGTGGAGCAGATCTCCACCTGCAGCCAGGGGAGAGAGGACCCCATGCCAGAGCAGGGAGATGCCCAGAGGAGGCTGGGACCCTGCAGGGGACCCACGCTGGAGCAGTCTGTGCCTGAAGGACTGCAGCCCGGGGGAAGCACTCACACTGGAGAAGTTCGTGGAGAACTGTCTCCCATGGGAGGGACCCCACACTGGAGGAGGTGAAGAGTGAGGAGTCCTGCCCCTGAGGATGAAGGAGCAGCAGAGACAACGAGTGATGACTCCAACCCCCATTCCCCGTCCCCCTGAACTGCTGACAGGGAGGAGGGAGAGAAAACTGGGAGTGAAGCTGTGCCCAGGAAGAAGGGAGGGGTGGAGGGAAGGTGTTTTAAGATTTGGTTTTATTTCTCATTAACCTGCTCTGACTGGATTGGTAATAAATTAAATTAATTTCCCCAAGTCAAGTCTGTTTTGCCCATGATGGTAACTGGTGAGTGATCTCTCCTGGTCCTTATCTTTACCCATGAGTCTTTTGTTATATTTTCTCTCCCCTGTCCAGCTGAGGATGGCAGTGACAGAGCGGCTTTGGTGGCACCTGGCGTCCAGCCAGGGTCAACCCACTGTATCATGCCTTTGATCCAGGGAAATCATTACATCCTTCTATCCTCCCTGACCTAACAAAACCATCAAGTAAATCCTTTGACTGCTTTCCGATTTTCTTTCTTAGCTAGATCTTTTTGGCTGCCTAACAGTTCTCGGATATCTCTAGGAAACTGCAGCAACGCTCCACAACAGAGGTTCTATCAAGTCCCTGCTAGTTAGCTACCTGCTCCACAGCTCTCCAAAGCCCAACCATCTTGTTTCGCCCATTCTTTCTGTGCTTAACAGTTCCAGCTGCCCACAGGTTACTTCAGTCCAACTTAGGCACACTGCTCCACCATAGGCACACTGAATCCAATTCTATAATAAATGGCATCTGTCTATGTATATGAATATGGTAATGACAAAACTGATGTGA
Organism: Haliaeetus leucocephalus; assembly: GCF_000737465.1. Classification (NCBI taxonomy): domain Eukaryota; kingdom Metazoa; phylum Chordata; class Aves; order Accipitriformes; family Accipitridae; genus Haliaeetus; species Haliaeetus leucocephalus. Next base: position 12,358,859 of record NW_010972631.1, on the reverse strand, counting down.
GGAACAGAGCCATGGGGAACTACCAGGTCTCTCCAGGCATTACTAAGTGCTCAGTGGAATATGATTTATGCTGGTAAAAGAGCGCTAAGCCCACAATCTGTCTGTATTGCTTTAACACAGTCTAAAAGCCACTAAGATAAGCCATCTTCAACAAAAGCCCTCCAAGTAACAAGCCCTTGTGTGATGTTTTCCTGTGGTCTGCCTCTCCCATTCATTCCCTTCAACTGTGTTAGGAATATAGACAGTTTTTAAAAAAAAAAATCTCATTGTACTTTTCAGACAAAACAATTAATCTTTGGGACAGATTTGCATACTTTGTCAGCTTTGTTGACACTATATATTTTACATTATATTGTAATGATATAAAGCAGTCTAATCTTCATCTTCCAGTTTCACACTGAGACATAACTCATGGTGCAGGTGCTTCCTACTCTGTTCCAACCTGGCAACAAATTCCAAGAACCCAGATTTCTGCTCCCACTCAAACATGTTGTGGGATAAAGACCTGTGTATTTGTCTTCCAAATCCTTCAATCTTGTATCAGTATGGACTTGTATTTTTTTCGTTATTGCCCTCTCAAATGATGAAGTATATTGTCATTCAATGCTGGTAACAGCACTTTGCCAAAGCGCTGTCCTGAGCTATCAGAGAAAATTATAAGTGAGAAAGATAATAGTCTATCTTAGCTACTACTGTGAGAAGATGCGAGGAGCACCATTTGTTACACGGCCTTATGATCCTCAACTCAAAAGAAGTTATTTTCTTATTTTCTTAGTGTCCTTTTGAAAACAAGAAAACAAGTAGAAAACAAGAGCGAATACCACTTGTGCAGCAAAGTGCTCCAGCTGAATTGCTTCTAAAATTATTCCAATTCCAAAACTAGTTCTGCTTGATAATCCCAGAGAAATATCTACAAAAATATATGTCGGTAGTGTTTTCCTTTCAATTGCTTTGTTAAGAGACAAGTTTAGGAATGTGAGTTCTGCAATTTCCAGACAATTACAATCTTGGGGTTTTTTTTATATATCCCTGCTGTAGATTGTTTTTTAAAAAGGGCTGCTGTGAATTTAAAAAAATAAAATTAATTCAATCTGACAATAACAGAATCTTTTCAGCCTTGTAAAACTGATAGTTTTCCTTGAAGGTGTATCTTAAATGACTAAAAAGTGATGATATTAATTCACTGTGCCTGAAGCAACCTCTTTAAATTAAAGCTCTCATTTGACTAAATCTCAAACTATTTTGAAAAACAGCTTAAATAGTTTGTTATGGAGAGATACAAGGCCTTTAAAACCAAAGATCATAACATTTGCTTAGTTCCATTAGAATTTATGTGAAAAAAACCCAACATGATTTGTCCGAAGAACCTGGAAAAGGCCACCTGAACAAACCGTCACGGCCACCCAGCACAGGCGATAAAGGGAGCAGCCTCACCCTGAAAACAAGGCAAGGACCTTCTCAAGAAAACCCACCGAAGATGCACCTCACCTTCTATTCAAGGCGCGTATTTTGCGGACGCCTTTCCCAGGTCCGAGGCAGCTTTCAGGGTCATGCCAGCAACGTTTAAGTCGGTGCCTGCGGAAGGTTGGTCCCCCGAGGTGCAGAAATCCCCCGGCCACCGGTCCTGGCCACGGCTGGGAGCTCCCGCTGCTCGCCCACCTCTCCCCCGCGCCTCCTCCAGCTGAGGCTGAGGGAGCCGGGGTGAACATCGGCCAGGCAGAGAGCCAGGCGCTGCCAAAGACCCCTAGGGCAGCCGTCTGGGGGCCCAAACCCATGAGAAAAAGGTGGCATCAGAACTTAGTAATTACGTCAAAAGCTCCAGGCTGAGCGCGGTGAAGAGGAGATGGTGTCAGCTGAGGAGAATCGGACAGAGGGAACACTCCTCTGTCAGTAAAAGTAACAAGGCAGGAAATTTCTCAAAACTAATTTCATTCTTTCCCCTCTGTCAGAACGCTGATTTGTACAAGAGACACAGAAAGATTAAGATCCCTGCATTGGAAAAGGATAATTTTAAGTCAAAAGATAGATTGTGAAACAAATTAAAAGCATAAATCAAACAGGACCCTGCTTTCTATTAGCATATGCATGTGCTGTGTTTTGCATTCTTTTCTTTATGATTTCTAACTCCAGAAGGCATATTTCAGGAGAAACCACATGCAAGATACAGTCTGAAACTAGAAGTATACTGGCAGCTCTGGAGAAGGATCTACCTCCTGCTACACTGCCCGTAATCTTGTACATACCCATAGGCCTTTTATTGATTGACATCGGACGAACAGAAATGGTGACCTCAGAAAACTTTTATTTTTCCTATTTTGTCCTTTTTGCATCAATTAAAGGAAGGATTCCCCTACTATGCATACAAAAGCACTTTTGATGGGTTGGAATTGTTCAGAACTAATGGCTGAAGCTAGGCTTTACATCCTATTTAGTGGCTCAGAACAAATAAGAAAACTTTCTCAAGATTCAAGCTTAATAAGGACATAGAAATTAATGATGTTAGCCATTTTCTTTAACTAATATCTTCCTTGTATTTTGTACATAACAGACCCGTGTCCATATGTACATGAATATCTGGATTTTGCTAACAACGTAACTTTGTCAGCTCATCGGAAAAATAGGGTATCACTAGTATCACTGGTCCCTTAGCAAGGGCAAATCCCTCCTTATGTAAGAAAATGACATTTTGTGTGCCTTCAAAGACTATTGTTCGCACACAGCTTTTTAGATTCAAAGATGAAAGTTCACCTTTTCATTTCAAATTTTCCTTTGTATACATCTCCTGTAGGGTGGATTAATGGGAATATTTGTCTGCTGCCTTGAAATATAGTACCAAGAACACAAAGCCATAAATAGTATACTGTAGTAGTTTTGCATCATCTAAAATACAAGTTGACTCTGTAACCCAGATTATTTTTGCTTAATAGATTTGTGAGTTCCAGACTGCATCTGTTCTGCACATGGTACAAATCTGCTAGCTGCTTTACTAACATTGGTATGTACAGGATGCCGCCTATTAAGAGAGGAGGGCGTCAAGGGACTTGTGATCTTTTCTTATGTTCTGCAGAATGGCATAAATCATTCATTCACAGGATTGAGAAAGAACAACGAAATAGCTCACGTTACCAATTCAAAAGACTTGTGAGTGCACCTATAGAATAGTGCAGGGATTTATGTGCATGATTCACTGATTAAATCCATACAAACCCAGCAACTATGTTTTTTGCATTAATATAGTCACATTTTATCAGGAAGCAGGGACATAGCTGCACTGCAGTTTTTAAGCATAGAGGAGCAGTTATTGTAGCCTATTAATATTTTCTGCAAGCTCAATATTCTTTAAAAGTATGCCACTGTTTTAAAGAATCATAGAACAAGCCATATATATTACACTGCTGAGAAATTAAGGGTTGGCAGCAGCAATTCAGTGTAGGCAAAATTGAATTAACCCTCCCCCCTCCTCAAGAGATGAGATCAAAATAGCTCATGCTGGAGCATAGTATCTCTGGAGCAGATAACACACAATTTTGCAGTAGGAGAAGAGTTTGTGAAGGAATATGGGGAAGACAGGTTAGAGGGAATCTGAGATCAAAAGACTGAGGATAAGCTGAGTTTGGGGAAGCTGTGAGGCTGTGAGAGTTACACAAGTTTCCAAGATGCAGCTGACGGAGAAACTGGGAACACAGACGGCGAGAAAAAAGGGCCATGCCCCAGTGTTGGGTTATTTCCTTCACCATGTTCAGTTTTGTTCTTCCTTGAACTAGCTTCTTCCAGCCTGCCTCAGCCTCAAAGCAGCAATCCAGGTGTCTCCCACTGCACTTTGCACTGGGTCTCTAATTAAGGCCATTGCCATTTTGCCCTGAAATGCTCTCTGTGCGAATTTGGGAACCTGCTCCTGGTTTGCAGGTCCTCTTGCCCCTCTGGGCTCTCTTCAGCTGTGAATTCTCCTTTGCGTGAGTGGTGGGTTAACCTTTGCTGGCTGTCAGATGCCCACCCAGCTGCTCTCACTCCTCCTCCTCAACAGGACAGCGGGAGAAAATAAGGTGAAAAAGCTTGAGGGTCAAGCTAAAGACAGGGAGATCACTTAGCAATTACTGTCATGGGCAAAACAGACTCGACTTTGGGAAAACTAATTTAATTTATTGCCAATTAAAAGCAGAGGAGGATAGTGAGAAATAGAAAGAAACACCTTCACCCCACCCTCCCTTCTTCCCAGGCTGAACTTCACTCCTTCATTCCTGACTTTTCTACCTTCTCCCTGCCCCACGAGTGTGTGAGATGGCCACAGCAGAGAGGACTAGGACACTGGCTGTGAGTTGAAGAAGGAAAACAAAGGAAAAAAAAAGTATTATTCACTGGGTAAATCCGATGGTTGTTTTTATTCTTATGACTTTTATCAGAGAGATTGAAAAATGAATACTCTAAAAAATCAATTTCTGGAAAATTGATGAAATTATGCTGTTCCATTTCTTTCCTGTATTTTCATGAAGGTTCTTGAGAGTGTTGCTTTTGTCCTTGAAGGTAAAATGAAAATTAATAAAGGTCAGTTTTCCTATATTTTTATATAGTTTATATTTTAGATTCTTTATTTAATATATACTTTACAGTTCTGTTTTATGTGTATTCATAGCAAATCAGATGTTCTCCTAACAGTCAGAAACACTCCAGAGGAAACTGCATTTTTGCACTACAGAATGAGTTATAATTGCCAGAAACCAGGGAATGAACTGTATGATTAACCACCAGCAGACAGCATGAGCAGATTTCTGGTTAATTTATGATCTTGAATCCAGGAGAAATAGTTCAAGAAATTGTTTTGCTTTCCAGGTAAGAAGTTTTTGCAGAATGCTGTTTTGTAGTTTAAATGCTGTTATTTTCTGTCGCACAATGATTGATTAATTCGATATACAGTCATTTAGATATTGATAGATGAGAGTTTGAGAAGAGCCACAAAAAGTAGTCTTCTTCCTGTAACTGGAATCTGAGGAAACCTAAAGCCTCCGAACAGCAGAAATCTACTTATGGCATTTCTAGACTGATTAACTTCTGTTTGTCTGATTTCTGCTTATTCCAGGAGATTCGTAAAACATAATTTCATTACTTGTCTTAAAGTCTTCTATTTGTTTATGTGAGAACCTGGCCAAATGCTCTATTGAACTACTTTTTTATGAGTTCTATTTCACAAGAAACTCAATATCTTCTTTCCAATAGCAAACAAAAATTGGGTTTGATATTATATTTACCACTGCAATAGCCATAGCTAATTTAGTTATAGCTAATGGACTTCATTAATCCTGTATAATTCTTTCACTTCCTAAATGTACTGCACTAAATAGCATGCACTTTAAAATATTTAGTTGACAAACGTCAGTAAAATTGAGCATTTGCACTTCAGACTAGTTTATACAAACTGTAGTTTATGGTTCAAGCCTAATGTTTTGAGTATTTAGACCTAAGAACAAATAATAATAAAAAAAAAATTTTAAAAAAAAAAAGGAAAAACAGTGGCATTGTTCCTATGTTTTGTAAAGTAAGCCATACACTTACTGGTCTCTATTTTTGTTAGTCTGGAATATCCTCTTACGTCACTTCTGTCATTCTTTCATAAATACCTCTCAAAAATGGAGACACATAATGTGCTTTCAAATAAACTTAACCAGATAAACCATTTGCTGAGAAAGACAGCAAGATAGCTGTTATCTTCAAACAATCAAGGCAGGAAGGGCTTTAAATGTTTCATGTAATGTACAAAGTTCAGCATTTAAAACCATCCCCACACAAATAACTTGCATCAATACCTCCTTGTTACAGAACCTTCCATGGGAGAAAGAGCAAAGCACGGGCTGTATTTGTTGGAAGGATTCATCTCATAAAATTTTCCTTTGGTCTATGCAATCCATATATCTTCACAGTCTCCACAGCAGTGACTTTTTCACTGAAGAATTATCTGTCATACTCCATAATGAGGTGCACTTTCACAAGTATATTGTATAGATTTTTGTAACAGCACTTCATTGGTTTTGTAATCCTTTTTCCTTAAGAGCAGTCACCCTTTTACAAAATGTTCAATACTTTGGAAAACAGAAAGGTTATATGGCATTCAAGTTTCTTTTGTGGTCCTTCAGACTGCACAGTGTGAAAAGTTTCTACAGCTTACTGCTTACAGTTCACGTCTCCATAGACGTTTTCCTATTGTACCTCCACAGGTACAATAAAAAGCACCTCTGCTGTGGGTCTCATACCTAAAAATCAATCAGTGATCTGATGTTTTGACATTGCCAAAGTTCTGTTTCCATCCATACCAGCAACTGCTTCTGCCTTGACAGCCCTGCAGGGCGCTATGGATGTCCCACCTTAAGCACCCTTTGCCCATCCTCCCCATTGAACAAGATCCACCGGGTCTGTTAGAGCATCGTCCTGGTCCAGGCTGCCCAGGAACCGCTGTAAGAGAGCAGCTCCTGGGGCCGGCAGCTCCATATCGAACTCCGCCAAATTCCAGCAGTTTAAGCATTAACATCCATGCAAATTTCTGCTTAAATTGACTCAAATTCACATGTAAACTGACTCCGGCAGTATTTTGGCAACCCAAGCATATTAATGCAATCAGGAAAGTAAATCCTAGCAAAAAATACTGAATACACATTATGCAGTTATTTGTCATATAGATGAAAGTTATATGTTAATTTAAATGAGTGCATTTGCATTTCTTAAGGTACTGTTTTCTATTAATCTCAGGGCCTCCCTTCTTTGTAGAACTGCAGTAGCCACTAAGAGATAGGCAGAAAGAAGCCATAGCTTCGTCTTGTAATTTTGGAAGACAGGAAAAGTTATAAAGGTACTAAAAATTACTACAATGCCAACAAGCCAGAGAACATAATGGATATTTTCTTAGCTCTGACTCTCATCCTGGGCAAAGTGATGCTCCGAAGAGACGTCCTGCTCGTTGGCTGACTCTGCTATTGTGGTACCGTGAACCTATCATATATTCCAAACTCAGTGATTCCACACATGCACTTACTTCCAGGGGCTTAACCACAAATTGAGGCAATCTTGCAGAACACACTGAGACCAAAAGCCATTGAGAATATACGTCCCTATACCATTGTCTTATTAACATTTTGCAGAAGGTATAAAGACCATGTGGGAAAAAGTGAAAACATAACAGGAAATGAACATCAGCTGAAGAAAATCTGACATTTGGGGCAAATTTTCTTCTTTCTAGGTTTACTTTGCTATATTACATCCATGCAAACTCAATGTACTTCAGAGCTGGGCCTGGCTTAGCAACTGTTTAAGCTGGCATAAAAGTCATGTGGTGATGATTCTGTCTCCTTAAGGCCAGATAAGGAACCTCAGCATTTTTTTTTCTTAAAAGACTTCGAGATCTTTCCAAAACTGCTGTGGAGACAACTATGGGAAGGGAACCTAAAATCTTCAGCTGAGATGAGAAGCTGAAATGAGAAACTTTTTATTACCCTTGTGCTCACTGTTCCTCCTCAGCTCTAGCAATGGGTACTACCCTAGCCTAGAATTCAGATATCCTCTTACTAGAAAAAAAAAAAAATAGTGGTGACTACATTCCTACAGAATACAAGACAGCATTGCACTTTTTTTTTAATTTAAGAGCTCAGTTGTTGAGCCTTTTCTGGGATCTGTCAGATATTGTTTGCATTCCATTATACGTGGTCCAAGTTTATGTGTTTCAAGCTCTGAGACATTCTGAGTGCCATAAAGGAAGAAGTGGAATCTTCTTCATTCCCTCCTATGGAAGTTGTTTCACTTTGCCTAATGAATTAAAGAATCTCTGTGTCAGAAAAGTAACACAGATACCATGTTATAAATTAACAAATTCATACAGGAAGAAACATCAAATAAATGTAGGCTAAATTTTACAATAATCTTTACAGCAGGAACTGGAACCTGTGTCTCCTCCGCCCTACCTAAACAGCTTAATGTCAACTTACAGCAGTAGTACACTCATTTGGTCTGGTTTAGTGACTTCTGCAAAATGCAAAACAGTTCTAGTTGTTCTTTCCTTACCAAACAGAGCCAAAGGGTCCCTAACTGAGATTTGAGCAGTAACTTCTTTTATGTACCAAGGCACATCTTTGTCCCGCAGGACCAGGGGAGTTAAGTCTGATTCATCTGGCCAGAAGAATCACTCCTGAAGGTTCAACCTTCATGTGAAATAATTTACACTTCTGACCCTTATGGCTGTAAAAAAATAATCTGTATGATGTGAATTAAGCATAGAATGATTCAGCTTTTTCACTACAGCCTAGCAAAGGCCTTGAAAGAAATGGTTCCTTGATTCATCTTAATGGGACAAAAATTCGAAATCCTAATTAAAATGTGAACACCATCATTGCTAGCTATTCAAATATTGATTAAAGAGCATAAAAAGAAAAGGAAAGATCACATTATGATAATGTGATTTTATCATGAGTGCATTTTGGCATCATATGTGGCTTGGCCTTGGGTTATGAGTGGTTTGAGAGAGCACAATCACTTATTTTTCAAGCTTCCTGAGGCATAAATTTTACCACCAGAACTGTATGCTTTCTACTGCTAGTTGGCTGACTTTAAGTGCAAAGGAAAAAAGAAGATCTTTGAAAGTAGCACTCTTATAATATGCTTTAATTTACAGGCAAATTGTTTAATAATTATTACTGTCTATAACAATCCATGCAGTATTTAGACTATGAGCAGTTTGTATTTCACATACAGTTAATGTACTGTTACGTAGAAGGTAACTTTTTTGTTATGTCAAATGTATAAAAATAAACATTTGGGTATACAGTAAAAGCTTTTGAAAGATTTATCTATGCTATATTATTTTGATAATGATTTTATCTGTACTTAATATGTATATACATATGCTTCAGCTATTGTATTTTCACTATATATCTTCTATTTTTGTTGCAGTAAAGTGTGCATCTTATAGAAATGTATAATTTCTATAAATTATAAGGGACATCATTCAGCCAGCTACCCAGCAATCTACACTGCTGTGAGATCAAGTATATTTAGTTTAATCCTGATGCATCTGCCATGTCTTCCTATTATCCAAGTAGTTTAAGCAAACTGAAACTGGATTCCATTTTTCCAACAATAATACTAAGTCTGTCTTAACCACACATATGTAAGAAACAGAGTCAATTTCTACAACAACCTGGAGTTCTAGAACTGAAAACATTTTTTAGTTCTTACATTGAGAAACAAAATTAAAAAAAAATAATTAAAAGCCAAAATATTAGAAAAAATATTTTCCTGTGTTGTTATTTTAAAAATTTAGCTAAGGTTTCAAACTGAGACATATTACTTACACTGTAACCTTCTTATTCGCTTGTTATACCGCTACAAACAGTAGGCAATTGCATTCCACAGTTAGCCCTACAGGTCTCAGCTACAGATACATTCTTTTCTGACCTATCTATAATTGACTAAGAAAGAGCTTAACTTCCAAATACAGACTTTGTTTCTTCCTTTAGGTTTCTTTGTGTTCTTCCACTAAGGAAAGGAGCAGAGATATAACCAAGAAAATATTTCAGCCTTTTGAAATTTAATTACTGGAATAAAGTGAGAGTTAGGAAGAGTTTGCCCCATCTCATTTCATAAACTGAGAGTTACAACTACTTTTTTACTTTCAACCTGAGTAAATTTTACTTGAAGTTTTTGAATGGCAAAAAATACTGAACCCCATCATTTCATCTTAGTTCCTAAACAACTTTGTACAGTAAAATCGTACAGTAGGGAGTCCACAACTTTTACCATAAAATCTTGATCATTATAAAGACTATCTTTCAGCATTTAAATAAGAAAAGAATAGTTCTTCGTTACACCTCAGATCCAAATACTGATATTTAACTAGCCACTGTAAGGCAGAAACACCAACAACACCAAGTTTAAAAGAGAAATTAGGCAGACCATCCTTTTGTCTGTTCAAAATTCGGCCTCTCTGCCTATCATCTTCTCTCTGCAATAACTCAGGAAAAAGCCTTTGAAGAAGCTAAATTACAATAAATTTTCTAAATGGCAAAGCATTGTAATGCAAGCTGAATTATCACTAATACAACTTCTGGCAATGTTTAATCACTTCAAAAGTGTTTTCAACACAAATGTTTTGAACACTCTAGATGCAATGGCCTGGAAATATAAAGACAAGTTCTATGAGACAGTTTGCAGGAAATTGCTTGATGGAAAATATTGCTCATATTAATCTTAAATAGCTTATAGGCTATCAACATCTAGGAAAAATCTTTACAATCTTCAGCATAAATTGAAGTTATGCATAGTGCCTGGATGGCAAGAAAACAGATGAGCTGTGATAACAATTCAATCAAAATGGCATAAAGTCTAATGGTGCTCTTAAAATACAGTATGGTTCTCCTAATGGCAGTTCCACCCCTGGTGTGAATTTTGGATAGATTACCTTCCTAACTGGAAAGAACTGAATTCTTGAAACTAAATGTCAGCATTTAAATTTTTATTCAGTAAACAATCCACCACCCGCTACAAGGCTACTGAACACCTGCCTTCACAGCCCATCAGCTCACTCCAGCTATCACTTGCTGTCCTAGAAATCAGGTGACGAAGTACTTACTCTCATTTCAGTTGAGACTCTCAGGGGCTTTGAGGCTTCTTAATCCTCAGAAAGCTCCTTCTGCTTATGTGAGATAAAGCAGTGATCCCCCAAGACTACAAACTTTGTCTCTTTGTCCATCCTTATAAGAATGTGGATAGCCATTTCATACACTTCCCTCATTGAAGAATTCTCCTATTAAAAATTCTTGATGCTATTACTACAAGGTCCGTATTTAACTGCCTTACTTAGCCATGTAACAATGATTTTTGCCTGGCGGCAAATTTTGTTTCACGGAATGAAATTAACAACAAGCTTCATCTTTTCTAGCTAACACATAGAAGAGAAATAGAGAGAGGTCTCTTACATCTGCTCCATCTTTGCTGACTTGACAGTAACGTTTGGCGCCATCGAAAGGATCTTTACTTGAGGATCGGCTGCTTAGACAATTTCATTCTGAGGTTTAGACAATTTCGTGACGGACTGAAGGCAGGACAGGAGCAAGTCTGAATGCTTTCAGTTCACTTCCTCCAGTAACACAAGCTCGCGTCGTCTCCCCAGCGCGGCTGAGTATCTATTTTGTCACACTGCTCTCAGCTGACTCCTACATGCTTCAGGAATCCGGATTAGATGGAGGGCTCGATGGAAGGCTGCTAACTGCCATTGTTGTGAGCAACAAGACTGTCTGATCTGTCTGCTGACAGCTACACCCTGATCGCTCGTTCCCAGGAATCTATGCAAATAACAGCGAATTGAATTTCCTCTGCATGTTCACCTTCTGGAATGATTAATGACCTTAAAAACATCACTTTTCCCGGTAAGCCATCAGCCATTAGTTATAACTAACAGAAGGCGTGTGCTTCCAGCTGTAGAGAAATTATCCCCCAGAATACCTCAGCGGTGGGAACAGATGAAATTTTCAGCAAACCACAGATGCCCAGGGCAGCCTTCAGAAAATAACAGAGATATCTTTTGGACAAGAAGGGCATAATTCTGCAGACAAATTGAAGTCTGAAAGGCGTCTGTCGGAGCAGCAGGAGCGGGCTGCTCCCCAGGGAAGGCGAGCTGGAAGCCGGGGTGACACTGGGGTGGCCGGGCACTGTCCTCACCAGCAAGGGGACAGTCCCACCGTGTCCAGCAAGGAGAGCAGGGCAGGTCTGCCGAGGGGAACCAGGGGGGTCACAGCCCAGAGACCCCCGGCACGTCCCTGGTGGTGAGGTAGGTCTGGGGTCCAGCTGGGAAGTCAGGTTAGCGGGTCGGGGTCTAGACAGCCGGATTCTCCCTATGTAGCGCATTTTACGAATCTTTTGTGCTTTCGTTTTGTTCTCCTTGCTACCCCTAACACTGATTTTTTTTTTTCCCAGATCTAGGTTTGCTTTTCATTAAATGACTGCTGGTGAGTCTCGGGTGCCAGACTGTTCCCACTTCTCACGGCCACCACTCTCATACCAAGCCTCTGCTCCTCTACACTCTGTCACCACATTAGAACCATAAATGTGTCAGTCTACATGGAATAATTGCTTGTAACTACCTTCTATATAAAACTATGGCTATGCTATACGAAGATAAGCAAAAGTGAAACAAATTAAGCGTAGCCACTTGATCATTAGCAAAACTGCTGTTGCAGCTAAACCTAGTAAAAACAAAGCTCCAGGCAGGTCAAAATAAGTTCAGACCAAGGAAGCCTGACAAGCCTCAGTCCTGAGGCCTTGCAAACACAATACAAAGCCTGTGTTCTCTTACTCTCAATGGCAAAAGTGTATGGACCACAGGTCCACAATATAGCAGTGTGCTTGGAGAAAAAAGGAAAAATAAAAAAAAAAAGGGAATTTCTGCATTAGAAGTTGTCCTGGTTTCAGCTGGCGTAGAGTTAATTGTCTTTCTAGTAGCTGGTATAGCGTTATGTTTTGAGTTCAGTATGAGAAGAATGTTGATGACACACTGATGTTTTCAGTTGTTGCCAAGTAGCGTTTAGACCAAGACAAGGACTTTTCACTTTCTCCTGCTCAGCCAGCAAGAAGGCTGGAGGGGCACAAGGAGTTGGGAGGGGACACAGCCAGGGCAGCTGACCCAAACTGGCCAAAGGGGTATTCCATACCAGGGGACGTCATGCCCAGTATAGAAACTGGGGGGAGTTGGCCTGGGGGGGCCGCTGCTCAGGAACTAACAGCATCAGTCATCAGGTGGTGAGCAATTGCATTGTGCATCGCTTGGTTTGTATATTCCAATCCTTTTATTAGTATTGTCATTGTATCATTATTATCGTTATTAGTTTCTTCCTTTCTGTTCTATTAAACTGTTCTTATCTCAACCGACAAGTTTTACCTTTTTCCTTCCGATTCTCTCCCCCATCCCTCTGGGTGGGGGGAGTGAGTGAGCAGCTGCGTGGTGCTGAGTTGCTGGCTGGGGTTAAACCACGACAGAAGCTATTGCACATTCTTATTCAAGAATCAATCGATAACTTGATTTTGGAAGAAACTTTATTATTCTGAAGAGTTAAATAAAATATATGCTTTGGCAAGACTGAGGTCATCCTAGTGCATACAAATAGGGACTTGGGAGTATTACTAAGAAATATATATCTGTTGTAGTAACTTTCAGATTAAGGATCATGGCAGCTATGAAGTAACTCATTCATAAAATTCATTAATACATTCAGGAGGTTACACTCACAGGGCTGCAAACTGAAGAGGAGGTATTCTTATTATGCTGTCTTTGCTATTTGTTAAGTGGCTGAAGGATAAGGGTGGAGAATTTAATGCACCTGCCTGTGTATGGTTCTGACAAGAATTTAGTAACAGCTTCTGAAAGAATTGATGGATTTGGGCTGGGAATAAAGCATCAATCACTTTTGTAAAGGCCAGTAAACAAAGACACAAATATTCATATGAGCACTTATTGTATAATCCTAAGGCAAGGCTATGTGTTCCCCTCTGACCTTCCATAAGCTTCAAGAGAAAGCTGGGACAGCAACTGTAATATTCTTCACCAAATTTACAGCTTCATGTTTGTTGAGCCACAGCTAGCTCCAGCTCATCCGAGTGATAGAAAACAAGTAGAAAGTAGGAGGTTTTTAGAAGAGATGAACTATTGATGGACACATTTCAAAGTGCTTGGAGGCTTAATTCTGTTCTATGAAGAGAAAAATTCAGGAGTCTGGATATATACCCAAAATATCTAAGCTTTCTCACTTTGAAAGAAACAGACCAGAGATCTTACTCTTTGAATATTTTAGCATTCTCATTCCAAATCAGAAATTGAGTTAGAGACACTCAAACACCAAAGTTAACCAAAATGTTACTAAACTCACCCATGTCTTGAGCTACACCTTCATACCTTCAGGATCTTACCCTAACTCAGAAAAGTTGTCTAATCCCTATTTTAATCTTAAGTAAAAGATTTTATCTTGCCTGCTTGGAAGCAGTTGGAGTTGGAAATCTTGATTATCTAGACCTTCCTGAAATAAGATGTTATTTTGCTTTTAGCTAAACCATGGGTTACTTTTCCCAGAAATAGCCACAGGTCATATGACTTTTGAATGTCTTGATGACAGATAACCATTTTTCCTCAATATGCCCCTGCATTAGATACACAAATAACAGATTTAATTTTCCTGAGGAGTGTCTGGGCAGGGGACTGTGAGTTAAAAATTCCTTACTAAGAACATTTTCATAGGTATAACAAACCAAACCCACTGCAGATTTCTGGTTAGGAAGAATATTAATTGAAAACACAAATAATGAATTTCAAAAGAAGCCAAATAAATACTAACATATTAAGATAAAAGTGACTTAAGATAGTGTGGGACTACATTAAACACAGATGGAAGTTGCAATCAAATATCAGAGAAGTAATATGTGTATATAACTCTGTTGTGGCCACATCTGGAATGGCTCAACCACTTCTGAGCGTAACTACCTAAAATATTGTGTTGGAGAGACATCTATATAAGTAACAATAATAAGGATAAGGATGGCAAATTAGTTAAGGGTACAGATAACAGCCTTAAAAATGCAAATATGTTTTAAGATGTATGCATATTGCATATATCATGGTCATCATCAACCATCACGGTTAACGGTCCTACTCACATGGTTCAGTATTCAGCCTTATCACACGTGCTTTGTTGGACTGGCCATAAATGAAACAGCCATGTATTTTCTTAAGTGAAAAGTAAAGAAAAAAAGTCTAAAAACACTCAGGGAGGTTATTCTTGTAAGGTAATAATTATTTTAATGCAGCACAAAATGATGTGACTAAAATCAATAGGATTAAATTTGTAGAAGAAAAATAGAGGTTATACCTTAGATGAAAATATTTTCACTCTGAGATCTACTGGACTGTGGACCCACCTATTAACTGTAGGCCTACTTCAAGCAAGAAGAGAGAATTCTCATCTCTTTTGCTGCTTCCTGTGACTGATAAAATCAGATTGAAAAAGCCTTTAGAGAAAACGCATTTGAGTTTTCAGCTCATCTTCCTTGTTATAATCTCTTTCTAAACTCTTTTTCTGCTGTTAGGAATGGCTTATTGAAGGGAAAAGAAATAGTCTTACTGTTGTAAAAATGCTTCCTAGGAAGGAGGTAAAGGCAGATAAATGCCTTGAAAGACACTTGGCAAATGCATTTCTGTTTCTAATATTAGCCTGACGTTAAAAGGATAATGGAATATGTCCAAAGTGTCACTGAACCTCTCTCCTCTTCTTGATAATGTAACTCTAAACAAGTTGTAGATAATGCAGACTTACAGCCTTCCAAAATAGCTTCTTCCGTGAATGCCTCTAAACACCTTTTACATATTCCTAAAAATGTGTAAGGGAAAACTAGCTGGTTCAAAGATAGCTGTCTATGCCTATCTAATATTGCAGACATTCAGCCAGACATATTTGGGAATTATATTAAAATTTTCTACATGCTAACTAAAGAAATTTCTTTTACGACAGAAGAAAGTAATAAAAACTGAGATGGAGATATAATTAAAGATAATTTTCTTGCACCAAAAAAAGTAAAACATTGAAAATGGTTTTAATTTAGGAATTGTAAGTTTGACTGGGAATGTAAATATGGAATATTCATATTCTAAACTAACCAATGGTTGAGGATTTTTTTTCACTCGATCTTTCTCTAAAACTACTTGCATTTCATTATTTCTTGCAAGTATTAGGGATAATATGGGCTTCAATCTGATGTTGAAATTAAAATATTTCTTACTAAATACTACGTATGATATAGTGTATTATATTTAGCAGAGCTAAATGAAATATTAAATATAAAGCAAATTATGCTATGAAAATCAGAAACAATTTGACCATTCATTTCAATATTTCTAGTATTTTTTCTATTAAATGTACATTCATATGCAATGGAAAGCTAAGAACTAACGTTACATTTGTAATCATGTCTTGATAAGTCCATACCATAACATATGTAGAATATCCTTGAGCAATTAATAGCACATTGTATGTATGGACAGAGCTTTTCATATTAAGTTAAATCAATAGTATAACTTCAAAACACATCTTGGATTTATCTGCAGAGAAAAATCAATATCTATCATTGCAAAAAGGTTAATAGTATCTATTAAAATAAAGGCAAAAATTGTATTTAGTTAGTAATTTACGATGTAGTTAACTGGCATTGATAAAAACATTTATGTTTTCCATACATTTCTATGATGAAACTCACTGATTCCAAAATTCTTTGGCAATTCTTTGGTTTTAACAGCCCATCTCACAACCATTCTCACTGCTACCAGTGGTAATGTTTTAAACTAGTAGCCTCAGAAGTTTTAGAAGCAGACCCACTGGAGCTTTTATTCTGAAGGACTTCACAGCTTTAAAAAGTAAATGAGATATCTCTTCAGACCATGCTCCTGTGCAGAGCATTTCTGATTCAGCTTTCCAGAGTGTTGTGTTCTCTCAGCTCCTGTTCAAAGTCATCTCTGGATTAGATATATAGATATATAGATATATATAAAAGGCACAAAACATTTAGCTGTGCAAAAAGATCAAAAGATTAGATAGGACAGGATGGCTATGAAGAAACTGAGGTGGAAAGATTCGAAGTCAATGGTCAGTCACTGAACAACAACCCAAAGTTCTGCAAGCAATCAGGTAATACCATTAATGTTAGACCTCTACATACCCACCTCTGCATGGAGCGGTCTTCACAGTGCTGTTCCTCGATGCTCTTGAGGGACCTGCTCCATCTGGGGGAGGACTGACATGCATCATTAAAGTGTGATAGAAGAAGGTGTGGGGGTGGGATTCCCCTACCTCTTTGCCCTTCAGAATCATCACAACCTGTATCAAGCCTACCTAAGTTTCCTCTTGCTTGAAATTCAGGCTGAGAAGAATACAAACCAGTCCCAACCAATCGAAGCCATTTTTCAGTGGAAGTTCAGGGTTCACTGAAGCCTCCACGGGCTGAACTCACACTCGAGACTTCCTCTGAAAAACTGAAGCCTCCTTTAAGCCTCCGCAGGCCCAGTTTATACCAGTAGCATGCCAGCACATTGTTACCAGTCCAGGACAGAGGCACCATTGCTGGCACTCTGTGAACACAGAAGAGAAAACCAGTTTCATACCTTGAGGGTTTATGCTCTAAGGCACAACGATAGGCGCACTGACGGAGATATTCCAGGTAAGACAGCAGACAGCCGTGCTCCTATCACAGCAGCAGGCGAACCCTCAGTTGCCCACTGCACAGCTCATTTCTTAATCTTTCCCAAATGCAGATGGAAAGAAAGAAAACCAAACTTACCCATTGTTTTCTGATCCAGTAGAGAGGTCAGTTTTGCCTAGATCTTCAGGTGCCTACTTTAGAATGGAATAAAAGCCGAGTACTTTATTTACTTTGAGGACTTAAGCATATTGCTGTTGCTTCAAGCTTTTTTCTTTTTTGTGCCTTGAGACTCCCTCCAATTATTCTTATCTTGCTTTATGTATCTCTTACGGTCTAAACTCACTGCAGCCCATATTTTCACAATACCCTTTACAACAGCCTGCACTCTCTGCAAATGCAGCTGTGCCGCGTTACATTTACCTGGAGCTGGAGACCCAGTAGTGTTCCCCTGCAGTTTACGTCTGGAGCATCAGCTGCACCTCTCTCTTCTAATTGACGAACAAGGAAATTACCCCCCGAAGATACTGTCTTGTTTCTTACAGGGGGTAGAAGTGGAAGGAAGAATACTTTGCTTAGGTTTACAAGCCAGTATCCTTTCACTTAAACAACAAGGTAAACAAGTTTAATATTCTTACATTGTGTAATCTTACCATCATGGGTTGATTAAGTACACTGAGCTACAAAGACTCTTAGCCTGTTCAAAGCTAAACCAACAAAAATCTTTCTGTAGGAACTTATGAAACTGGATTTTTCTCTCAAACTCAGACACACTATTTGCTATGAGACTCTCTATTTATTATGGAGTACATGTGTACTATTGATATTCTTGTCTTTAAAAGGGATGATTACCTGATACTTATAATTTATTTGCAGGAATTGAAACAGCAAACTGGGTTTTCTCCTTCTCTTAGAAGACTCTCATGTGAGTTTCAGCTGGCACACAGAGAGCTGATATTTTGTAATTTACAGTAGATAAATTCTCTGGAATGTCATAGAGAAAATGTAATTTAAGATCTCCCCTAGCTATACCGCTTTACTTGTTATTGACATGCTTGCAGCCTGTTCAATGTTCTTTCTTCTAGCAGTGTTAATTTTAAAACCAGATGGAATCTGCATTTTAAAATTCCATTTGAGTAGCCAATTAGATGCAGAAATGTTGCTTACAGTTTCTGCAAGAATCTCTATGAGGTGTCCCTATGTTAATACCTTCCCTTACATTGATTGCATAAAGCAATATGACATTCTGTGTTAATAGGCTTTTATTAAGCTGGATTCAGAGGTTGCATCTCTTGGGGATTAACGAAGTTGTATAATGTAGTTTTCTCAATTCAGTGATGTTAGAAAGGACATGGTGATCTTCTGCTTTGGAAAAGTGACGGCTTTCACCCATTTCTCAGCAGACACATATTTTTCCTATTTTTTCACTGTTGTCAGACCTGAAGCACACAGATGTGCTTCAATAAAATCAGCAAGCATATATGTGTTTGTTATTTCAATAGTCAATGAAAATTAATTGTTTTCATTCTGTTTATGATAAATCTGTGATTTCTCCTATTCATTAAACCAGCTTTAAAATTAACCCACTCAAACATATCAACTGCAGTATTTAACATGATGTACATTAAGATATTCATTAAACACTGCTCAGCTCAACTTTCTAATTCACATTTCCAATGTATACCTACAACATAACTGTTCTAAACTATATCCAGTGGATTACTTTGGGCTTCAGCATAATAGTCTTAGCTACGGTACACAGATTAAAGGCTTCATTCCCCAGAGCGGACACTGGAACTCTGTACTAGGCACCTAAGGTGAAAACCTACCTGCAGAGTAGGAGGAAGAGGGGCAAAAATCAGACACTCGGGTATCACTGAAATACAATTCACTGCCCCAGTTCAATGCCTGGGAAGAACTGGGTACCTCCAAAAACTAAGCTCACTGATACTCTGAGCTGACATCACGTAAGGAGTTCTGGCTAGCTAGCCAATAAAGAACTAGGCTCTTAAATCTTGTTCCTCAAGGACTTGGAACAACACAGAGATGGCCTGACACAAAGAAACTTTACTTTCAAGTCTTAATAATTAGGAACCTTAAGAGAATGGAAGGAAAGAGGAAAATATTACATGTATATTTCCTACCCGGCTTCTTCTGACTTTTCTCTGGGATGATAAGGTACAATGGATGATTTATTAGAAAACTCGGTTTCATCTCTCATCAGAATTTACATCTAAAGGAATTAATTTTTTATAGGGGACATGTCATTAGTGGAAAGACCTGAAGATCTGGGAAAATCCTTTCTGTTGGACATTAAAGGGGAGGGTCCTTCAAAACCAGGCCACTTGACTTTCTTGCTAAGTCATGGGGATGTGTCACTAGAAAAAGTGATAGTAACAAAGGATTTAATCTTGAGACTTTGATTTCCACAAGTCTGGTGCCAATCCCTCTGCCTTCCTCCCCATCTGGTATATTTAACACTTTTTAAGCTGATAAGAATTAAACTGTACTTAATAGGCCAGTTCCCTCTGTTTTCATAACAGCTAGCACCAGAGACTTAAGAGATCATTTATGAGTTATGAAGAAAGGTAGGAATTACAAGATAGTAATAAACTTTGTGAAAATTAACAATTCATCAAAGCTAATCATCAACATCCAGCATGCATACAATATTCATTACTACCACCTGTGACAACATGAGGCAATTCTGCCCTTTCCTTTGAAGTAAGGCAAGATTTGTAGGGTAGAATAATCCCTGTTATTAGACCACCTGATGTTGCTGGGGAAAAAGCAGACAAGTTTGCTGAAACACAAACCCTTCTTCAGACCTGACAAAAGCAAATATCTTTCCAAACTAAATACATGTTGAAAACATTGAGTCCAAACTGCCTGGAAGAAAATTTGACTGGTATCTGAGAGAACATTAGCAGGGGGATAGTTGATAAGGTGGTCATTTATGAGAAAGAGAAAAAAGGATGGTAATTTATATTGCTTGTGGAACAAGAAGGGGTTAACCTGGAAGGCAGAGAGAATTATAGTATGTCATAAAGCCATATCTCTGTTGAGTCCATTGTTTTTAGCATCCAATGCTGTGTAGCTAAACCTAGGTACCCATCCAGCACTGTTTCCTCTCCCTGGATCACTTCAGTCCTTTGCCTAAGGAACTTCGGTCTTTTGTTTCCCTAGAAATTAAATTCCTTAAGCTTTCATGTCCCCCACTGCCTTGTTCAGGTTGGACGCAATCACTTTTATTCTGTTCTGCTAGTTAAAGCTATGTTACTGCACAGAACAGAATGCAGCATTCACCTGCATGGACAGATGCTATGATGGGGCTGTTCTAAGCTTGTGGGATTTTTTTCATACTCTATCAATACTGTATGTACTACCTAATTTTACTTAATGTAAAATACAAATGCAATCCTTGAATCTGTGGATAGCTTACAGTGGTGATTTCTGTCTTTCAAGTGGTGATTACCACGTGGTGTCCTGTATCAGCAAGGATGTTCTCAGGGACGTTCCAATTTACGGTGGATAAAGCTGTTTAGATATCAGCCTGGGAAGGATGAATATATCATACCTCTCCTTTCCTGTCAAGGAAAGCTCAGAAGAGCTTAAGAAATAAAATGTTATGCCTACATGCTGAGATAAGTAGGGGCAGATTTTGAGTGAATAAACATAGTCATACGCATACTTAGCCCATCCCCTTGAATCCACAAAGCACAGGTCCAAGCTTTCTCCTCCAACATACTCCTCAGTATGCTCACCACCCATGCCCCAGGCCATAGTTTGGGTGTGAGGTGAGTTCATCTACATCCACTTTAACCTGCAATGCAGTACAGCAGAAATGGAGCTGTAAAGCAAAACAAGTGGTGTTGAGGACCAGATTTCCATACTGTGTGTATTTTAGGGGAGGGTCTCTCTGAAAAAATTTTGGCCCCATGGAACGAATGCCTGTTGGCTGGAGTCCATTAGGTGTGCTCTCAGGGGGACCCTTGTGGCTCAGTTTCATTTCAAAGAAATCAAATTTACATGCTCTGATATTGATGTAAAGCAAAGCATGATACATAGGAATGATCGGGGATTTATTTCTGAAGTGCAGCCCTGACCTTATCTGGAACACTAACAGAGGTAAAACCATCATGTAAATCTTCCACTCTAGCTAGCTGGACATAGAACAGTGAAAAGGTGATAATGCAGAGAATACTGAAGTTATGGTAATACTGAAGGTTACAGAGTGCCATTTACCAGTAATTTTGATGACTTAGGATTCATTAGTTTCCCACCTAATGAGAAACTATAACAACCATGATATACTCTTTACTTCCAAGCAGTGGTCCAATCATGAAATTTCATTTTTCATATAGCAAAAACTTGGTTACAATCATCCATTCTTCTTCATTTCAAAATGATATTAATTCATTTCATTAAGTTCAAAATTAATTTTGGAAGTATTATATCATAAATCCAGCTGCAGATAAACAGTATAAAAAGTAGAAGTTATTTTTTATTTTTGAGCGGACTTTAAAGCTCTGATTGTTAGATCTAACAAAATTGTCTGGGGCTGTTTGTCAGACTGCCACAACCGAGATAAATAGAGACCCAAAGGCTGGATCTCCCCAGGTGAGAGACTACGCTGCCAGAAGGTCTCTGTAAGGAGGGGAAGGGCTAGATGTGGGTCCTAAACCACTGCAGGAGGGGTTTGAAATATATATATATATATACACACACATTGGCATGTGTATAAGGAAGAGATATGGACAGTATGGAGAGACAGTCAGGGACACTGAGGGGGAAAACAGTAAAGGGATAGCTAAGAACTGCAAGCAAATTGCTTGCTACACTTTGCAGGTGGCACTGGAAGAGTAATGGGCATCCAGCTCAGCAGGTACTCAACGTGTCCCTCCCAGCTGATTAAGCAATGGCTACAGTCAGGAATTACAGTTGGTCCAAACACGGGTACTTTCCAGTTTTGCACCCAGCTGGGATATTGTGGTTAAAGGATGATCAATCACTTCTATATTTATTTCTGCTTAGTATCAAGTATGGAGTCTGAGGCTATTTGAAGATGCTTTAATCTATCTAGCAGTGACACCCATGATAGGGACATCAATTCTTTCACCCTTCAGGCAAAAATTCAAGATACTGGGACAACCTGAACCGTGTCTGCCAAAAGACCATGGCCACCAGCTCACAACTGTTACTGCTGTCTAGCGCCAACTAGTCTACCTCTACCCTTGCTGCAATCATACACACAACATATCGCCGAGATACAGTCTAGATGTGTTTCTCTCTGATGGTGCCAGACTCACTCATTCTATCTGTAATATGAAATTTTGGAACCTGAGTTCACTACAGAAGAGCTTTCAATGTAGAGCATAAATATTCTTTTTAATATAGTACCCAATCCATATTCCTTTGATTACCTTAAAGGTTTTGTTATTCTTATCCATTTCATATCATCACATTTCTATTAGTGTAAACACAAAATGAAGATTTTTAGCATCCTTTCCTCCCAGTCCGTTCTCCATGTATTTCAATGGTTATATTGCCTTTTGTGATTCACAAAGTTACTGCTTCTCTGGAAATCAAAGGCAACATTAGAAGGGAAAACAGCTAACAACTGCTATATGGTGACAGAACTGAAAAGAAGTCATTTTGTATGTCAAACAAATCAATAGAGAATAATTGCATTTTGAAAGTTGAAATAACTTTAAAAAACCTGCGATATAAAAGCAACCAGCCCAAGCCAAAACAAAACAGTTATCCAAACATGTCTGAGAAGTTTTTAGAAAAAGTACAAGTTGCTCCTTTTAATGATTCAAGGGGAAGATTCCATTAACAAAATGCACATTTAATTATGGATATTTCGAATGGTATGATGCGCAAGATGCAAAACTATTAAAATTCATTAGTAGGGTACAGCTGTTTTATGTACTTTTAAACTGTAGCCTAAATTGATTGTGCCTTTTTGTCTATAAACCAGCTGTCCATTCTTTATTAAGGCATCTGTCAGTTCTTCATAGAAAAAGAGTAAAAATGAGTGCAGAACAGCTTTTAACTCAGAACCTCGCAAAGACATTACTTTAAAGGAATATAAAGGAAGAAAAAAAATGTAAGCCAGACAACTATAAACAACAAAAAACCATGCAATCTGCATTAAATTTAATCTGTTTTATGGCAACTAATTTTATGAGCTTTCAGCTGAGTCATTAGTCTCAGGACATATTGTTTTATTAATAAAAATATTTTCTTCCACCTTTGATAACAATGAGAATGTGAAAATATTAACCCCTTCACTCCCCGCTAGGAATGTAAAATTTAATTATAGTGGGTTACCTTAATCTTGGTACTAGCCCTGAAAACAAAGCCTTGCACCTCTCAACGTTCATTAAAAAGGTTAGTGGGAGTCTGTTAGAGCATTGGTTCCTACAGATTCACAAGTCTCCAGCTAAGAATATGAATCTGGTTTTAGTTCTCCCAGGGATCAAAACTTCTTGCAAATGTGCAGGTATAGTTCAATGATTCCACGCTTCTGGTTCACAGAACTGTAAGCGGGACAAGGCTTTAGTACTGATGTAAGAACATAACTGCAATCTCATGAAAACCGCTCGCTCTCTGCCCTTTCTTTACCGAGGAGGAGAAATGATGGTTGTGTGACCCAATTTAGATTTGAAAGGTAAGTGTAAGATGCCAAACACTTGTTTGCCAAAAATCTAACATTTTGTGCTAAACCTTTTTCTGTTAAGTGACGGATGCCCACTCAATAATTTAATACTTCGATAAGAAATATTTTTGGAGACACTCAGGTCCATTCCCCTCTGGAACAACACCTTGACACTAGGCAAGGGACTATCCACGTGGTCAGGAACCACACAGCCCAATCACGTTATATGTCTCTGAAAAAGTCACCCCCACTTTGACCTGTAATCCAAAGACTCCTTGTCTGCTGGGGAATCCTCAAGATGAAGGTAGGTGAGGGCACGGCCACATGAGCAGCTGCTAGAAGACTTGAGCTCCTGTGTTGCGGCAGCCCCATGCCGGGGCCGTGTCTGACTCGGGGTCCCCTCACTGGGCCTGATCCTGACCCACATCCCAGCGTGGCATCGGTGCCTCTCTGATCCGAAACAAAACACTAATACACGCGCACACAACCCCCTCCTCTGCTCCTCCGGGTTAAGTAACACGGAGATCTGTGACGGAGCGTTGGGTTGTAGTCCCAACAATTCCAGTGGTTCTCCAAAAACCTTTTCTTCCCTGAGTGCACACACCTCAGCTCCTCCTCATTTAGTCTCTCAGAGAAAAAGGTGTGAATTCTGTTGCTCAAGCCATTTCAGAACTGCACCGAATAAATCCAAACTGACGCATTGTACGCTAGGGAATGAGTCCAATAAAAGCGTACAACACTTCGGGAGTAACACTGAAAGGATGAGGAGCTATAACAAGCATAACGGGTCTTTTTCATGTATCATTTCTGCAATTATATTAACCTAAATGCCTTTTAATTAAAAAAAAAAAGAGGAAAAATAAGCATTCTAAAGATGAAATGCCAAAAAAAAAAAGTTGTTCATATTGTACAAATAATACACATTGAGAAAATTATCAGCAAAGGCTGATAACTACTGTCTGCGGATTGCTGGAAGGTAAAAATAAATGCAATGTCTTTATGCTCCTAGGATCTAGGCAAAAAAAAGAGACAACTATTTCAATTTTGTTTATGTTGACAGTTTCATTAATTTTTTTGAACTGAATGTACACATTTTGATTGAAGTTTGTATTGAGCAGGAATTTTAATTTGCCCACGTTGACCTTTCTGATTAGTAAAAGTCCTTGAGAAAGAACTCATTTTGTTCTTTTATTTCACATCTTTGGTTGGTTTTGCTGACTTCTGATATCTACGTTATAAGCAAATGAATAGAAAAGCATCAAGCAAATCAATACCACCACTCTTATCTTTCCTCTTTTAGTTTCTTTAGAACTGAAAATTTGGGTTCTCTTAAAAACATGATGCAATTCCATTGCCAGTTTATCCTCTGAAACAACTGTACATGAAACTAAAATCATATTCACCCAGTCTATTGAATATGTATTTTCATCACTACTTGCTCACTTATAATAAAAAAAAAAGAATTCAACTTTCACACAGTGAAATCTTTTCACGATTAAAAGAAAGCATTCAATGTTTTTATTAACTATAGATTTTACGTTAAATCGGCATCAAGGTTTTCTGAGCCTTAGTGTTTTCTAATGGGACTTGAAAATTCAATGGGACTTGAATTTTGTCAGTCCTACTGTGTCTGCAGCAGGGAAGTACAATTCAATATCAATGAGATGACGGCTCCACTGGGAAAGAGGCAACAGTCTCATTTATGCTACTAAAATACTGTTCAGGACCAGCAATGCTAAAATACATTTCAAAATTCATTTTCATGTAGAACCTAAGATAGCAATCCAACAACTTTTATTCTCTGTATAATTGGATTGAATGCCTGCTCAAGTCAGTGATTAACTTAAGCTTGAAGGAAGGCAGGACCTGGGACTTCAACCTATGGACCTGATGTTCCCTTCCTTGCCCTTGGGTAAATCAAGAATTATTCCTGTGGAAAGAAGCAACTTACTGTGAGTAACCAGTGGATCAAATCCCAGACTCCCAAATCCCACAAATAAGTAAACCAGTTTTGTTGTACGATATATACTCGACCTTGAAATTTGGGAAAAAAAAAAAAAAAAATTTAGATCTGAATGCCAATCTAGTAAATAGCAACATTCTGAAAGACTGTTTCCCTGTTGAGGTGTGTCTGGAATAAATTGTTCAAATACAGCACAACTCAAAACTTTTGTAAACCCTGCGCTGAAAAAAAAGCCTGCTCTTATACACCATTCTATCAAGCGAGAGATTAAAGGGCGACGAAGTTCCCTTAAGATGCTGCCGGACCGTTGGCGGCACTGCCCTGAGAATTTCTGATGCCGAGAGCTGTCGTATATAAAGTGCGACAGACCAACGCACAGCAGGTAAGTCTGAGCCTGAACCGGCGGGTTGAGCGGACCTTTTCCATACCCGTCCTCCTTTCCTTTTCCCTCTTCTGGGCGCTGGCGAAGGAAAGGCAGGGAGGGCGCAGCGGTGACGGCTCTTTGGAGACACGGCCGCTGATCCCGCGCCAGTCCCCCGAGATCGGCCCCGGGAAAGGGGCAGAAAGTCCGGCACAGAGCGTGTTATCTGTAATGCCAAGGGTGAGTGTAGCTTTAATATTACCATGACACTCTGTTTTATTAATAAGAATCTTGTGGTTTTATGACTCCTTCTCTGGCACTAAAATACAGGGGAAAAAATCACAAGCCAATTATCTAACTGTTTCATAACAGGAATTTGCCCTGTTTTACAACTATATCCATCTGCAAGGACTGTTTTGCCTCATGAAATATATTTTAGGCTATGCCACAAAAACATTAATTTACACTGTGTCTTTTTTTCCTGTCTCATCAGGTCATTTCTCATTACTTTCTGGAACAATAAAGCTTTTACATATTTAATAAGTGAAATCCTTATTAGGAAGGGAATTAAATGTGCATTTCAGCAACTGGTCTGTAGCCCTATGATGTAAGTTTTAGAACTGAACAGATGATGCACATTTTTATTGTCTTAATATCTAGTTTATTTCTTATAATAGAGGCACCACGCATTTTACTCTGAAGAAAAACCTAATGAGAAACTAGACGCCCATCCTTTTTGATGCTAACTATTCTGTGTCTCTTTTGACTGAATTAAACAACTGTTGTGTTTTAGCACTTAAATTCACAATAATTTATTGCTGATAGTATAAGAACATTTTTTCGGTTACTTTTCCTGCTCTGCTAACAAATAAATCTGGTGTGTTACTGAAACAGAATCTTTTAACTTTTAAATAAAATAAATAACATAGTATACATAGCCAACTAAGCTATTTTAAACAAGTTCAAAATATTTCATAGTTGAAAAATAACCAGATGGATAACTGAGAAATACCCAAAGCTCTAGCCAGATTAACTTTCATTTCATTTGACTCTGTAAGTTTTTGCTTAGTTACATTCCTGTGAGTAGTTTTGCTGATACGGGAAACAACAACGTGTTTGCCTGAGTTAACCAGAGAATTGTGCAAAGAAAATGGGTTAATGCCATGTAAAGGGCTTGAAACTCCACAAAATCATGGATATCATCACTTTTTATAGGGTTAGGTATTCCAAAATATACAGTGAATGCAAATATGAAGCAAATTGTCTGTTTCCTAAAAAATGCCTTCTAAGCTATTTTTAATTTGTGCCTTTTAAGTGAAATACAAAGGAAAAACATTCGTTTGTGTAATGTTCCATAAAAATTTATTTTAATGGTGCAACTATTTCTTCAGTTTAAAGTGATCGACAAAATTTCTACCTGAAAGTGAATTCTGATAATATCTTTCATTTACTTTTACTGCAGATGTTTCCAGCTACACAGAGATCACTCAAAACAAGCAACTACCCTGAAAAGAGAAAATTTTCTTTCCATGCAAATCCATCGTAATAAAAGTTCAGCCACAATTCTTCTAGTGCACTTTGGTTTTTGGATACCAAAATCAGCTATCTCAAACAGAAGAGCTAGGATGGAAATAGGGTAGTGAAGCATTTGGCCACGTGTCATTCTTGTCCCTGTTACGTAGAATAAATTTTGTCTCCTTTAACAGGAGATTGGCAGCGTTGGTAGGAATCCCCT
Source organism: Haliaeetus leucocephalus (assembly GCF_000737465.1). Classification (NCBI taxonomy): domain Eukaryota; kingdom Metazoa; phylum Chordata; class Aves; order Accipitriformes; family Accipitridae; genus Haliaeetus; species Haliaeetus leucocephalus. The sequence goes on along the minus strand of NW_010972631.1, from coordinate 12,330,934 downwards.
GGCAATTCCTGGAGGTCATTACACAGCACAATACCAGTTTGTCCCTCTTCTAATGTCATCTCTCTCCACTGGCAGCACAATGCACAGCTGATCATTCTAATCACTGTTATGCCTGGTTTTTTCAGCAGTTAGTAACAGTCATGATATTTGGGGCATACATATTTCTTTGGTTTTCTTTTATGAGGAATTACTCTCATTTGTTTCTTTTACCTTTCCAAATACTTTTATGAGGAACGCTGTCTCTCACACCTGTTTAAAGTCATGTTTATGCAACTCAGAAAGCTGACTGGGAATTAGGATCGTCAGGAAATTTTCTGATATACTGTTTTTCCCATAGAATATGTCAGTCCATCAACACCAAAGCGTTCTGTGAGAAAGGGACAGTGCCAGCGGTGCTCTGAGGAGCCTTCTCTGCCAGGAGGGATTTTGGCTGGTTCACTGGCCAGCTGCTGCCTAGTGTGCTGCTGGGAAGCCCTGCCCCGGTGGGGATCAGCTCCTCAGCCTCCTGCCTGATCTGCCAGCCAGGATCCTGGGATCCCAAGGACCCCCAGCTCAGATTCTGGCTATACCTGGCAGATGGACCAGATGGAGCTGGGACTCGAAAAGCAGGAAAGTCAAGAAGCTGCTTCCTTAGGTGACAGGGACACAAGGAACTGGGAAAGCAATTCTCTGCATTCTCAGTCATCCAGCTTCATGAGAAACTTGGCAGGTGTTCTGCCACACGCTGTGAGATACCAATCATGGCAAAAGCCCCAAATCTCCAAAGTTTCCCATTTCACTCTAATTTTGATAACGTTACCATTTTTTGGACATTTTGTACACTCTGGATTTTTAAAAATTTCTGTAGCACATCAAATATACATAGTCACACCACTTGTGATATTTTCTGAGAAATCAGGTATTTGTGTCATTTTTTCAACCTTTCAAATTACTTATGCACTTTATTCTCTTGCCATCTCATTACGAACAGCCAGCTTCTCACTCTCAAAATATGTTAAGGAGTATTGTAACATTTTCCTTTTTTCATGCTCTCATTTTGAATTGTCATGTCTTGTGTTTATTGATATACTTCTTTCACAATTCTGAGAAATCAATTGGTCCTTCCTGGGCTCTCTACATATTTCACAACAGTCTCCTAATTCTAGTGTCAATGAACTAACTATGGTGTTTTCATGTTAGGAGAATTTCCCTCTGTTTGGTGATTGAAGGGTGATCTTCAGCATATGCATCACTTGTTTTCTCTTTGCAGAACTATTTGCACTTTTTTTCGCTGGGCAGCTCTGTGCTTGTGTTCCAAGTTTTTTTATCTCAAGCATTTCACTGCTCTGTGATCAAGAGATTAGTGCATAAAACATAAACATCTCATTTTCAGGCTCTTATCGGTAATGCATTATGTAAAATGGAGATTAGACTACTGCATCCCAGTATCTGTGCTTTATAGTGAAAGGTGGAAGTCTGAAAGATGTAACTAACCTTAGGGACAGCTGTATGTGTATAAAACAATCTGACCCTATGACTCTCCGAAGCTTAAATCTTTTGATGCCAAAAATCAGACCAGCTCCAGAGAAAGAAAGGAAGTTAACAGGAAACTGAAGGAAGCAAATTTAACATTTAGAGATGAATTAAAGACATGCCTTTGGACTGAAAACCTAATATTTGCATCTCTTTCATAATATTTAAAGTAGACTTTGTTAGATATTTCTCACAAGATTGACAGAATTAATGGATTTCTGTTGTTGCTTTTTTATAGCCAAAACAAAAAAACCCCCATGTACATGTTTTACAAATGTAAAAGAGAGCAGGGTAAGTGAATTGATATTCTTAAGCTTATTTTCAGTATTTTAGAGAGGGGGGGAAACTCATATAGCATGAACAAATGAGGCTCTGAAATGTCTTTTATTTATTTTCTTTTATGGAAAGATTCTTCTTTTTTACCTTTTATATGAAACAAGCTATGAAACATACCTGTATGCCTAAAAGATAAAGCTTTTTGGTAGGAATCTTCTCTCCCTATAAAAAAAGTCCCCTGTTGCTGTTTCTTGCCATTTTGGGGAAGGGAAGGGAAGGGAAGGGAAGGGAAGGGAAGGGGAGGGGAGGGGAGGGGAGGGAAGATGTGGTGAGTGCTGGTGACTTCTATTTTTTACTTGGTTCTCTGGGGCTTCCCCCTCACCCACTTGCTTTTCCTGTGAGACAGCATAAGAAACAACAAATAAACGACTGTCAGATATATGGCTTTGCTCTGGCAGCGGCCAAATCAGTTCCCCTGGCTTCTTTCAGCTGTTGCTGATTGTGCTTTGCAAGAATATAGAAATCCTGTCAAAGGAACAGTGAGGGCAAATGAGCGTAACTCTTTTAAAGTCTTGAACTTATATTCGTAGCAACTAAACATCTGGCCTGCATGTTCTACTTGATTTCTGAGGTGAGTACAGCCTCATGCTTTGTAAGAATATGCCTTTTCTTTAAAGCTATGTCCTTTCTTCATGTCAGGATGACAACTCATCTCTTCATTCTCTTCTCCATCCTCAAGCTCTGACCACCTGGGAGTCCTGGACAGGATATATGCCACCAAATGCACATCCCTGCAGTATGAACACAGCCTCTATGTGGTCTGTTGCCCTGATTCCATTCTGAAATGCCATTACCTTACATAAACATTCGCATAAAGTGCACGTCTGTCTTCTGGAAGCTAAGATATGGGTTTAGAAGACTTCTGTCTGGTTTCCTCATCTATTACTCCACCTTTTCCCCTGTACCTCACTAGACTGTCGGGTTTTTGTCACCTAGCAAACTGGTGGCAACTGCATTTAGTATAATAGTTTTTTTTTAAAAAGGATAAGAAGATAATGATGATGCTAACACATAAACTTACTTCCAGGTAGGTCCTTTCAATCACTATTAACACCAAGGACTATACGACCTTTCTCTTATTTGACACAAGCAAATACACCAAAGATACACCCCCCTCTCCCACCATGGAGATGGTCTGGGTGCAGATAATTGGGTTCTCTGCTCTGTGCTGATCCTTAAATACTGGGTTAAAGTGCTGAAGGGCCGAAATGAGCTGTATAAACCATAGTGGTGGCTGGGGGTGGTGTTCTGGTACGGTGAACGACACCTCCTACATCATAAGTAAAAGGCAGAGATGAGAAGATAGTACCAGGATTAAGTTCCACCATTTAACATGGCAGATTCAAGCAAGGTCCAAGGCATAAGCCTGCTGTAGGGTCAAGAGACGCCTTGGCCTTTTTACTGCAGAGTATGATGAAACACTCCTGGACTGAAGGGGTGTAAAGACATTTCCCAGACAGGTTTGTGCTGCACTTCTCAGAGACACAGTACAGAATATCCACAACAGTAGCTAAATTCTGTGTCCGTTTATGTGATCGTAAGCGATTTACACTGGATTTACAGCCCCTAAGACCTTACAGGCAAGTCTCTATGGTCTGCCTGTAAATCTGCCTGTGGCAGGAGGACTGTAAGTCCCCAAATAGCATGTCTACAGTGTGCTCGTGTTGCCTCCCAAAGTAATTACTCTGCAGGGATGAGAAAGAACAGATTCCCTGAGACTGCGGCTTCCCTGCAATGGGAGAGGATAGGGCCTTGGCTGGCACAGAGGAACCAGCACTGCAAAAGAGGCGATTTGTATTTATTACAAGGTTTGCACAGACTCTCGTCTCCCTGGAACAAGAGACTGAGAAAGAAAGTCTTTACTCTCTTTTCTAGTTTGCCCTTAATGGAGAAGATCTATCACTCTCTGCTCATGCCGAAATTCAAGTCAGCTTTCTGCTGTACTGTTAAGTACTGAAGATAATGATAACAAACGATCATCAGTGAATTCATTTTATTCTTGAAAATGGAGGGGCAACTTATGTGTCTGTTATTGTCCATTGTAGCCTTTCAAGTTTCAGGAAAACCAAAATAAAGCTGTTATCACCAAGAACAATGATCCTAAACCCAACAGAAAGTTTTATTACTTTAGCAGCTGCAAGTTCACATTGACTATGGTATGCTTAAAATTTTAAAGTATCTAGAATTTTGAGGAATTAACTTACCTGTAATAACAAGCCTTTAAATGCCTTTCAATTTTAAACATAAATGTATAAAAATATAAAATTTCCTGCTTTACCAAGCTAAACAGTCCACACCAGGCCTTATATGCTATAGGAGAAAAATTTTAGTTTAAAGCTACATCTTCCAGGGTCCAGATCAGAAGTTATATTAAAGTATGCCAAGGTCTTGCCCTCAGCTATATTTCCTTTATGCAGTGTTACAAGCAGTATCTCAGAAAGCACGAGGTGGAGAGACCATTAAAAAAATCATTTGTCCATGACAAGCAGGAAATGAAACAACCTCTCTCTTGACATAAGTCAAGTCATTTAGTCTAGCTCATGACACAACTACATCCAAGGTGGCTCCACAGCGAGTCAAGTGAAAAGGGGTGAAGGGAAATACTGGCTGTCGCTGGAGTTAAAAAGAAGTGTTAGCCTGTGTTAGATTTTATTTTGTGATTCTTTTCTATTTTTAATTTGAAAAAAACTATTACTGGTCTTATTTGCAAAGATTCTTGCTTTATAAAACCAAGAATTAAACCAGAGTTTTGTAAAATATTGTGTTGCAAGAAAGCTAAACAAACAGTTCTTTCACCTATAAATTCTTTCACTGGAGGTATAAAACTACAGCTAGAACACAGCCTGGAAAAAACACCACTGTATGGAATTCCGCCTTTGCTTACTGCCAGCTAGACACCAGTGTTGAGAATGAAAGGAGGTAACTTAAAAGTTAGTAGCCATTCTTATAACTGTGATATCAAAGACTAAAGCCATGTGTTGAAAAGTATATGAACAGCTTCAGTGATTCTGATAGAATTGCAGCCTTTTCAACAGATTTACGCTTAGCTCACTGATCTCAACGTTTACGTTACTATGCTGTGTGATTATATGGAGCGGTCCAAATGGGAATTCAGCAATGCCCTTATTGACAGTCTGAAGCCTCCTTGCTCTCAGCCCTCTTCATTCCATTTGCTGTCCCTCACACTTTGAGTGCCATGAGGTAATATCAGCACATACTAGCCCTACCTCACCTCTGGTCATAGAAGTTTTCCTTCCTAAGCCTCAGAATTTGCTTCTACACTCCAAAATGTAGGTAGGTGAGGTTCGGCCTGGCACAGGCTGGAGCAATGCGCTGAGATTACCAGAGCATTAAATCTAGACCTGCATGTATTGCTCTATCACGAAGCAGAGCTAGCAGTACCTCAGCTACCTCGGTTCCTTTTTTCTTACCCCATTGCTGATTACTAAAAATTTCACAGGTTCAGTAAGAGACTTCCTGTGAACAACAGTACACTGCAAATGAGAATTATAAAGAGGTTTTTTTGAACTGCACCTGCTGGCCCAGGAAGGGAAAGTATCTATGTCTTTATTCCCCTCTAACATACTTCAGGTTAGTATCAAATTTCACCAATGCACAGGAAAGAAATGACGACAGGTTTTTGAGGTAGGAGACACAAAACTAAGTAATTCAAAGAATTAAGTGAAATAGTTCGACAGAAATAATCAGAACGAGTTTGGAAAGGATTAGCAAAGCAAACTGAAAGTCAGAGAGAGATGCCCTGGTTTCTCATTTTAAATTTCTGAATACTTCAAAAGAGATTGATACTCCAAAGTTATTTCTGGTTTTGGTGCCCTTATTAATTTTAATCATATTGTCATAGCCATTTGCTCCAACATATGAACTCTTTAATAACAAGGGTCACATGAATACAGACAACTGGAAAATTATCTTTTACTCTCTTTAAAGGACTGTTGAAGGTGTGGGGTTTTTTTAGAAAAGCTGAAACATGGAAATAACATTATTAAAGGCATTGATCATTGGAAAAATGGTGAAAAGTGCATTGTCATTTCAGCTATGTGTTCTGTAAATACTTAGCTACATCATAGACCGATTTTTCAACTATTGTAAATTAGAAAAGTTCCATTTAAACCATTTCATGCCCCCTGAGGACCTGCCCCAAAAAATGTATCTGAGAGCTAGTGCAATTTTAATACATGGCCTGTCACCAGCAGAACTACTTATGGAAAATAATTTGTCGTGACAATTTATTGAGTTTTTCTTTTTTCCTGAGAAAGACTACCTACAACTTAAAGTCTTCAAATGAAATGGCTACTCTCATTTAAATTAATCTAATAAACAAAAATAAACTGCTATTTGCAAGTACCAGTGAGTGAACAAAACTGAAGGAATATCTAGTAATTGGTTTTGTGAATTAAAAGAATGCGTTCTTTGTATTTGAAGGAGAAGTAGAAAATTGCAAACATTGATTTCAGAATAGAAGCTATTCTCTTTATTGTCTGGAGAGTGCCCATCAGAGAACAATAAATTTCACTCACAGTGATCTCTCGGTACTCATGCCAAAAAAACCAAATCAGAAAATAGTCTTCTTTGCTATAGCTACATTGTCTCCAGTTTTAAGGATTCCTATATATTTGCTGCATTCTGTAGAAAAACAAACAAACAAACAAAACCCAAAAGCCCTGTGGTAAGTAACTTCAAAACTCCCACAATTAAATGTTTGCACTGCTGAAAGTCTACAGGCTACAAAAACTGGCCTGTAAAACTGTTGAAGTATTCTGTGGAAGGTAATCAATCATTAGGTTGATTAGTTTTTCATTATCTTCAGGTAAAGAAATTGGGAACTTAATGAGCTCTTTAAACCCGCCTTTTGTCCCAAGGTTCTCTTAATTTCTGTTAACTTCAATAGAGCTCCATGATCACAGGCACGTACACGTGTACACAGGCCTGTGTACGCTTGATTATCTGTATAGAGCTGCACGATGTTGGCAAAAGTCAAAATCATCACATTTTTATTTGTCAGAGAACTGGGGGCTGAGATATTCTGAATGATGGAATAAATCTGAAACAGAAATAGTGCCTCTGGGTCTGAGCCGCTCTGGTCTAGACTGGCAGTCCTGTCCCTGCAGGGCTGTGACCGGTTGGTAAGTTGTCCCAGACCAGAAAATACTGGAAGTACACATTAAACCCCTATTACCTGGTCATTCACACCCAGAAACTCATAGAACCATAGAATAATTTAGGTTGGAAAGGACCTCTGGAGCTGAACCCATTGCTCAAAGCCAACTTCAAAGTTAAAAGAGATTACTCAGGGCTTTATCCAGTCAAGTTCTGACTATATTCGAGGGTAAATGTTTCACAGCCTCTCTAGACAACCTGGTTCAGTGTTTGATCAACTTCACTGTGAAAAGTGCTTTTCTGACATTTAGTCAGAAATTCCCTTGCTGCAGCTTGTGACTATTGCCTATTACCCTTTCTCTGTCCCTTTCCAGGAAAAGTCTGTCTTCTCTAAAACTGCTAGGTACTTGTAGACAGCAATTAAGTTCCCCCTCAGCCTGTTCTTCTTCAGGCTGCACAAACCCAGCTCCAGTCGCTTCTTGCATGATGCACACCAGCCCCAACATCACCAAGGTTGACTCTCTCCAGTTTATCTAAGCCTTTCTGGCACCAGGGAGCCCCAAACTGGGCACAGTTCTCCAGGTGTGCTTTCACGAGAACTCAGCAGAGGTGAATAATTGCTTTTCTCAACCCGTTGGCTACACTTCTACTAATACAGCTCAGAATGTGGTTAACCTTCGCAGCCACGTGCTGACTGACGTTCGACTTACCGTATACCAGGACCCTCGAGTCCTTTTCTGTATAGCTGCTTTCCAGGCACTTGACTCCCCATCCCATACAACTGCACAGGGTTATTCCATCCCAGGTGCAGGATTTCACATTTGTCTTTATAGAACTTCATGGTGTTCCCATCACCCCCTTTCTTCAGTCTGGTTCCAGCTGCCTGGAAACCAAACTATGCAGCATATCAACTGCTCGCTCTGATTTCCTCTCATCTGCAAGCTCACCAAAGGCACATTCCACACCATTGTCCACGTCCTAGCACAAATACCACCACCAGGACACACAGCTACTCAGGCCGCTCCTGGTGATAATCTGGCCATGTACCATGCGGTATACCATGATATACCATGTAGCCAGGCTGAAGTCCTGCTGGCCTTGAGCTCAGGTGTTCCTGGAGCTATCACACATGTTTTTCACTCATGGAAAATTTATCTATGAACCAAAGGATCCAGCCAGAGACTGTGGGGAAGCTGTCTGCATTGTACCAGAATAAAAAAGTTAAACTTCCACATATTTAATTTTATTTTTCCTAGAGTGATTTATTTTTTATGTCGAAAGGTTTTTGTGCACATTTACAGTAAAAACTATACTATATCAATACAGTCAGTTGATTGTATTCTGAGATCTGTGTTATTAAAAGCTATCAATATTAAAGGAAGATCCCATAATGTGCAGCAAATATTGCAAGACAAAAATCTTCACCTATAAAACTATGAGAAATGAAACCTTCCACCCACCATACTCACTCAGATAATTGACTGTGGAAGCAAGTACCCTTAAAACATCACCCAATCAGCAGATTTCCAGAGTTCATCATAGAATCATCACATAGCTCAGGTTGGAAAGGTCTTCAAAGATCATCTGGTCCAACCTTTCATGGGAAGGGAGATTATCTAGCTGAGATGATCTAGCATCCTGTCCAGTCGCATCTTGAGTTCACAGTCTCACCTCTGCTAACCCTTGAAAAAGCAACTAGACCAAAACAAAACTAGCCTTCCAAGCTCAGAAGCCGGCATCAGTCTCACGCAAGTTCACAAAGAAGGTGTGATTCACCCATTATCAGACTGTGGCCTGGAGTCACTGAAGGATTTAGCTGCTGCGCGGCACAGACATGCTAAGACTTCTTACATTTCCAACATGTTCTTACATTTCCAGCATTGAAACTCCATAGACACCAAAGTATGAGAGCATAATCTTTTTAAAGAAATCCCTGAGGATTCCCAGACAAAAGGGGAACACTTCATCTGGCAGCTTCACCAGACAAAAGGTTAATGAGGTCTCTTAGCAGCCTCTTAACGTTGTCTCTCTTGAGCTTTCTGTTGGGGGTGTTCTCAGGTGCAAGAGAAATGCAGAAAAGTGAAGTGTAGGAATTTAATTTTGATACATGGTTAGCAGGTAGTTTTAAGTTATAATTTTAAAGGAAAAATATTAATGGAAAAATCATCAGCTTTCTTCTTTCAACTTCTAAAAGGAGTTTCATAATCATCCTGTTTCCATTTCACATCCACAGATGATAAGTATAATGTTTTAATTTTAACCTGGGCAGACAACTTGCAGAAATGTGATTTGATTGAACTCTGTTGTGGCTGAACATTTCTTTTGAAGATCCAGCACCTTACTGAGAATATTGAATTCAAGTGAATAAATAAAACAGGAACATCAATAAGGATGAGAAAACTCAAAGTTAAATAAAATAAGATGTTATAAGACAACCACAGGATATTTAAATGTGTAACACAGACTTTATAATGAAAGAAAGAAAAGAATATAATTAATTTATAACCACAGAAGGTGTAGATCATTGCAGGAGGCAGAAGAAAAATTAGTTGCCTGTCTTAAAAAAGTTTTGTGGCCATGACCACAGATAGGATAAAAGGGTGCTGCTATGCTACAACTTTGTCATCCTGATTTGCATGACAGGAGGATCTGCTGCAATGTTTTGTAATGTTCACAGTGTATATCCTATAGAATTTTATTTGACTGTAGATCAAGAAGCCAACTGAGAGATAACATTATTTGTTAGACCACACAATGTAGTTAGAAAAAATGGACTTGCTTTCAGGTCCATGAAATCATCTTCAGGCTTTCTCAGAAAGTCACATTCCACCATACTTGCATATGGAAATGAAAGGGATTCAGCCATTTTGGCTATGCCTCTGGATTATGATAAGGTCACATTTTGGTTAGGACTTCTGTCCCTGCCCATGGGCAGCACAGGGCTCACTTTCCTTCTTGTCTCATTTGTTCTGTGATATGCAATGTGTGAGTTTCTGTTGCGCTCGACAGGACAAATCTGCACAAGTGACACAATTTTTTGCAGCTGGATCTACACTTGTTCTTGCTGCTGTCTTACAAGCACTCCAGAAATCACCTGTTTCATTTTCCAGTGCACAAATTGTTATTTATCGTGTACCAACAACAACCTTAAAGTATGAATCTAATTGCAAATAATTAAAAGCCTCCCCCACACCCATGAATTATGGGCCTGATCCCTTTGGATGACTAACAAAAGCTGTTTTCTGTGCTTCACAGAAGATGAGTTTTTACATGGAGAAACAACTAGATTACTAACCACAACTGGCTAATAATATTTATCTTTTGGAAATCCAATTTATTCTGAAATACAGAGCAATGGCCATCACTGATATTTTATCATTGTAATCATGATTGAGGACATTTTAAAAAAAACACACATCAAATATCTAGTCAGTCCAATAAATACAAAAATGTTTATGGCTGCCTGTCCCATTCTTGCAATGAACAAAGCTTGATGGGGCTGCCATTTTAATGTAAGATGTTTGAGATCTTACTTTGGAATTAATTTTGGTGAAACTGCCACTGGATGTCCCAAAAAGATTTGGGAGATACAAAGGCAGCAATCAAAACAACAAAAAAATAATCACCTGCAAGGGATACCTGACACCGCACTTACATTATAAGTACCTTTAGCAGAAGAGAGTGGATTTAGGATAGTAACGCAGCTGCTGAATAGGACCTTGGAGCATATCAGATGTTCTGAAAGAAAAAAGAATTATTGAATTCGAGTGCACTGCTAATTGTCCATATAAAATATTTTAACACCTTATCATAATACAGACATGAATAATAGCTGAAATGTCAAGTTTCATCTGCCTACAAGAAGCACACTCATCTACGAGCTATGGAGAGCTTTTGGCTGCAGTCACACAGTACGGTTTCAATGTACATAAAGTTTCTGAAAATTGCCTTAAGACAGTTGACCAAACTTAGGGAATTGTTTTGACAGAAAAGTGTTGCCAAAACAGCTCTTCATGGGGACGTGCCAGGGATATGTCAGAAACTGGAAGCAGGTCTGAATTGCACAGCATGCTCTTGGCTAAGGATCGGCTCAGGGGTAAACCTCTGTAGGCTGACTGAAGTGCTGGCAACCCTTAATGGGCTCTTAACTTCAACCAAGGACCAGGCAAGCCCGCAGTGCAGTAAGAGATGAAAGAGGATTTTCATGTCACTAACTTTAGCACCAAAGTAAATTTTCCAAGACGGGATTCTCCACTCCTCTAATACTTAACAGAGAATAGCATTAGCCTCCAGAGGGAATTTAGAAATCCCAAGCAATGCAGTCGCTATACCCCAAATGCAGAACTTTCTGTGGAGGCACCCACCTTGAATTTAATAATACAGGAAGCAGGAAGTCTAAGCATCCAAATTATGTCCGAAGTCAGATAGCATGAATGCTCCCCAAAACCCCTTTCCTTTCCATTTCTGTTGAGAGTCAGAAAAGACAAGCAATGCTCAAATATTGCTGGGGGAGAGTGGGGAGGAGGTTCATAAAGCAAGCTGAATTTTTTTTCAGCTTCCTCACTGTTTAGATTTTTTTCCCCTTACTTCCCAAGTTTTATTTATCCATACTCAACTCTGATGAAAAAAAAAAAAAAGTACTTTGATTTTCCTTTTAGCCTTTGTAGTAAAAACTGGGTCTGCAGATTTTTACACAAGGGTAAAATCCCTGGGCAAGCAGAAGTGAACCTGACTTCTTAACTTCAGGTAGTACTAAACAGACTTTGCAAAAGGCATTGCAGAGGCTTTTTACTTTCCCAATTTTATTGCAAACAAGTCCTAACAACTCTCTTGAGAGCAAAAGCTGTCTAATACTGATCTTTTAGTCAACTCATCCAGTAACAACAAATGAACATTATCTTGACATTCTGTGCACTGTTCTGGTTATTTTCAGCTGTTGCTATTGTAACCTGCTTTAAGGCATCACACTGAACACAGATTCCATTTCTAAAGTACCTGAAGGTACTGTCAGTATTAAGGAAGCATGCCAAAGCTGTCACCAAGTAGACTACAGCACAAGATGATACAAAGCTGAGCTGCAAGTCAAAAATTAAGCATCTTCCAAAATACTTGACAGAAAGTAATGCAGCTGTAAGGACTTACCCAGAGTAAAAACTACTGTAGCAGTCACAGTGAACATAGAGAACAGGAGAGAACATTCTGATTGTGTTCAGAAATTAGATTTTTTTTTTATACAGTACATTGATTCCCTTCTGGAAAATATTTTCTCTTCCATTTCATGAAGGCTGCCACTGAAGGCAGTGGCAAACCCGTGGGCTACCTGAAGTATGTTTTTGCTTTAAAAAGCTTCATTTAAATATGTACATCCGCTGCCCTAGGGATATCAGTGTTTTCCTCCATAATGTCTGCTATTTAAGACAAAAAGGTGTGATATTTAATTAAAGTTGTACTGAAAATATTAAACTCTTACTGATGCAGTCATCAAATTTTCATTAATTACCAAAACCCTAAACAAACAACACTGAACTCAGTTTGATGCTAATGCAGACCTCCAGTAGCACTTTCTTACCTTCTTAGGCTTGCAGGGATTTAGTATGAAAGACAAAAACAGTAAGGTATGATGTATACACATGCTTTTTTCATCTTGTCAAGGCTTATATGATGAGGACATGACAAGATACCAGGACAAAGATCTGCTACCCTCACTTCCAGCATTGTTTTTATTCAGGAATCTGAGAGGCAGAAGGAGGACAAAGGGGTCTCCATGAATTCTTGAATGGTGTACAGAATTCCTGATTGTGAGGAACTTATATGTTCTTTAGTTAAAAAAGATAATTTGGCCCAGAATTTGGAAAAGGGTTGTTTTACGGTATTGATTGCCAAGTAGTTCTATTTTTAAAATCATAAACATCTTTAGTCTCTAGAAATAAATAACTGCATCAGCCAAGGCTGTTGTGATTGTTTTTTCTTAATGCAAGTCCAATAACCTGATAATTGCTATCTGAGTCACAGAGGAGTATTACCTCTTCTTCCAGGAAACAACGCGATTAAAGTTAGGCTACTCAGTTTCTAACAGTAGATAATTATTAATAAAGAAGAAAAAAAGAAAAAAACCTTGTGTATAAGCAAGCAATAAAAATTGTTGCTTCAGAGATAATCTTTGCATGTTTGTTGCTGGAGTGTTTTTTACAGACATTACCATTTTCAGATTCGGTTTTCCTTACTTTGGCACCATCCTCCAAGTAACTCCGAAGTGTGTTATTCCTCAGATCAAAAGTGAGTTCTTTCACAGCTGACTGACCAGGCTTTGTTGCTTTGTTTTGCTTTGAGCTTCTGCCGTCGGTCTGCATCTGTGATACAAAGTGAGAAAAGGAAACGTAAGGTATACTGAGGTAGGGCAGCAGTGTGGTGGACCAATACAACCAAACTGTACCTTGGAATGTTCTTTTCATCTGTCCAGACAAAGCATTGCACTGGAGTGTCAACGAGCAGCTCACAGGACCTGTAGTTCAGCCTGAGCATTAAACAGCTTAAAACAAATAGGAGACATTTTTTTCTTATTTAGCGTCCCCAATGGACTGACTCTTTCTCGTCTTGGAGTCACTCATAGTTCTCCTAGAAACAAGCGTCTATTGGTGTTGGGAATACCTGGCAGACTGAAATTCGGGCTGCCTCCTGACTTGCATCTGTTTACAGTCAACTGAAAAGCGTATGTACAAAAAGGGTATGTACAGTGGCTTGGAGTAAGGCGGCACCAACAACTGTAATTCCACCACTTTCTAACTGTTGAAATTTTGAATTTGCAGCCTTTAAAAGTGCTCAGTTATCTTTACTGGAATCTTCTGTCTGTTATGTATATATGCATACAGCAGAATTACTGCTTGGACCAGTCTGAACTAGTATCAAATAAGCTTTTCAATTCTCAGTTCTATTAAAATTTAGTACCATTATAGCAACAATTTTTCTACTTAGTATTTTTTTAACAAGTTTGCAACATAGACCTTATTTCAGAAAAAAAAAAATCCATATACTGCAAATAATACAGTTTTTTTCAGAAATCATATATGCAACATCTTGTTCTAATCTGTATATACAGAAAATACCTGCATTTTCTGTGATAGAATATCATTGTTTCATATAGATTCAATTCATATTCTAGGTGCAGTAAGAAGACAGCTGTTGGAAAAGACATTGATCTTACAAATTGTGAAAACATACAGACAATAATTCAGGATTCTTTTTTGTGTCAACAGGATTCCTCTACACTTCAACAAATCCATTCTGCCTTCTGCTGATCCCTGCGTTTTGCTCCAACTTGCTAAATGAAAGCCTTTCCCTCAGTGACCAAAATGACCACTTTGTATACTGCATGAGTGATGTTTTTAATTTCTCTCTCTGTTACTTTGGACATGCATTAGAAAACAAATGGTTATAACTGTACACTTATGGAAGCATAAATAAGCATGCCACTTGCACCGAGAACATCCACAGTGAGTAGCATTTAGTAACTTCGGCAGATCTTTTTGACCTTGGAAGCAACTACTGTACTATGTAAGCTAACACATCAGGAACGATCTTAAAACAAAACGTATTTCCAGCTCAACAAGAGAGAAAAGTCAATCTATTTAAAAGCTGCTCTCTCCTCTTTTTTTGCTTATGCTATCAAAATGCAGGTACAATAAAGAAAGGGGAAGATTTATGGTTTTGTTTTCCTATCTTGACTCCAACAGACTGACATGCTGTCTTTGTTAAAGACTGTTACTAAACATATCTGATTACAACCATAAAATATTGTTATTATTTTTATTATCTTTATTAGGGTTATAAAGTTTTATAGGTTAGCTGGAATATAAAAATGCCTCAGTAACTCCAGCGTACACATTTCCTTGGGACCAGTCAAAAAGAGCCAAATATGTGCCAGAAAGCTAGGGGAAGAGCCAACATACTTCTTCAGTTGTACTTGTAGCTCCAGTATGAAATAAAGCATTTTGGTTATGTTGATTAAGTCTTCCTAACTGTCTTGATGTACTTCAAAAGAATGTGGTCTGAAAAATGAAGCTTTATTTTAATATATTTGATTAAATTCTACATCAGATCATATCCTCAGAGACTTACATCTTGCTGCTAGCTTTGATGAATACAGATTTTGGACCATTATACTCAGAATCATCCATTTTGGCATCTCACTTGCAGTCCTGAGAGGTAAGTAAAAAACACTAGGGCCCAGCTTTTCCACGCTGTTCAGGATCTGTGGCCTACTGAAATTGGTGGAACATTTGTTAACTGATGTCTGGAGGAATTAACAAATAACTCATATTTTATATTATAGGTATTACTATACTGTTCAACTATAACATACTCTTAACAATGAGATAGATACTTCCATTTTCCTAGCATAGAATTTTCAGTGCACTTTTTTTTCCTTTGTTTTTTTTTAAGGAAAAAGTGTCAGTAACCCACCATGTTCCAGTGCATCCAGGTACACACGTAATTTAGTGGAGCTGTCAACACGCATTACTGGGAAACTGCACCGTGTTTTTCTTCATTTTCTAGTCATGTACCAGAGGTGGAAAGACTAATGCTGTCACAACAGAAACAGAGGAAACCAGCAGCACTGTTTTATAAATTTTATCACCAGAAGGCAGAGCAGCTATGACTACGTAATAGCTCTGCCTTTAAAATGCTTTAACACGTCTTTCATTGTGTGGTAGGATATTTACTGTACCCAGCCTGGATATCACCGTGTATTGAATGTTTTGAGCACATGAAGTGTCACTGTAATGTGTAAATGTGCAACAAAAACCAACAAAGATTTTCACAGATGCTGTGAAAATAAAGATTTGCATTGTAGTCATTCTACTTTCCTATTTTGTGCTTTGTATTTTTATCTGTTGTTTCCTAAGTCCACATTCCTTTGTTTGACTAACTGAATACCAAACAATGTGTAAGAATCCTTGCGTAGCACTTGTGTGTTCTTATCCTTTTTGGTTTTTTCCTTGTACAACCTCAGTATGTTTTTTAATAAGAGATGTCCTGTTCGTTACACCGTTACACATATATCTAATTTGAAATATTTCCAAGAAAGGGAGTGGTTGACTGGACTGACTTCTGTTTCCCTAAACCAGTGCTGTAGTGTAACCACATTGCATTTAAAAAAAAAAAATATTAATCCAACTTCAACTGTACAACACATTCAATAATTTACATTGGACCTGACATATGCCTATCCATGAACTGGGAACTACAACATGAGAAGTTCACCAATATCTTCCATGAAAAGGCAGATTGTCTATTGTTTATCACCCTAGTTTAGATGTAAGCCATGCTCTGCTGCACTCCAGTTGAAATACCTTGTTACAATTTCCAACTGTGATTGCAAGCAGAAGAAACAACTATGGAGAAGTTTCTCGCAGTTAAGGATTTTGAACTTAAAATATTCAATTATTTGACATGATTTCAAGCACTGCTACAGAAAACAAGGAAAGCTAATTGTGAATTTTAATTATTATGCCACAAAACCACAAATATTAATGATTTTATGGAAAACGCATCTAGTCTAACTAATTCAATTTGTTTTAATAATATTATTTGGTGTGATTGAAAAAAATGGCTCTGTAGATGTTTACAGTTTGATTTCTGTAAGCAGCATGACTTACTAACAGATGACATTTCAATTTTAAAAATTAATACTATAGCATATCAGTAGAGCATGCTTCCTTATGGAAACCAGAGTGACAGATCTCAGAAAGCATTCATTCATGTGAAATTATCAGAGAAATTCCCGATAGGAAAAAATTACTTTCGGTCCTCCAAAGGAATCCTCTTAGCTCCAGCATTGTTCAACATGTTCCATCTGATAGACTGATGTCTCTCCTCAAAAAGCTGACTGCCATTCAGATCGGAGCCAACTGACACAAGAGAGAAATGTAAGAAAATTGGCTTTTTCCATGAGTAGGCAGCCCCATGCAAGAGTACCAGTCCTCAGCTCCTCCCTGCACCCACAGTATGAAAACCTTAGCTGCATAACTAAGTGCCTCTTCGTATGGCTTCTTCCTCCACTCTCCTTTCTTCCTTGCCCTGTGTTCTTCCTAGTCTTTCTTTAGTTCTCCACACTAGGAAACAGTACTCTAATGCAGAAGTCATTCCAAATTTTGGACAAAACAGTTTGAGAAGCCTGCTGCCATTATGATTTAACATTTTAAAGAATATTTCAATGAGTTAATTCTGAAGCCTCTGTCCACAGAAAGAAAGAGGTTCCTCAGTCTCTCAGCCAACCTTCTGTAAAAATAATCTCACTCAAAAGAGATGTTTTAGCTTGGTAAATCAAATTATATTGTATGAGTTTCTCTCTCTCCAGCCAATAAATCTTACCAGGGGCCCTTTGGCCTATGTTAGGCTTTTGAAACTTAGGATGACTCTGAGGAGAGATTTAGTTGCTGACAGTCTTTTGAGGCTCTGGGACTACAGCCTGGTAGTGCAATATAAACACTTCGGTGCATTTTAATGTGTTGTGCAGTGACTACCCTCTCTTCTCAGTATTGCTTGCCTATAAAGTGCATCTACCAGTTATCAAGGATGAAAGACAAAGGTATAAAATGGACTTCAGCATTTTGCTATCTGGCCCAGTATGCATTGCCAGTTTGTCCATAAAGTAAGGATTTATTTGAGCCCAAGTAAGCACACATAAGTATCATCTGTCTCATAACAAATAAATGTAGAAGAGAAGCTTTGAACACTTTAACTTAACTACTTCTGAACACTAAAGTAGGTATAATGTATGCATTATTGACTGAAACACATCCCATTTCCTTAGAAGAAAAAATGTGATGGCAAATCCACCCACCACATAACAAAATTTGCATTATAAACAAAAGAGAAAAATACATATTTTAAATAATACATATAAAGAAATGTGTTTAAATCCGTTTCATACTGTACCATTCGTCATAGAAATCTAAAAATAGTATATTTTTTTAAAGATCCTGTGATTTGAAAAGAAATTAATATCTTTGTGTTCAGGAGTATTGATTCATCATAAGAATATGATCCAGAATCAATGTTCACTTCTTTACATTTATTTCCAGCATACAATACTTAAGATACATCCATTCCTTCAAATGAACCCTTAGGATATTATCTATTACTAACAAAGGTAGCCGCAAGTATTTTTCAACACCACATCCAACAGATACAGTACGGGGAAAAAAAGCAGCCAGAGAAACCATTATCTACATGTTCAGACTACATACGTGATTTTACTTTAAACCACACATATCTGGAATGCAAGTACAAAAAATGTATCTATGATCAAATCTGCATAGGTTGAATTTTTGCACGTAGGCACAGCTTCATGCACGTCAATGAATTGCTCCATGAATACAAGTATCCAATCAAATAGATCACTAATTCTTGAGTGAAGTCCCACCTAGCTAGAAAAGATGGTTGAGACACATACCACAGTCAGAATAGCAATACATATTCTTCACAGTCATGTTTACAGTCTGCAGAAATCAACACCTTTCAATGAAAAAAAGGAAAAGGTTCTAAAAAGCAAAATGGGAAAAACATCTAACAGCTAGAAGTGTCAGTAACTCCACATGACACAATGAGGATGGAAAACCTTTCTGATCCTATTCAAGGATGTGGGTTTACAACATACAAAACAACAAATAATTAAAAATCTGTAATCTCATTTTCTTTGTAAAAAACTGAAAATTAAATTCTTTTCTCTACAGGTGTTTTCTGGGTCTATTTTCTCTGCTTTAGAAACTTCTGGAATGCACATTTCTGTATTTGCAATTCCTCATTAATTAATTCCATATTAGTGTTCAGTGATATCAGTGTTGTTCTATGTTTTAATGTTCTTCAGATAAACTACTCAACAAGCTGAAAAAAATTGTAAGGATTCAGAAGTATTTTTCTCTGCTTCATGAGTAATAATTCCATAGGATTTTTTTTAAGAGATACTTTCTGAAATACAATTCATTTGTATTCTAACGCACTAAAACTGATAATGACACCTGTTAAAAACAAAAATGCCATGTAGCTCATAATCAACTGTAACACTGTGATTCCCTCACAGAGAATAAAACTTTGCTGTGATTCTGATCTGTGCTTTATTTACTGCTGTTACTGTTGCCAGTAGAATCTTATTAATCATTCACCAGTAGATTCTGTAGCAGACAAGGGCAAGAACAAAAGAAATATAAGATTTGCTTTAGTCATTAGCAATACTGTTGCACAAAAAAATATTTCCCACAACAATTAAAAAAAAAAAATCAAAGAAACAGTATTTTAGAGGTTATCGGAGAAAGGACTTTGCACCTAAATAGAATTTCACTGATTTTATGACTTCATCTAGTCAACAGAAAAATACAGATTATTAGATTCTGTTACTGGCCATGGTCATCTAGTCTATCCTCCAAAAAAACACAGACTACAGAATCCCTTGAGTTAATTCCTGTTTGATCTCAAGCATATCGTTTAATAAAATATCCAGTATAGATTTATAAATATTCTCCAGAGATGGAGAATCCATTAGCTAAATGCTTACTATAGGCAATTACTTTCCCTCTTTGCTAGTTCTCTGTTAATAGATTTCTATTCCCAGGAAATTATTTATCGATTACACTGGGGTCACCCCCACAGACTTGTCTTTTATTAGACAAATTGTTTGAGCTATGTATTTCAGTGAGAGCCATGTTTTTCCACCTCTTCATCATTCTCAAGGTTCTTCTCTGAACCCACTCCAATTTCTCAACATCCCTTCCGCACTATAGATGCTGTACCCTGTCTCTGTGTTCCAGCAGTAATCCCTCCACTCTCAATATGAAATGCACTCACTTGGCATTTCCTCAGTATGCCTCTTCCTTTGTATCTAAACGGTTTTTTGCCTCAAGCTTATTAAGTGCTTCAAATCTGTTCTTCCATTCCGCTGACAAAAACTGGTAAACTATGCATAGCTAAGAGCCCGTTCTTCTGGGACAACAGAAGAGGCACATCTCAATGTAGGTCCTGCTACATGCCTTGCAGAAGTGTAAGCCACATTCAGCAACACTATTATTTTTTCCAGCCACCTTGCAAATAATTGGAAGCTTGTTTTTTCAGTATAACAATTCTATTTCCTTATACTCTTGTTAATCGGTGTTTATTTCATTATCCTACTTTGACTGCTAATTAATCAAGCCCCATCTCAGCTCAGACTCAATGTCACGCCAATACAGTTTACAATTAGCACACTAATTTTTTCCTTCCTTTTTGAATACTGTCACAATGTTGCCTTTCTTCTACTTTTGCAGAACTTCCGCAAATCTTTTGAAAGCCGATGACAATATTCCAAAGAGCTCCTTTCTAGGGGCATAAAACTTCCAACGGTTGTACCTTATAATTTTTTATTTCCCCCATCAATTAAAATTTGGAGATTATTCTCAAAATTGCATCAACTCACTTCTAAGAGGGCAAAACCAACATCACCTGCTGGGTGCATGAGTAAATATTTAAACAGATAGACAGTATTAGGTCTCAGTCAGGAGGGATGAAAGACTTACCAATGTGGATGGTGGCTTAAACCAGACTGAGCTCCTTCTTCAAGTTTTCCTGCTTTTTCATCAGGCTGCTGAAAAATGATACAAGGACCGAGTAGAAAATTAGTGAGTTTGCAACCTTTTTAATGTATGTTTTACTTTTTGCTAATAGCAATGGATTCCCATCATTTAAAGCATCAGTTAAGTAAGACAGTCATTACTAAGAGGATTAAATTCCCATCTTTCCTATGTCAGTCATTTTAAAACCCTTTTTATTATCAAGATGGCTTACGCATGCTTCATTTTAAACATCTTAAAATTATCTCCACTCTCAAGTCTAGTGAGCCCATTGCAAAAAGATTCAGAATTTGGCCTTGGTAAAAATTCTGATTTCAGAGCCCAAAAGAGCTTGCCTTAATTCCCAGCAATCATATGTATTGAGGAAGCTCTGAAACATTAAGGTCTGCATCAAAATCCCAGCTTCTGTCGCTGTCATAGATTTGTCCATCCCACTCAGCATTTCACAGCAAAGCCTGAAGAATGTTTTGGCCAGCAAGAGACGAGAGGGGTAAACGCAGCAGCTTGTGCACTTTCTTGAGAAGGCCAGTCTTCTCTCTTGGTCTCAGACGATCTGCCGAATAGCATTGCGTATAAATTAGACAGAAGGCAGCGCCAGACAGAAACGTTTACTGAGGCAAGGAGCGGAGCTCGGTCTGCCTTCCATGTGCGCGCCTTGGCCAGCGGCTGCGTCAGGAACACACGTGGCTCCTTCAGCCCGCGGGGCCTCTGTGCAGCACGTCCCTCCGGCCAGGAGGCTGTAGCTTTATTTCTCCTCAAAAACAACAGTCGTTCTTTACCTGCTGGGGGACTGCTTTACCCACTGAACTGTTGTGTAGAAAAGAGAGAGTGGGACCACTTGACCTGCTATAAAAATGACTCCCTGGGACTAAATTATATTACTTGCACAAATCAAAACCTTACTAGATCTCTTCTTAGGCCACAATAAATTTGAGATTCCCATGCCAGTACTGGTTGAAGTGCCCTACGAAAAGTGGTACTTGTTAAAAAGCTCCCGATTCATTTACTGAAGTTTCTTGTCTGAAAACGGTATTGTGACTTCCCTTGGAAGAAACTGTAACAAAAAGAATTGAATATTAGCAGTAAAAGAGAATTTTCAATTAATCATTCTAATCTACCCAGCTAGCAGTACCATCTTTCTGTGTTCAGACATTTCTGGACATTGCAAAAACACAACCTTTTCTGAATCTAATTATATCTATAGAGCTGGTAGCTAAACCTAAGCTTTTGGTGCATTTTTCATTAGTATGAAAATTAAAAATCATCTTATACTTTCAAATATATTTTTTTTAGACTACTAAAAAGCAGCCCAGGCTTTTCTATATTTGCTTTTAATGTGATCTCAGCAAAATCTTAAGGGTTTTTATAGCTATTCTATTTCTTGTATAATTTCTGTGGACTCACTTAACTCTATTTGGCAGCTGCAGAATAATTTGTTTCTGCTAGGGACAATTTCTAGCCGTACATAATAAGGACATGTATCCATCACGTTATTTTTTATAACATATTGTGTATATCATAGGGTTCAAAGCTGAACCGAAGTCAATTGTTGGCAATGGTTGCCATCCACATTCTTTCATAAGAGCCTGATGCAGGATAGCTGCTAGTTTCTCTTTGATTAAACAGTTAAGGTTTTTGATGTTGCGCTCTGCTTCCAAAGTCAGCAACTATAGGATGCTTAATGAGGGAAGTGACAGACACAAAGTAACCCAGTCAGACAAGTTCCAAAAGCCTGACCTGACCTCAGAGATTGTTGTTTACGGCTGTTGCTGTTTACTCTCTGCTACCAACAAGTTTTGTGAATCCATCGCAAAAAGCGTGTTTCATCCATCCGCGGTGGGAGCTCCACGCGACGCCCGGCTCCAGCACAGTCCCCGCTCCTGCCGCGGGCTCCCCTAGCAGGAGAGACTCCCCCGCAGCCCGCGAAGAGGACCCACGCCGGAGCATTTCACGACGGACTGCAGCCCGTGGGAAGGACCTACGCCAGAGCAGGGAACAGCGTGGGGAGGAAGGAGCGGCCGAGGGGGCTGCTGTGGGCTCACCACGACCCCCTGCCCCAGCCCGTGCTGCCGGGGGGGATGTAGAGGCGTCGGGAGTGACAAGGGGGGCGGGGGGAACAGAAAAGTGCTATCTTTATCTTTGTCTTTGTTTCTTGCTCTCCAAATCTATTTTAATTGCCAGTAAATTAAGCTAATTTTCCCCGAGTCAAGCCTGTTTTGCCCTTGGCGGTAACTGGTAAGTGATCTCCCTGTCCTTCTCAGCCCACGAGCTTTTTCATCTTATTTTCTGCCCCCTGTCCTTTTGGGGAGGGGAGTGAGAGAGCAGCTGGGTGGGCAGCTGGCCCGATTATTAAACAAAGCCAAAGGATATACATCAGTTGGAAAGGAGAACAAAATGATTAATAGTTACCTATCAACTCAGTGAGGTAAGATTCAGTGGTGAAAAATTACTATGCAAAGAAATACTTTAAGATTGTGATTTTGGGCAAATACAGGAGGACAGTATTAAAATTGTGCAAACAGTCATCATTCTTGCCTGTAACATTTTTTAAACAAAGGGGTTTTTTTAAGCATGTTTTTTAAGATATCTTATAATTATCTTGCTGTCTCTCTTTTACTATACATATACACGTGTATGTATATATGTGTATATATATGTTTATTAAGATATCTGTTTATAATGCTGTTATTCTTAAATATTTACGTGTTATTCACATCCTTAATTTCCTACTATGCCAGAACAAATATATTAGAGGATTTTTGCAGTAAATTCTCCACTTCTGTAATGGAAAAAATGCTCCTTTGACAGCTTGCTTATTAAAAGAGAACTCTGGCTGTTTACAGCATTTCAGATATTTGGAATGTAAATGCATGTCCTGCAGACAGCTAATGAGATAGTCAAATGTAATTTAAAATGTCTTTGATTCTCAAAGATAGCTTCACCATGTTAGTGGTATGTCTGTATATTGGAGCAGAATTTATCTGTGCATCTGTTTGTAACTGATCAGCTAAGTATTACTCTGAGCCATCAAAAAATACTTGCAGTACAAATACATTAGAAATTCAGGCCCAACACTTCAGAGGTTATTCCCTCTAATCTCATCCTTCCGCAAAAGGAGCCTCTCTGTTGTAATTAATTTTAACACTCTGACCAATCAGTTCTGAAGTGACTGTCACTCCAGGCTGTTCCTGTCTTAGCTTCACTAGCTATCTTGTAGCTAGTCATCATTAGCTCTTTCACCATACTGTAATTTAGCTCCAAGTCCCTATGTTTTTTGAAAAGAGATGAGAATAAAATTTCTTCTTAAGAGCACAGAGGCTGATTTACCTCATTCCCACCAATACATCAGCATTACAACAGGATAGGCAGTGTTTTCCTTTAGTTGTGGAATCAGTAAAAGAACAAAAGAATCAAGGTTGCTGTCAGTGGAAGTCACCATTTCTCAAAATCAAGATCTAATTATCAGCATGTTTTTACAGCCCATTCAGAGTCAGCTTTTTGCAGCAGCACCCTGTGTAATGTCAGGGTTTAAATGAATGCACTTTAAGAGTATGCATAGAGTCAGCCCGTTATCAAGCATAAAAACGTTTTTGGAACTACCGAAATAACCTTTCCAGGTATGTCAAGAGAGACCTTTTAGTCAGTCTTGGGGTTCACACACCAGAGTCTCAACTCTTTAGTCATTGATGCAACAGCCCGTGCATTACAGCTTCCACAGGAGGCTTCTGATACGCACTCTGGCTTCCTCTAAATGTAAATCTTGAGGTGAGACAGCGCCCACTCCATTTTTTGTATAAAAAAAGGAGGAGGGAAAGGAAGAAGGGTAGTATATAGGAAAAGAACAGGGAAGAATGGCAAAGTACTGGCCTAAGAAGTATGCTATTGTGCCGACATAAAAGAAGAATAGATAAGGAAGGATGAACAATTGTGAACTGAGATTTTTGTTAGTCCCATTCCTAGAATAACCTGATGAAATAGAGTCATTCCCTTCTTAGGGCTATGCTAAGGTCTCCTACATTACGGTTGCAAGGTGGTATAATTTTCACCCATGTTAGTGTTGTAGTTTTTTCTAATAACATATAATTAATCCCTCTACTGAGAAACAAATTAACAATAATGTACAGAAAATACGCTTACATGAAAATATTTGTTGAAATATGATATGGTTGTACCAGTAATTACAATTAAAAAGAAAATCAATGGAGTAGTAAATTCAGTTATTTTATTTTTAAAGTTATATCTTTCTGAGATTGCACATTTTCCTTTCCTAGATCTCAGTCTGTGAAAGGTTAGCCATCCCTGCCACAAGAAGCATCTTCTCACACAAGTACAACAGGAGAACCTAATCAGACAAATGGGCAGTCATAAGACTTGTTTTTGTTAAATGAAGGCTTGAGAATTATGATTTATTCTCCTATTATCTGAATAACAGTAATATCTTGAATAATTTCTTATGGTGTGTCTTCCTAAATCTGTAGAACAGTGCAACAGATTTTTATGAGCAAATATATATACCAATTAAAGGAGCCAGAAGAACTGGCTACTATGATTGTGAAGTGAGAAGGAATTTGAAGCTAAGATGCAGTTCACGAACAATAACTTCTTCCAACCTATCATTCAGTATTTGTCATATATGATTCATTCCCCTAATAGAAAGCTTAATTTTCCCAATGAGACCTGACAGTTTTCCTGACTAGTTTCACAGATGATATATCTGCCATGAGTATAGATTGATGTGTCTCAGGCGGCATTACAGATGCCATTTTCTGTTGATCTGAGAAGGAAAGATAGAAACAAACCCACAACTTTATGAAAAGCTCATAGATTTTTTGCAGAAAATGAAAGAAATTTCAAACTGACCTTTGAGGGGAAAAGAGACAACACTTCAGAGCATCTAGCCCAGGAAAGAAACAAACTGACACTTTTGCAATAATGCATACTCTTTGAAGATTGCAAGGTTGCTTGATGTTTAAATTGATCATCTGACAACAAAATGTCAAGATGCTGTTCTTAAGCATGCAGTTCATTCTGTCCAAGAATTTTATTAAGAATATTTAAGAATGCTAAGAATCAAACTCATAAAAGTAGACGCTTATTGTGCCTGAGTATCACTAAACCGTTGGGCTGTTGCACATACAAATATCTGCTCTCTATTAAGACATAGGAGGTGAGTTGCCCCAGAAAATAACAAGAAAAAGCATAATGATGTTATTAAAGTGAATATTAGAAAACAAGAATTTTTATTTCATTTTTACTGTGTTGAATATACTTGCTTAATAATAATGGGATGTTTTTTTCCCCACACAAAATAAAAAGCAAGCACAGATTACAATGTAGGGAATGTAGGCTATAGATGAAGAAAAAAAAAAAAGAAAATATAGCCATGTGATCAATAACATTTTAGCGGGTATAGTTCTGTGCTTAGTTTTGTCTGCAGTCAGAATCTACCATTTGTAATGCTGGGCATCTAGCTAAGCCCATGCTAAAACTTTAATCTTAAAGATTCCATTTGAATGAGTTCTTGTAAAATTTCTTTCCTTGCAAACAGGGAATATTGCTGCAAATCTGCAATATGGAAGTTAATATAGATATTAATGGCTGCAAACATCAGACTTTTATGTGCAAAATTTAAATTAGAAACTCCAGTTTATGCAGTTACATTCCTTCAGCTGAATCAGTTCCATTGTACTGCTGAAGTTGATGTATTCAGGATATTTTAAGTCCACATAATGAATGAATTACAAATATAGAAAAATGGGCTAGTTCTAAAAAAGCAATGCTTGGCGTCCCCTGAAAAGCAAGCTGCTCTGGACATTATCACTCATCAAAATGGAAGGATAAACTGAGAACAAGAAAAGATGATATAATCATCAGCTTGTCTGTGCATGGCCTGTAAGCTGAAATGGGAGCTTACCTCAAGGAATAGATTAGCTGCTAAGTCTTTACCTAGATAGAGTGTCTTATGTAAAAACTTGCTTTGGCATTCTGCCAGATTTCTTTTCTTTTGGAGCAATGAAAGCCACATTTTAAATCGGATACTGTCAAACAGGAGAAGGGTTAGACGAGAACAAAAAAAATTATTAAAAGCTCAGAAACTCGGACCTATGAAGAAAGGTTAATAGAACAGGCCTGTTCCATCTGGTAAAAAGATGGATGAAGGGAGACAGAACTGTCTACAAATGCATAAGGTGATGTAATGAAGTGAACTAGGATCAATTATCTCCCTATTCAACACGGAAAGAAAAAATAGTAACAGACTTAATCCACAGAAGGGACAATCAGATTAAACAAAAACTACTGATCAAGTATGGCAATTGAAAAGCATTTCCAGGAAAAAGTGGGGTTTCATCATCTCCACAGATTTTGGGTCGAGGAAAGATGTTATTCTTTCCAGGTTTGTTTAGAGATATCTAAACTAATCCTATCATCTTCTCAGGGAGTAAAAGAGCACTTCTGCAACCCAAACCAATTCTGTGATTGCTGAATTGTAAACAACATTATTGCTGAAGCCATTCTTGTATGCTAATATCATCTCTGTGTTATGATATCTGATAACTTTGCAACTGAATGCTTGAAGGTACTCATTAATTTTACCAATATATGTACAAAACACAACCTTCTTCTGGGACAGATGCACCTTATTTGATTTTTATAGCTTCAAAAATACTTACATGTAATTGTGATTTTCCAGGCTTTTATAGCTCCCAGGAACACATTAAAATGTATAAATATGGCTAGCCTTTCAAACAGATTTGACCTCCTTACCTGAGTAGTCATGCATTTCTAAAGTGTGCTCAGAATACATTAATTATCTTACCCACCTGAGACTTATGTACTTTAGATAAAGCCTTTAATTTCCTGTGAGAAAACAGTAGAAAATCAATAACTATTTCTAGTTCCTGTGTTTACCTGGAAAGAGCCATTAGTTAATAAACAGAAAAGATAGCCCAGCATTTTGGCCTGTGACAAAATGATAAGTCTGTGTCATCATTCTGAGACAGTCACATCTTCAAACAAAACTTATGTAAATTCACTGCTAGGACAGCAAAGGTAAAGTTTCTGGCAAAATGGACTGAGTATTGACAAACTGTTGTGACAGTTATACAGGCCTACAAGATTTTGCTGCTCTCTATTCATTTAGCTAAATAAGAAGTTATTTGCCCAAAAGGTCTATGGATTTAAATTTATATCCTTATGTATGGTCTTCTTGTTATCATTAAGAGTATTCTGATTTGTTGTGTTTTCTCTAAACATGAGCTGAGTAGCACTTGAGAATCAAAAAATATGTAATAAACTGTATTAAACTTTGAGTTAATTTCATAAAAATGTATAGCAGTTTTTTCTTTCATTTTGGATAATTTTTCTGTTCATGTTTCTTCTATTAATGCCAAACATAAGATGATTCATTTTAAACATGATTGTCTATAGTTATCCTTCTGAATATTTTCTATTAAATAATAAAGAATATTAAGCCTTCTGAATATAAGTTTCTCTATTTTCCTGATAGGAAAATTTTCTAGAATTGGGTAAAGATTCATGTTCACTCAAATTAGTAATGATTTTTTTGTTGCCAAATATCACATCAGAGCCTAATGTTGGATTGCTTGGAGCTGTTGGGCTCAGCCCCAGAGTCATGATTTCACTTGAAAACTGATTTTAATGTTGGAGTTTTTTAATTTTATGTGGAGCAGTTTGAATTATAAATGTTACCCTAGCACTGTTACTTACCAGTTTGGCATGTGTATATTCTGTTCTGTCCAAGCCCATGTTCCAGATACATATGTTTGTAACATTTCTTCTTGTCACCTTATTGTATAATAAACTCCAGGGTTATAGATTAACCACTATGAAAAAGCCACTAATAGTTTTACGTTTTAGTGATATGTGTATGACAATTTTTGTGGCTTAGTAAAACGAGGGACAAATGTGTGTGAGGGTACACCAGCTGTAAAAGGAAAAGAACAAATACAAACATACATTAAAAGGAAATCTTTAGAAGCCCTTGGAAAAATTATTTGTACTAATGACACTTGAAAGAGATGCTTTAATGTATAAAATGAAAAGAATGAAGAATGACTAGAATCTACTGCTTACGAGAATACATACTTCCTGACATGGCACTAACTTGTTTTTGATTAAATGGAAAAGCTGTTTGAAGTCAGGATTTGCCTTAATGAGAACTTCCAAAACCAAATGATAAAATACTAAACTGATAACTCTACAACATTTGTAGGTGTCTGAAATAAAGAAAAAAAGACAGTAAATGAATACATGAAAGCAATGTGTTACTCTGTCTAACATCACTGATGCACTGAAAGCTTGACATATTTTTAAAATTATTTGTTATCAGGTATTATACTTCTAAGAATGATCTTTTGAAAAATGTATATTAAAAGAATTTTTTAATATTTATTGAATTCACTGTATACAGCTCTATAAAGATTCAGCTAATACAACAGTCATTTTCTGTATACTTTTAGCTGTCATTATATTAATCATAGAGTTTTTACTGTAAGGTAATAGCGTACCCCACAGAGTCATGTGAACTTCTGAAGTTTGTCGCATCTGGATATATAAGTAATAACCTTATTAAGGATAGGGTTGTGTTGAGACCTTATCACTGATAATATTGCCTAAGGAAGCAAAGCAGTTTTAAATAATAGCATTTCAGTCCAGAAGTGCTATTAATTCAGGATTTGTGTAACTTGCTGAAACCTCTGATTTTGAGATTAATCAGTCTCTGCAGCAAAAACTGGCTGGACACATACAATTCCCAGAGCTCTCTTGGAAAATATATCTGTACTATTTTACAGTGTTTGTGAGATAGGCTGTAAATTAATGAAATAGTGAAGATTTTTCCTAGTAATTTTAGCAGCTATTTAGTGGAAGCTTGAAGCTAAACCCATTCAGTGCTGGCCCCGCGCACATAGACTCTACCCCTCCACCTGCCCACCTACCTATGTACCTGGTAAAGTTGTCAGTAGAAGGATGCCAAAAGCAAGACATAAACATAATTATGGAGACCAGTCTACTCAAGCATGCATGATGAGTGCTTGTTACTTTGCCCATGCAAGATAATGAACAAACTACAGAAACTCAAATAAATATGCACATAGCATAATGGGACATACCTGTAGCAAATAACCAAACGAGGCATGTCCTTCATTCACAACGAATTCTCCTACAAATGTAATACGGTCCCCTCTTCACTGGCTATTTATTTGTGAATTCAGTTTATAAACTCTCCATTTAAAAGCAATCTTTTCTCATTTAACTAAGTCCCACTGACCTGCATGTTCTTGCATTTTTCCTAATGAGATCACATATTTGTCCAGGGATGGCTATTCATGTGCTGAAAAGAATGTAAGATCAGTTTACTGCATTTGCAGAATGTTTTGTTAATGTTCATTCTGAAAGATCTGGAAAACTGACATCTCATAACATAAATTTTGATCTAATCTTTATTAGCTGGCAAAGTATGCTGATCTGTTGTGCCTGTGAACAGAAGAATGAAGAGAAAAGTGGTAAAGTGACATGCAATTCAAATCTAAGCTTTCAGCTACCTAATTTCTGAAATAGAAGGAATTGCTGGAGAGCTGGGTAGGGAACATAAGGTCTATATTTTTAGTTTGAAATCTTTACCACTTTCTGTAAACAGAAAATACACCTTAGTTAAAAGTAGTGAACCATACTGACAAATCTTTCCTCAGACAAGAACTTTCACTGGTACCCATTGCCCATTTTAAATATGTATCATATAGACTTCTCTACCTGCTGGACAGTGTGGTGTATTTACTTACTACTTTTGTATGTCAGTTCTCTGAAAGCAGGTTAACATTGCAGTTCTTGTAAAACTACAGAAAATTTAGAGAGAAGCAAAAATAGGGTCAAGTTTAACAATAAAGCTGAAAAATTGATTTCGTTGTTCAAGAAAATAAAGGTTTGTACAGGGAGAACAGACGCATGCTGAAGTCCTCTGTGTAGAAACAAACTAACAAAGAAATAGAGCTGGGAAAACACACTGTGTGCATAGGCTTCTATTAACAATGGACACCATTCATGTTGGGAAGTAACATGGTGTTGATGTGTCCAGGCTCAGACTCTGTACACTGCCATTCATAATATACACACTAGTGAGGGTAACAGACCTCAGCTGGCACCATAGCTGTGTTTCAATATGGGGCTTAGGAAGAAATGAAACATCTTTTTTGGCTTTCATATGGAAATTCAATCAGTCTTCATCCTAAGGGATATCTAGCTTATTACCCATGTTCCCTTTTCTTGCCTCTAATGGAAAACAGAGTTATTCCCTTTGCTTTATGAAAGAAGTTGATTCACACACACAGAGTGCAAACAATTTCCATGGTATGGCACTATGTTAGATGGAGAGATAAAAATATCGAGAACTCTATGAATTTCTCTTCAAACCTGCCATTTCTACTTCATTTCGCACAACAGAAACTTTCCCTGAAAACTCAAAGATTTATGGGTTCCAGGGACAAAATTTT
Organism: Haliaeetus leucocephalus; assembly: GCF_000737465.1. NCBI lineage: Eukaryota > Metazoa > Chordata > Aves > Accipitriformes > Accipitridae > Haliaeetus > Haliaeetus leucocephalus. The sequence goes on along the minus strand of NW_010972631.1, from coordinate 12,299,859 downwards.
ACCATTAGATTAACACTGAATCTAATTAACATCAGTTAGATTTGGTGCAGCTATACAGAGATTGCCTCCTAATGTGCTGAGCAACTCCTCAGCAATGTTGTCAAATAACTTTGATTATTCCTGAACTACCCAAAAGTAGTCAACATCTAATGAGATACTCATAACCTTGGGGGGTGGGGGGGATAGAGGGAGGTGGGGAAAGCACTTTTATCTCAGAAAAATAAAAGGATGCTACAGTAAGGCAGACCTGAGGTATCTTAATCAATGTTAAAATATAAGTGTGATGGGTAATGAAAACTTGAAAGAAGTAATAATCTTTAAAACATCTGAATTCTGCTGTTGAAATTGTTTCTATTATGATGTCACATGGCCTGAAAGTTAGACATTGCAATGTATTCCCCACGGATGTTTCATAATATATTCTTGCCAGTATCAGCGTAAGATGAGAGACAGAAAGGTGCTCGAGAAGGAAGGAAGTCTTAAATGTAGCAAACTAAATAATCAAAGCTCTGCTATTGACCAGTCCATGTATCTAGAACTATAAAGCAGAGTATATACACCACCAGACTTTGGACACCTAATTTAACTGGTCTGTTTCCCTTGGCTTCATTCATAACTGAAGGAGAGTGAGATCTTCCTTCAAAAACCCACCTGGGGTAATAAATTTCAATGTATATGGCCCAGGTCTGATTAAAAAATACTATGGCCAAATCATGCAAAGTGCAAACTGGTATAAATTCTCCCTTTCAGCTGAGATGCATATGTGTAAATAAGATGGCTGTTTGAGGTGCTTAAGGTTTAGCAGTATGTATACTGCCCAGACTAACCACCTGGCAACACCTCATTTCAGACAAAATGTGTAATTCAGGTTCTTCTTCCTTAAGTTTTTTTGACTACTGCCTCAAGTATCCAACTGATATAAGAAGAAAGGGAAATATTCACAATTGCCCCTAAGGTTAGAGGAACCAGTGAAAGGAAAGCCATGGACCTTTAGTATTGGCCTGGAGCTGGGGGGGTCTGTGGTCACCTTGCCCCTTCAGTGCACAGCACAGAGGGAGAGGCTACAAACCACTACAATTCACCCTCTGCGCGGTGGAAATAGTGATGCCTCCTTCTCCTTGGGGTCTGCAAGATCCTTCCATAGAAAGGCTACATGCTCAGGCATGATGGTCACTGAAAAGGGGAAGGGGGACCTTTAAAGGTCCCTTCCAACCCAGTCTATTCTATGATTCTATGCCTGTTCATACGTGATTGTGTCAGACGACCTGTGAAGACACAGCTCTTTGCCTGACGTCAATGGAGGAGTGAGACAATTTCCCATGCTTCCTGCTCTGTAAAGTTGCTCTGGAGTTGTAGGGCACCTAGAACAGCTGCCTACAGATCCTTTCCTAGATGCTTACTGATCCTTCTAGCAAATTGCTGGAAAAATTTTGTTCAATATAATGCATTAAGAGGAGGGTAGAAGACTGGGAGCACATTTTTGTGTGCTTAGAAGAAGGGAACAGCATGAACCTTTTGCTCATATACTTCATTGTGGGAAATCATCTATGTTTGAAACACAAAATCTTCTACCCTAGGTCCCTCTGGACAGTTAAAATCTATCACTGGGAAGTTTCTTACCAGAATGACAGAATTGTAATGCGGAGAAGAGTAGCAGACTTCCCTAAGGGCAAAGGAGGCAAATCCTGACTCGCCACAAGATGTCAATGCACCTGTTCAAGTGTACATGAATCACTCAGGTTCTGCAAAGAAAAAAAAATAATTTCTACTAGTCTGCTTCTTACTGTGGAAAAAAGAGCACTGAATATTTTACCCTATTGGAATGATTTATAGTACAAAGTGAAAACTTGGTTTATTTCTATCTGTGAAACACAACCCATTGCTAGGAAATATCTTATGTACCATATTAATGAGGAAAATTAATGTCTCATTAGGGTTAACTAACTCAAAAGGAAAATAGTAATTATACCAATTTCGTGAACTTCCTTTGGTAGCAACAATAGTAAATGGCAGGTAGAAGAAAAGAAAAAATGAAAAAATCTAAGAGATAGTACAACATGACACAGTGAGATCTACAAAGGGAAGAAGAATAGCATAACTACAGTGTAGTAATTAATGACAGACAGCATAAAATTGTTATTTTAAATCTTACTTTAAATCTAAACAGTGATAGTTGTTACAAATGCTTAAGGACTGTAAACTTGCCAGCAGATCACGTATAGCACCTATCACTGACGTCAAAGGAGTCTGTATATACATGTCAGAGTATGTATGCACTCCAAAAATGCAACTTGCTAAATTTATCAGATTAGAAAGCTTGAAAATCAATGAAGAGAAAAGAACTTTGGGTTTAAAAGGGAAATTAAAAATATAACATACTTGAAAACAAAAGATTCTAACCAGGCTTGTCTCCAGTATGACTGAAGATTTTTCACGTTAATCGACATACAGCCTGGAACATTGATTTTTGAGACCAATTTTCTTGCTCTGCCACATCACTGAAGACCAAAGACCAAATCTAGTTAAATCACCAATCTGTGTTTGTGTCATTACCACCTAGTCTCAATAACTCAAACCAATGGAACAAAAACACCCATGCAATTTTAGGCGCTAGAGCAACACCTTGAAAAAAAATACATGTATTCTCATTGAAAGAGTCAAACTGAAAAAAGGGGGCTTGTTAGTTGATCCATGCTTAGGTCTTTTAGGCCAACAGACCACCTAACTACTACGAAACACTAAGGCAAGTTCTTGCTAAACACAGAGCCGGAGTCCAAAGAATAGATGCATAAGTTGCACATGCAAAATAAAGGTAAAAACAAAAAGCAGAAGACTTTGCAGTCACTGTGATACACACTTTATTTTCTGCTGTGTGTTACAGTGAGTTCTTCAATTATTTGGAAATCACAGTTTGGTTTATCTCATTGTTTGGAGTCCTAGTTGTAAAGAAATAACTATTTCTTTGGGTCTAAATATAGCCAAAGTAATACCATGTTATGTATGTATTAGACTCTATTTTGCTTAAATGGGCAGTCATATACTGTATTCTCTATCTTTCATTCTTCTTACTAACCCTTTATATGAGAAAAAAAAGCTGCAAGTTGAGTCACATATTTCATTATTGTGGGTAGAATACTGTAAGTAAGTACATGTGAGAAGATAAAACCAATGTTGGAGAAATATTGTGATAAACAAGGTCATTGCACAGGCAGAATTTCTCAGGAAAGCAGTTAATGTAGAAGGAAATCTGTGTTATTTAGATATTTCAGTAACAAAAGCACTTAAAGATAGTTAATCTGATATTAGCAACATTGTCCTTCAGAAACAAACAAACAAAAAAACCAACAAAAACAATGCTTAGCACAAACAAGGTGGGAATTAAACTCTGAAGAAGTATCAATCATGTTACAAGAAACCCTCCTTGTCTTGCAACCAGAGACCTGGTCAAGGGAGCTGTGAACAAGATGCTACCCATCTCGTACAAAACAAATTACATTTGGCTTTATTTAATACAGCACTAAATCAAAATATTGCAGACAATTGGAATGGTCTGGGATCTGACTGTCAGTGTAACTAGTTACACGGACATGTTATTGAGCTAGATGTACAAACAGAATAAAAAGAAAGTCCTTGCTCCAAAGAACTTAAATCATCATTTTAAAAAAATAGGAACCAAGCTGATGGAGCACAAAAGTACAGACTCAGTGAGGCAAAGAAGAGACTGTTTAACAATTTAACATGTACAAAACAGAACCCACTCAACAGGGATGAGGAGTAACTTCTTGATACTGATCCATGAATCGCATGTATAACTATTGTCCAAGATAAACACCCACAGAAGAGCACAGAGCAAACTGTCAGCAGATCAGCAATGATAGGGAAAGATAAGCAGACAGAAGGAATGGGTTACTAAGAACTGGTTACCGCACCTGACAGATACCCGAGATACGTGAGTATTTTCCATAACTGGGCCATAAGTCTCTCCGTTGTCATGCCAACAAAGTATCTAAGCAGAATTGACAAAAGTGAAGCAAAAAGAAAGACATTATGCAGGTTAGAGGAAAAGAATGCACATATCTAATGAGTACTCTCTTTTACTGCATACAGTAATTGTAAATACTTACTCTCACTGCCATCTTATCAGCATTTGGAGGTGCAAGAAGGGAGGCTAAGAGGAAGTGCAAGCAGGAGTACTGGAGTTTATATGGACTGCAGTACTAAGCCTGTAATTTTATGGGAAGTATGCTGGAGGCAGGAGAACCGAGGGCTCTGCAATTCTCCTATTAGCACAGCTGAGCAAGGGGCACACTACCTCTCCTGCCAGGGAAGATGCTGCCATAGTGCACAAACCCCTCTTTATCCTCACCCCACCTTTGCCATGACTATATATCTGTGTGGCTTCCTGGTTTTCAAATGCTTTTCAAAGAGGCTGACTTACCTGGAGAAATGGTAGATACTGGTATTTTACACTGCAGTAATTCTAGAACTGGAGAAGAGCCAAAACAAAAAAAACATATTTGGGGAGAAACTTAAACAAATAAAAGGTAAACATAAGTAAAAAGATAAATAACAGCTGCTATTTACTGAACCTGTGACAAAAGATCTGTATATGTTTATTCGACCTGCAGTTGCTGAGGAGTTAAAGATACCTAGGTATCGTTTCTCATTTGTTCCCTCTCCCCAGACCAGGAAGCAGAGAGATGAAAATGCACCTTGAAGGCAAGAGTCAAGCAGCCATTGACAGATGAGACATGACATTTTCAGCCTCCCAAAATTCTCATTCTGACTCCCCTTAGAAGACCGAAAAACCCACCTAGGCCCTTGAAGCAATTCTTAAACTCCAAGACGGGTGATAGTGAAATCCCCCACCAGGCTGGAAACACAGCTGAGAGTGCTTTGACAATGACGAAGGACAGTTTGGTAGGGTGGCCTCCCAACTGCCCCAGCAATGCTTAAAGCTGAGGCAAGAGCTGCTGTCATTGACCATTCAGCTGGCCAAGTTATTGCTGAATACAGTATTTACCTATATAAATTAAATGCAAGTAATGACCTGTTCCTTTTGCAACGGAATTCTGGAAAAGAAAAAGAAATGGGCTGCATAGACCAAAATATTACTGTGCTGATGGTTTAGAAGAGCTGGCCCATGGAGCAAGAAAAAGATCAGTGGAAATAAGTTAAAGTTAGCAGCTGGTCTAATCAGTCATCAGACAGACTTCCACATGAGTCTCAAAGGGAAAATATCCAAAGTCAGAAAGGTTCAAGTTGCACCACAGATGGGCTCTGGGCCAGGATAAGCAGGTGTTTATTCACAGAACTGTGAATAAAGCAAAAGTCTTTTTTCCTTGTCTGTCCCACCTTTTTTTTTTCAGTTTAGACTTAGACTAAATATACTTCTTGTTTTGTTTTCCTTCATATATAGGCATGATCACAACTATGAGTCCCAAACAATCATTCTTTTTCATCATAAATTCATGTTTAAATAAGTTATATAGTGTGGCCTATTAAGTAGGTTCTTGTTAAATTTTCACAGGGATTAAGTAGCCTATTTAAGCTACTGTAGAGCTATTTAGGAAGAGGTTAATGTATGTTGATTCATCAGAGATGAACACTTTGAAGAACTGTCTCAGCTTCTCCATCCATCCTGACAAATAGTTAAGGGTTCCCATCAGAGACTTCCCTGTTTCTTGTTCTCACATATGGTGAACTGCTTGGGAACCTCAGTTTGCAGCATAAAAAGCTGTAGGACAACCCTGTCCATGGGTTGGCCCTAAATCTGGGACCCCAGATCTTCCTCTATACAGGACTGAAAAATGGAACTATTTCTATGGAGCGTCTCGGGATTTTCTGTTGAGGAAGTGAGATCTGAAAGCATGGAATTCATCAGAATCCCAGTTTGATGCCAGGGCAAACAGTTTCCAGGCTTCTTACCATGAACGTGGCAGTCAGAGGGGCTACACTGCACTGCCTTGCTTGAGTGAGTCAACGATGCTTAGGGAAGCAAGAAAGTGAAATTTTTAATCCCACGCATAAAAGCTTAAATTCTGTTCTGAGACTCACCTTTTTTAAAAATTGTGGCTTCTTCTAGCCATTTCTTTGTTACACACTTTTGTACTACTTATTTTGCTGTGATTTTATTCACAATTGCTAACAGGTCAAGTAAATTTTCTTTTATGAATGTTTTCTTTTTAGGAGCTGCCCTACAAACAGGGCTCCTCTGATGTCCAATCATGTATGCACAGTGTTTGCTTCTATCATAAAATACACAAGATCTATAATTTCAGCTTTGATGCATGACTGTAAAAGTGCTAAGATTTGAAAGCCTTGAGGTGATTTTGAGTTCATTATAGGAAGCTGGCAGCACTTCTTCCACCCGATAAAAGAAATTTAATTACTGGCATCTACAGGAGACAGTTGTGTCGACTTTGAATGCTATGATTTCTTTTATAACCTTGCTAGTTATAATTTCCGTACTGTGCATTTTCCCTGAATGGATCTGGTACTTCAGTCAAGCTTTTCAGCTAGAAATCATCGTAACAAGAATATCTTTCCTTTATTTTCTTATCACAAGAATAAACATTAATCTGATGCTTGAAAGGTTTCTGAAGCCTGATGACAGAATTTCAAAGGTCGTCTTATTTATTTGAGATTTTTCAGCCCAATTCCCATTGCTTTCTCTCTTTCCTGACTCTTTGACTGATGTAGAAGAGAATCGCTATCTATGTGAGATGTTGTTTACTCTATTTATAAAATATATATCATTTTTCATCAGAGTGAGGTTACAACATTATAAATGTGTTGTAAGACTTTGGGGTGAGTTGATTGCTCCAAATTAATTAACTTTTTCAGAACAGAACAGAACTTTTATTGATTATGCCTAAGAAGAAAATTATAGCCTAGTCTACTTCTCTCAAGTAAAGAGAGAAGTATATACATATATATACAGTATATATAGTATATACTACACAAGGTCTGGCTGACCTTGTCATATATACTTTCAACTACTAAGTCCTCTCTCTCAGGAATAAACCCAAGCATTGAAAGCCCAGTCAAAGAAAATCTCCAAGTGCTGGTATTGAGAGAGGAACTGTAAAATAATTTTCTCTCAAGCCAGGGGATAGGGAAAAAATAGAACTTAAGCACTCATCTGGGGATGTGTGTATATATTTACTTTCTGTAGCATCTTTGGGGATCTCAAAGCATTCTTTGGCCTCAGTTCAGCACAGGCTGTACATGTTTTGAATAGGAATGGATGTAAGTAGTTCCTTATTTTTAAATATGCTGCTTTTCTGAAATGGGCTTTTCATGAGTGTAATATGAATATTGATCAGACTGAAGTTATCTTTAATTCCTAGACTAAATTTCTATCTTTAACAATCTAAGTGGAATTTAAACAAAATCAGTTGCTCTGTAATGGGAATGGCATGCATACTGACAGTCTTCACAGTCTGTCAGTAGCTGTATGTCTGATCTGACAAGCCTATTTGGGCAAAATGCCAATTGATTTTAATGGGAGTTTTGCTTGTGTAAGAATGCAAAATGAGTCTCTTTATGATTATGTGACATTCTGAATATCCACTAGCTTAAAGCATTAAAAAAGCTTGCAAAATACTTTTGCAGTAGCAGCTAATGGAGGGCTAAAATAATCCTTGGTGTTAAATTAACTAGATGATTGCAATTTTGCTCCATGTACATTTCAAAGAATAAAAAAAAAGTTGAAGGAAATTTCTGGGCTGTATTTTATCCTGCAAGACATCTAAGTCCTATTACAGGTCAACGTTGTATTTGAAGCCTGGTCATTTGAGGGAGTATATATGAACCTGATAGTACCATGACACAACAGCACAAACTGGAATATTGTGTGTATATATTTAATATTTTGATAGAAAGTAGCTTCACCTTTTCTGAGCTGTTATTTACCCAGGCTGAACTGTCCACTCATTCTGTGTATTTGAATAACTGCTCTACTAAACCACATTCCAGGACAGATTATATACATCCTGAAGTGGTATTTTAAAGCCTAGTAAATACATACAAGGTTTCTAGAATATCTGAAAAGTCATAAGTTAAGAACAGCTTAAAAACATGCATTCTTCAGTGTTTTCATACAGTTAACGTGGAGAGGCCAACAACACTAGAATCACTACATATGTATAATGCACAACCAAGAATTTGAGACTAATGTTAGAGATCCAGGCAGAACAAAAATCATAAACTTTTATTAAACTTAATTGAATAAAAACAGAAATCATAAGCTTAACAAGACATTTTGGAATTCAAAATTCTGTTCTCCATCGCATCAGTGCAACTTCTATTCACCACAGTAAAAGTTCTGAACGAAGCTGCCACAGTCTCTCCCTGAGCTTCTTACCACCTATGCCTATGTACATAGGCAGGGTGGCTACTCATACCAAAACTGTTCTCCACGTACAACAGCAGAAGAGAGAAAATCTGTTCCCTGCCTTTGTATTTCTACTGAGGGAAACAAATGGTTCACCTTGCAGTTCTCTTTGGGTACCTGCACTGATGTTTTGACTAACATTTGCACACAGATGTCATAGTTTTGCACTCGGTAAACCATGCTTCATATCTTAATGTTTGGTCTGCAAAGACCTTCAAAGGCCTTTGTACTTTCTCACATCTCTGGATGATTAGCAAACATCCAGTATCTGGGAAAGAGGAGAGATGACTAACAAATTCTAAGATAAAAGAGACTTGTGGTTCCATCCAGAGAGGAGAAAAGGTATGGGATCAGTAACAGGTAAAGCAGGAAGAGAAAATCCCCACACTTAGCCTTTTTGGAGAAAACTTTAGGCAGTAATGTTTTAAAAAATGGACAAAAAATGAGAACTTACCAATTTGTAGTGTGCTACAAACTGGTCCATGAACTGTCTGGAAGAGAGAGAAAGGCAAATCCCAGAGTATCTCAGCCATCCTCCCTTCACCCAAAACAGGAAACAGGTTTTGAAGGGAAGGGGGAAACTTCCAGCAAGAGCTCAGATTGTCATAATACTGCAGGCTTCTATAGAGATCATCCCTGACACAGCCAGGCCTGCAAGAAGTAGCCTGGCATTTGACAGCAATCAAATGTCAGAATACAGCCACTATCCTCCTTACTGAATCTTGGTCACAAGCATGCAGATCAACATACAGCCTATGTGGGGATCTGAATTTCCAGGAGTTAAGCCAAAAGTCTTTCTCAGTGTTTCAAAATTATCACTAAACCAATGAAAGGGTTTGGGAGTGGTTGGCATTTTATTTACAGTCTTTAACTATTGCTGAAAACTAAGGTAACGTTTTCAAAAAGTTGTTAGAAATCCAGTATCTTCTTCCTGGTGGATAAAGTTAATTCAAAGCCCATCACTGTTTGTGCAAAGTTCAGATTACTTTTCCCATAGGCAGACTTTATGTTTATTGTTGAATTTTATCACTTACTGTCAGTGATATTATGCAACTTTTCTAGATCAGTACTCATTTGTATCATTCTGTGTAATTTTGCATTATCAGCAAAGTAAAGTTCTCCAAACCCTTTTCTAAGGATATTAAAGGACAGGCTGTTACACAGATCCCTGTGGGATTACACCAGTGTCCATCCTCCACTGAAAAAACTGACTGTCCCTTCCTATCTGTTTGCCAACACTGGGTTTGAAGGAAGTGAGTTTGGAGACTGGTACCCAGGGATTTCTGAAAGAGTGAGCTGTTTTGGGCTACGTCTTGAACTATGGGAATGGCTTTGATGTGATGTCATTGCCTGAAAGATATTAACATTGGATCCATGCCACAGCATCTGGAGATGGAATGAAACTAGATAGTAATAAGAAATGGAAAAGTGGATGTTAGAAGAGTAAATCACTGTAAGGGGAGCAGATAGCACAAAAGAACCAATCACCCTGGAGTTTAATGATGAAAGAAGTGAAGGTAAAATATGAACCAAGAGGGATGCCAGATATAACGAAGTTATGGATGGAGAAGCAAATTCACTTTTGCATGAAGTCCAGTTAAAATAAGAGACACTTAACATAAAGGCTTGAATAGGTCAGAGAGAATAGAATAGGACTATTTCAGTTGGAAGGGACCTACAACGATCATCTAGTCCAACTGCCTGACCACTTCAGGGCTGATCAAAAGCTAAAGCGCGTCATTAAGGGCATTGTCCAAATGCCTCTTGAACACTGACAGGCTTGGGGCATCGACCATCTCTCTAGGAAGCCTGTTCCAGTGTCTGAACACCCTCTCGGTAAAGAAACGCTTCCTCAAGTCCAGTCTGAGCCTCCCCTGATGCAGCTTTGAACCATTCCCAGGCGTCCTGTCCCTGGATCCCATGGAGGAGAGCTCAACACCTCCCTCTCCACATTCCCCCCTCAGGAAGCTCCAGAGCGCGATGAGGTCACCCCTCAGCCTCCTTTTCTCCAAACTAGACAACCTCCTAGATAAAATCGTCTAGGGCCTTTCAGCCTGGAAACAGACAAATAAGGGGGCATATTATAAAGGTATACAAAATCATGAAGTTCATTGATAAATTACTAAGGAGAGATTTTCACTAATCATATCGTGATTTAAAGGGGAGAAAGTAGCTTTACAATGTATAAAAAAAGAAGTATTGTTTTCATACCATGTGCCTTTAAATTATGAAACTCAGTGCTACAGGATGTTACTGATGCCAAAAGGATAATATGAATCTGTCAATTGCTATTAAACACAAATGTGTAGATGCAACCTCTGACTCAGGAATCCTAGGCTTGGAGACCAGAAGACAGCAAGCAGAGGCCGGTCCTGCGCTTTTATTTTCCCCTCATTTCAATTTCAAGTGGCTGTTGTAGAAGATGGGATATTGGGATAACTGGATTGTGATCTGATGCAAATTTGCAAGATTCTGGAAAAAAAAAGTCTTATAGGTATTAAAAATAAGGAAGTATTTGATGTTAGTGTGAATCGGAAAAGTCTTAAAGTACAAGAGAAAACTATAATCACTATTAGGAAAGCCAGACAGAAAATACAGGTATAAGATTCAAACCCTTATCTCAAAAAAGGAAAATTAATTACATGTACCATTCAAATGAAAGGAATACAAAAAAGAGAATTTCTGTCATGCTGTATGTCCCATCATATTTGTATTAAGTTCCAAGTACGTTACCCTTCTGTCCTTTTGTCTCCTGTTACATCTTTATCTGTAATTGTTTTTCTGTTTTGGGAGATTTGTTGGGGTTTTTTTTCTCTGTCTTTTATCTGTTTGTCCCTTTACTTCACACTTGGTTTCTTTCACACTGTTTTATCTTTCCATCATACTGCTCCTTTTCTCTCCTCCTTTAAATAATCCATCAAACAATGGTATTACATGTGACCGCATTTTTAAGTATGACCTTAAATCTTTTGATCTGATTTCAGCTTACATAGATGCAGTCACCTTTACATTGTTAGTTGACTCCCTTGCTTCCTGACAAATACTATAACAAAGAGATCTATTCTTCTTTTCTTGCTGTGTTTGGGCTTTTTCCCCCAGGTCTATCATTTAGTTTTCAAAATAATCAGGAAAAAGAATTACTAAATGTATGAATTATTATGCACATAACATCTTTATATTTAAATTTAGAACAGATTTTTCAGAAACATAATTTTGTACCCACAGGTTCCTATTAAGTTGGTTTAATTTTGCTAGGTTTATCTACTGTATCAATGTATTGAAGGGAAGTAAAGCTAGACTGCTTTTTTCCCCTGGAAATGGCTTCTGACAGTTCCTTTCAGGGAGGAGTAGAAAAGAAAACAAAATGAAATAGCGCAAGGTGAGAGCTGCTTTGCTCAAACTACTCCCCAAGACACTATAGAAACAAGTTAGCTTGCATGACAAAGCTCAGGGTAAGCCTCCAAAACTAAAATGACTGATAAATGTAGGAGGTATTCATCTTAAGAAAAGGAAGGAGAATACATTTGTGAATTACTGCAACAAGGCTCATTTTATTGATGTTCTTTGTTCCAAAGGCTTTAGAATATGCATTGTGCATATTGACCATCTGCTAAAATCTCAGACCTAGTTAAAGAGTAAGAATAGACGAATGAGTTGTTTTATGCCTCAATTATATGGAGACACAAGTTTCATCCATCAGTTTCATAATAGATAGTAATAACAAAGAAAGTGCCTTGCCAGCCTGTGAGTTATGAGGTAATCATCAAAGAGTCTGTGACTGCACAAATCTGACAGTCAGGGTAGAATTTAGCACAAGGTCTAGCCCCAAAATCGGTAAGGGGATACGAAACTTACTAACAAGCTTACAAACTTTCTGTGGAATAGACTTAGCCTAGTCTAGTTGTTACAGATTCCTCAGCTGAGGGACAGAATGATAACTACTAGCGATTACAAAACTTGGTATCTACTTAAAAAAAAAAAAAAGTCTTTCAGTTTTGTGCAACACAATGCTTGCATTTGCATTGTTGTAACAGCTGGAGGCCCTAGGTAAGTGATATTGTGCTTGATATTTTATATGCTGTTGATGCCCCAGAGAATTAACAATTTATGTAACTTTTATTTGAAAGAAAAATAATGGTGTTGTAAAGTGATAACTTCCTACCAAGCAGTATTTTTTTGTGTGTTATCTCAACATTTAAGCAACAAAAACCATAATCAGCCACTCATATAAAAGTGATCCTGGACCTCAGTATCTCAGCAGAGAACAGAGGATGTAACAATAAAATGACAAAGGCAGGCTCAAGGTTGTGCAAGCTGTCAGGAAGAGCAATGTTCCGAACATCTGGATCTGTAAAATCAGTTGTTAACATGCTCAGGAATGCTACAGAACTATGAATTCTGCTGGACCTTGGAACTGCTAAGTGAATTATTCCCACACTGTGTTGCTGAGAAGCATGTGGGAAATCAGGGTGTCATGCTTACAAATACTTTCCATATGTTGATTTACCAAGCAATATTATCTTACCCAGAAGCATAAAGCTAACTCAGAATAGGCTAAGTAAAGACTACTAGTTAACTGTAAATTGACCTACCCTCATTCTTATTTTTATTCTTTGTCCTGAATAAGCAAACTTCAATCCTTAACAGATGAAAAGCAAGCCAGGTCTATCACAGTATTTTAGATGACCTTAAATCCAAAGAGTGCTATAGCAGAAAAGTCAACAGGAAATGAAACAGAGGTAAAGAAAGAAGATTGACACAGATATTTCAATGTCTTAAACACAGGTGAAGAAGAGCTGCTAACAAGGGAATACTCCAAGATACAGCTGATAAAAATTATTCTATCAAGGAGGCTCTGGGGCTCAATAGTAAAGCTTACTAAGGGTAGAGAGGCTGAAGGTTCATCAGGAATCAGTGGAAATCCTTGGAAGGAAGCAGCATGCTCCAAGCACTCCGTCTCTTCCAGCCAGAGTCAGAATTAGCTGGTTTAAAGTAATCTGTCAAAATTTGTCAAGGAAGAATTAAGGGGAAACATGCATACATAGGAATATTTATATCCTATGAACTTTCAAGCAAATAAAAATGTTTTATTCTGAAGATGATGTTTTTTATCAGCATAATCAGACACCAACAACACCCAAAATGAAAGAGATGCACATGCCAAATTATGCATATCATGTTAACTTGTCCAAGACTATCATTGCACGTTTGAGAAAGGAGCTACTTGGCCTTGGGCTGCTGCATTTGAACTGAATCTGAGAGTGATGCAAAGAGGTCAGAAGAACCTTAGAGCTCATGCTCACCCTTTAACTATGGGCTTGCTTCCTGCTCCTTTCCAGACCGGGACAGTCCTTTTGGGTTTTATTTTAGATTTAATTCTTGGATTCATCTTGGGAGCCTTGAAATATTTGTCTTCGTTCTGCATACAAGAAGAGAGGGTCTATAGTTCTAGTTATTTTTTGGTTTTGCAGTATAAGCTTAGAAAGTAAATGTGGTGTGAAATAGAAACACTGGACGAAAATGTGGAATGTAAGAACAAACTTTATTCAGAGATGGTCAGAAGAGACCAAAAAGTGATGCCTTAGAGTAACAACTATGAAATCTTGTCTGTCATTTATAAAACTGGTCCAGCTCTCTGAAAATCCCTTGAGTTTAGGGATATTTTTTTTGTACTGAATCAGTTTGCATATTGCTAGTTATAAAACTAGAAACCATATTATCAACCGTGAAACTATATAATTAGTTTCTTTATGGACCTGCAGTTTTTGCTAGATAAAATAAAAACTGTCACCAAATGCAGATGCCATTATGAATATGACAGGTCATTTATGGAAAAAAGGTTGTGTAGAATAACATCTGATAATTTGTAGGAAACATTAGCATATAGATGGCTATGGGATGTGTGAAATATTATCAGAAGAATTCTAATCTAAATTGCTTCAATGTCCAAATAGGATTTAGTGTTTTGTTACTATAATGCTCATAGCAGTTCAGACTTAAACAATTTACAGACCTAGCATTCAGCTGTGAATAGAACCATGCATTCTTTCTCCCTGTTAAAATATTGAGAGCTGTCGAGTTGAGCACATAGATTATTGTTATTATGCAAAGATATGTGATCAAGTGTTCAAAAGTGACTAATAATCCTGAGGAGAAATGATGATTTTTTGCTCCAAGACATTTGCATAGGAAAGGCAACTTTTTTCTTCCTAATCATACTATTTGGTTAAAATTAGTAGGAGTGCTTTTACAATTCCTGCAGAAGATTAGGTAAATATTTACTGAAGAAGAAGAGATTTCTGTAACTCTGCTCCATTAGGGATTATGTTAGAAAGCAAAGAAAAAAACCTACTTATATGCAGAGCCACTGTCTGTGAGGTGACAAAAAACCCAACAAATTATACCATTTCATGTGTAAATGGAGTGGTTTAAGGCAAGCTACCCTGAGCTATGGACTAAGGCGATTCATTGAAATGGGGACCGGAAATTTCCTGAGCCTGAAATCCAAGATTACCCCCATGCCAAGAAAGTAATGAGATGGTAGCAAAGTTGCAATTCTCTTCCTGGCTGCTCAGCAAACACCACTACTTACCACACTTCACACCCTCCACTGCTAGCATGGGCCATGCAGATCTTCTGGACTTTGAACTCAGTGCTAGGAATCATTTGTCAGATCAGAGATTACACCCAATTTTTCACAAATGCTTGACATTCTCTCTAAGAACTTCCACAAGAGCGTTTGTAGAAAAAAATAATACTCTAACAGCTGCAAATGTATATGCTGCTTTGGTATCTTTGCTCCAAGAACTCAACATGGGAAAGTAAAGGCCTTTGCCCAAATGCCAGTGTCTGTTGCCAAATAGTAAACTTGAAAAATCCCACAGTGCATGGAAACTATAAAAATGATCAACATCATTTCTGCCTGCTAAATCGGTTGCTCCATCTCCTCCAGGTCTATGCCTTCTAATTGGAATTTCTCTTCATCGGTTTGTTTGGGTTCTGTGGACCTTATATTCAATACTAATACACTTGCATTCCTTGTTTTTTAAGTAAACATACATTATTTCCAATGTCTGCAAAGATATAGGGAATATAATTTTCTGCAGCTAAGTACATCTTAAAAGTGCTGCAGACTAAATATGAAGGAACCAGATTTCTTCCTGCTTATTTAATAATGAACCTCCCCCTAATCACACCTTTCAGTAATGGGAAATAGGGATTAATTCCTCAGTAAATGAAGTAATTTTTACATATTTGTATGTAAGTGGGTCAGAAAATGTATGTAACTTATATGATGGACAGGACCTAATTCTGAGCTGATTTAGGGGAAAATTTAACGTTTTTAATTATGAACGTAATTTACTGTGACAAAATGTAATAGCAGCTTCTGATTTTTGTCTAGATTAAAAATCATTAAAACATTCTAAACTTTTTCATATTAGTTCCCTTATTTAGGGTAGGAAAATATTTTTTATGGAAGAAAGAGTGATGGAGGATACGTGCTGGTTAGATTTTTTTTATTAATATTTTAAGAAGCTGGTTAGTTACTGAACTAGGCCTTACATAAGATAAAAGACCATAATCAAACTTCTAGGCATGCATCTCAGTTACAGCCTGTGTTTGTGTTCTTGGAAAAACACCTACCTACACTCCAGCTGGAAGGGCTTTCAGATCGTTAAAATGCAAAATGATTTAAGGACACTTCTCTAATTACTTAGGGCCCAAAGACTGCCCATTCTGAAAATACTGGGCCACATTGCCTGTCCTAAATGCATGGATCCAAGTGTTTGACTGTAAGGTTATCAGTACCTCAAACAAAGCTGCACCACATGATCTTGGAAAAGCAAGGATCTTCTCTAAAAGTGCTACTGTCTCCCCTGCAGCAGCAGTAATGTCTTAAACTATGTGTTCTCCACCAGGTAACCTAAAGGAGCATAAGATGAAAAAGCCATGTAAAACTGCTATTAATTTGAATGATATTGCATGCTCTCCAAATTCCAGATTTCTAATGATGAATCTGCATTATATTGGGCATAGGGGAAAAAAAAAGAACTTGCGCCAGCAGCTAGATACAAGGAATTGTGAAGTTGAGGCCATAAAGGGAGCCACTCCAGTGGGTGCTCTTCCCCAAGATGAACGGAGACACTATTGCATGCCTGTCCCCAAAGCAAGCGTATCAATATAAAACAAACCTCTTCACCCCTCTCCGACTAGGTCAACTAATTGCACTGGGTAATTGTTAAAATGAGGGTTAAGTGACTTCTCGTTCAAATTTTCTAATGCAAGAGTAACACAGAGTAATTTGACTTGATTACCCACTGTATTAATTGGTAGTTTGATCATTTGAATGTGTTGATTTATTGATTCAATTTTAATTGTGACTTTGTCACAGTTATGACCTGTGCCACTTTTAATTAGCTGTCTGAAACTGTAGTATATCAGATTGATAATGTGTTTGTTTAGTTTTATTAGAAGTATGAGCAAGCAAATATAAAAAACATAAAAAGCACACAGGTTTGTATTTCCTCCACCAAATTGTCACATGGGTCACGTACTCATGGGCACAGACAACATTAATGTACTTGCAAACTACTTGGCTCACCTTCTAAATTAATATTAAGCCACTCATTTGACTTGGTCAATAGAAATGAGAGTGGAATATGTTTCTTTAGATATTATTACATAAATATTAGATATGTAGATATTCCATTATGTTGGCTTTGGATAATTTTAAAGCAGCCTGGTTGTGGATCAAAATGAATTATTTTCTAATAAAATTTCCATTTTAATCAGAACATTTTTCTTTTTTCTGATCAAGCAGAAGCTCAGATGGAGTTATCTTTGGTTAAAAACTCTGAAATCTCACTAAAACTTTGAGTTTGCAAACATGGAATGGTTTTATCAGCAAGAGATTTGAAAAAAATCACCATTTTGAGAACTTGGGTTTCTCTCGGAAAATAATTCACTGTACTCACTGATCTAATGAATCTCAGGAAATGGAAGCTGGAACTTCAGGCCCACCCAAAACACCATTTCAACCCATTAATACTGTTCTTCTACTTTGGCCTCATCATTACCCACAAGTATGTTACGTCCCCATTGCCTCTTCAGGGGCCATGGCTACGAACAGGAAAGAGTCTAAGTTCACTCCAATTATTACCAGCAACAGAGAAATCCTTCTAACCAGGAAAATTCACAGCTGTGAGTAATCTCCTGGCTTTAGGCGCCAAAGGCGAATCGGGGAGCACCCACTCCCTTTCCTTCCTCTGCAGCTTTTCTGAGACATGGGGGTCACACGACGAACAGAAAACCAAGACAGCGTGGTGCCTGCTGGGTTTGCTGCTGGGTCTCACACAAGAGCACGCTAAGCACAAGCTTAGTGCATATCTCCCACTGGACAATACTTTTTTTTTTTTAACATACTTAAATATCTGTTTAAAACTAGAGTTTTAACAGATAAAACAGAAGGTCTTATTTCAAAACATCCTACATCCTGGCAGCTTGAGCACTCTCATGGAAATGGGAGACCTGTGTTTTAAAATTTAACCAGGGTGAGAAGTGCTGAAACCAGGTCTCCGGCCGATAAAATGAGACCTTTGTTGGAAGGAACGAGCGCTTTATTACCATTATGTACCTCGCTGGCAACCTGACTTCAGTACATTCATAGCACAAATATTAGAGCAGGTGGCACAAACAACAGAGCCAGTAGGACAGGGAGAATAATGCTTACCCTGTGCTTCCTAGGAAGCTGAAATCTGAAACGGGTGCCAGGTAACTTGTGAGGGACCGAAGCCGTTACCGCCTCCCACACCCCGGCGGCGCGAGTTCTGCCGGGGCCGCGGCCGGGCAGCGACAGGGCGGGGAGGCCGGGCCGGGCCGGAGGACGCGCGGTTCCCTCTGCCGAGACGCCGAGCGGGGCAGCTCCCCGGCGGCGGGCAGCGGCCATGGCGACGGGGGAGGCGAGGGGAAGGGAGAGGGAGAGGAAGGGAAGGGAAGGGGCCAGACCCCCCCGAAGGCTCTGGAAGCGCAGCCGGCGCGGGACGCCTCATTAGCCTAATGAGGGCGAGCGCCCGCCCGCAGGCGGGGCGAGGAGGCGGGAAAAGGGCGCGAACGAAGGGGCCGGCGGGCTGGCTGGAGGGCGCGCGGCTGGCCCCGGGGCCGGCGGGGTCTCTTTCACTCCGTCTCTCTCCTTCGCACCTCGTCCCTTCCTTCCGACACAAACCGCCGGCCGAGGCCGGGCCGAGGAGCGGGCCCTCTCTGAGGAGGAGCCCGGGGAGCAAAGCCAGGGGGTCCGCTCCGCTCCGTTCCCGCTCGGAGGCGAGGGCTCGCCCGGCGTTCTCCCCGGAACGCAGCTCCGGAGATAGATGTGGTCAGCCCCGCGGTGCTCTGCAGGTGGCGGTTCGTGAGAGAAACCCCGCCGCCGGCTGTCACCCCTCCCGAGTTCAGGCTGCTTCTGCCCCGAGGGAAACCTTCCGCTGACCGCCGGGCGTCCTCCCGCCCCGGCCAAGGCCCCGGCCGAGGCCGCGCTCCCCCACCCCCCTCCTGCTTTGGCCCACACGGGCCGTGACGTAACTTAACCATCAAGACTGGGCGCTTTCGCACAGCTCAACAAATAGGTACCAGCATCGGATGAACTTTGCTGACTGAAATTTCCCCATGCAGAAAGTGTCCTGGATAGGTGAGGGGTTTGTGACATTTGTGTGGGGCTGGGTGCCGAAAAAGACAGGGAGCTGCCCACTTAGCCCAAGGGGCAGCCCTGCGGCATGACGGGCTGGCACCAGCGCTTTTCTGTGAGGCGGATACAACGCCAATAAGACACTGACTTCTTGCTTGCACCCTCACGGAGACCTAGGGAGCTGGGCACCTTGTCCTCTCCCTGTGCTGTCCCCACAGCAGCTGAGATGTGCCGGCACTGGGAACACGCCGAGAACCCCTGACGTGCCACCAAGGAGCAGTTTGTGGTGGCAACCTCCCGCTGCACTCCCAAGCCTGCAAGGGGTTGTGAGGAAACATCTGAGGATGTGTTTCTTCCTGCTGTTCACGTCATTGAAATATTTGTCGGCTACAAATGATGACGGGCCAGGGTGAAGTTCTAACAGGCACCTCAAGATTTATCACTTCTGTCAAAGTACAACAGCACTGTTATTTATTCCAAGAACCCCAAAGTTTTGCCTAGTTGTTAAGTAAGAAACACTGCATCATTACAGCATCATTATGTTGTCATTTTAGTTCACAACTTTTGGCTGGATTTCAGGCTGAAGATGAAAAAAACCCATTGTTTCTGAAGACGTTAGCAAGGCTATTGAGCTATTTCTCCTTTCTTTCCATTCATTTATATTATTGTATTATGCAATGTTAAAGCACCAATTAACTCGCAGAAAAATTCCAGGTTCTCATGATTATTAATCTCTGCTTTTCAAAGAGCTAACTGAATTACTGTTGTGTAAACCCAGAGCATTATTCATGAGGCTGTGGCTGAAATGGCATTTCTTTCAATCTTCAACAAGATCAACCATATCCTTAATGAACAAGAGCAAATGGGAAATAAATCCAACAGAGGATTTTGATATTGAATTTGAAAAGACCACAGTCTATCAGTCTTGGCAAGAAAATTGCATAAAAAAGAGAAAAATAATGTTTAAATTATGCATGCTGAAAAGAAGGAAGGAAATGTGCCCTGGTTGCATGAAAACATTAGGTATATTGTGATGATCAACTTTGTTGTATAAACCTCACAAATACCATTAGGTACACCATTCCTCCTTCACAGCATATCGTATCAGATAAGTATAACTGATTATTATGACTGCATGTTAAAAAAAAACCAACTTTAAGTTTCCAGGAACCTTTGCTTTGTATCCTTGAATAAAATGTCACTAATAATATTATTCTCCCTTGGACCCTCTAGTATATTTAGAACAGTAAGCAACAAATCTGAGACTGAAAATGAAAAGAAAAATTATTTCTCTCATTTTAAGAGACAAATTTGGGTATATTTTTGCATTACATTCTTTCTATTAAGCCAGTCTCTGCTGGGAGATGGTTCAATTCATGATTTAATCTGAAAAACTGTTTTTTTTCCTCAAATTCCTTTCCATAGTAAAAGTGAAATTGCCTCTGTGATGACCACTTCTGCAGCATATACACCATACTGTAACACTAGACTAACTCGCTGCCATTAGCACCCACCAGTACACAGACAGCAGGTTTTTGCATCAAGTAGCAGACAGGCTACGAGGCTTAGTGGCATTCAGTGCTACTTTTCCACCCGATATGCGTACACATGGAGGTAAATCCTTGCCCCTGCCATATGAAAGCTGGGGAGGGGTTGGGTACCCCCGCAGAGCTGCAGGAGAGCTGTCTGTCCCCCCCACTCGGGCAGACGCGTTCTCCTTCTGGAGACCTCCAGCTGCACGTAGCCTCTGCACTGGCCGTATGGGATTTTTCTCTACTTCCATGAGGGCTTTGCCACTAAGCACCTGAACTTTAGGCAGACATTAGCACCCACGCAAAGAAAACTTGACCATATCCTTCAGTTCGTTAAGTGCCTTTAATTGCCACACTCACATTAGTCAACAGCAGCTGGCTATTCTACACTCCACTCAAAAGCTATTTTTATTCACCTGCATTAACACCCCAATCCCTTCTTTCTGTTAGTTGTGTTTTGCCTGTACTGCAGTGGCCAGGGCCCCTTCCTGTTAGGCACTCTGTATTTTTTTTCAATGTGTATTTACTTGAAGCAGCTTGCCACCCAAGTGTAAAACCAGAAGTGGATACAAAAAAGATGAGAAAGTCCTGAGGTAACAATGAAATTATTATAATATAAGGAAGGAAACACACTCATGTCAAACCAGCCGTAAACCTAACCAGCTAATTTGAAGACTGCAATCATATAAAATCTGCACATGATGGGGGGACCATACCAGCAAGACTCTGCTTGCTGGTTTGTCGAGGAGGGATGGGAATACAATTTTAGCAACACCCTTTGCAGAGGAGTAAAGTTATACCAGTTTTCATAATTTTGAAGGAGATGGAAGAGCCTGATGAAGCTAACGCATTTGGAAAGCGCTTCCGTCAGTGTCGCTGAATCTGCACCTTTCATAGGTGTCGTGGTTTAACCCCAGACAGCAACTAAGCACCGCGGAGCTGCTCGTTCGCTCCTCCCTCCCACCCCTGGCAGGATGGGGAGGAGAATCGAAAACAAGTAAAGCTCATGGGTTGAGACAAGAACAGTTTAATAATTGAAATTAAAAAATAAAATATAATAATAGTAAGATAACAAAGAGGGAGTGAAATATAACCCAGGAAAGACAAGTGATGCACAATGCAATTGCTCACCACCCACTGACCGATGCTCAGCCAGTCCCTGAGCAGTGATCCACCCCCCCCAGGCCAACTCCCCCCAGTTTATATACTGGGCATGATGTCACATAGTATGGAATACCCCTTTGGCCAGTTTCGGTCCTCTGTCCTGGCTATGTCCCCTCCCAACTTCTTGTGCCCCTCCAGCCTTCTTGCTGGCTGGGCATGGGGAGGTGAAAAATCCTTGACTTAGTCTAAATGCTAATTAGCAACAACTGAAAACGTCAGTGCGTTATCAACATTCTTCTCATACTGAACCCAAAACATAACACTATACCAGCTACTAGGAATAAAATTAACTCTATCCCAGCTGAAACCAGGACAATAGGAAAATAAATTTTGGCCCAAATATTCCATTCAGTTCTATTGGTGAACTATTGTTACTCTGGCCATGGACATGAAGACATAGGACATGCTTCTATGTCACTCAGATTTGTCAGCTAGAGCACATTAATCATTCATAGCTGCTTTGGAAAACCCCCCAGGAAGGCTTATTCTCAGACATGTGCAGTACTAATTTCACCAGAGGTTTTATATAAAGGAAATAATTAAATAGATGTCAAGTAAAACCAGGAGACAACCAACATAGGTGCGGAGCTGTCACCTACAACATTCACTCTCTGGTGTGCCCAGCTTCCTAAGCAGTGTTTGTTTTTACATGGTCTTTGCTTCTATGCTTAGGTAGAGTATGTTACTAAGACACTCTATTAAAAAGAGAAAGAAAAAGAAAACTCTTGTATCAGGTGGAGGTTTTTTTCCAGCTAATTTGTGTAATATTGCCATATCATTTGTACCTGATTCAGTGACAAGCTTGTAAAGGGACGTTATCACACTCTGTGCCTGCAACCAATTAAGGGAAAAAGGGCCTTTGTTAAGCTAATCATCTGAGTGTTATCAAAATGATCCTTCTGGGCCCCATTTAGAAGTCTAAATACCTCTGGCAGTTGAAGTGTGGTGCATGTAAATAATTAAAATTACAAATATCTCTAAACAAATGAAATTGCTAGTGATCTGGTAGCTTGCCAATAAACTCTTGCTCAGTGAATTCACCGAGCTGAGAACAACAGAGAAGATGCTGTAATCGGACAGCATATGGCAAAGTTATGTTTAAAGTTTCCAAGTAGTGCTCTTCTTCCAACTCACATTTAAATGATGTGCTATGGAAACAGAGGGTATATAACTCAGCTTGTGGTAGAAGACAGATGTTCCAGGCAACAAGAAATTAAAGGAGTATACTTCAAGCATCTGACTTTATGGTTTTCTTTGTATTTTTATGCCCCAGAAGTAATACCACAGATGTTGAATGTAGGACTTGAAGTAGTTTACTGATAGAAGTCATTTTACATTCTTTAATAGAACACACCTCTTGTTTAAAATAATTCAATGAGCTTCATGAATTAAACATTTTGTAACTGCAGGGTCTCACTTCATTTTTGTTTACTCGTACTATAAGTAGTAATAATATCTTTATATGCGGTAATATATGGTGTACAAATACATCCATTTAATTATGCATCAGAAATAGCCAGAGCTGAGTTAAAATCACAGAGGTAAGGAAGTAAAGCACTTTGCACAAATACTTATGAGATTGTCATTTGGTCTGGAGTGATGGCTTACAGGTCCAAAATTGTTTTCAGTGCACATTTTGGAAACATCTGTGGATTTTGGTATTCAAAGATGTGAAAATTCACTTCCACTTAAAATGCTTTACTTTACTGGTGCTTGAGCAGCACCTTAAATAATTAATTTCTTTTCCTATTTGAATGGAATTTCTTCAAAAAAGTCATCTGCCTGTGAAATGTAAATAAACACACTAATAGTCTCAGAGAATAAAGAAAACCTGGCCACACTCACATATCACTTCCACTTTGTGCAAGTGTGATTAGAAATAGTGCTTGCAGAAATAAGATTTACAGCATGACATCAAATTCTGGTCACCTACAAATGGCTATACTGGATGAGAAAAATGGCCCATTATTACCCTATCTCCAGCAGTGGCCATGAACGCAAGTCTAGGAAAAGCAAAACCAGAGCAAGCATTTATGATATGTCCCATGAATACACTCAGCCTTTGCTTGTTTTATGCTTATGTCCAGTCCTGAGACTGACTGGACTGTTACTTAGTTCTCCTCATCTGATCTCTCATCCAAGAACTTGTCCAGTAACCTTTGAATCCATGTAAAATTTTTGCTTCCACAATATCCTTTGGGAAGGATTTCCATGGGAGTAATACCCACTGCAATGCCCTTGTTCTCCCACTGACAGAGGTAATGAACAGTTTCTAATCATGCTTTCCCTGTCTCCCATCATTCTGCAGATCTCTCTCATATTCCCCCTGCATCAGGTCTGTCTGGGCTGCAGCAGACTCATCACATCAGTCCTGCCTCACACAGAATCTGTTTCCTACTTCTGATCATTCCCATCACCTTTCCCTGAATCTTTTTTAGTTCTAATGTGCCTTTTATTAGAACGAGGGGATCCAAACTGCACACCATGGGCGGGGTGTGGGAGAACTAAAAAATTTATTCCAGTGGCATAACAATATTTTCTGGTTTGTATTCTGTTTTTTCCCTATTAACAATTCTTAACTCTGAATTTGGCTAGATGGCTACTAAGCACTGAGCTGATGCTTTCAGGGAACTACAGGACAGAACCTCAGATCTCCCTCCTGAGTGGTAACAGCCATCTCCTCAAATGCATTTTGACCAAATGCATTATTTTACATAAAACTGAATTCCATCTCTTATTTGACTGCCTAAGCATAAAATTTCATAAAGTCTTTTGCAATTCTTCACAACCTGCCCTTGTCTTGTTACTCTGAATAATTCCAAATCACCAGTAAACTTTCTTCCCTCACTTTACACCCTGTTTTACAGATCATGGCGATGCAACATCTTCTCTTCGACCTGTCCAGCCTTCGTCTACCCAAGGTGATATGACACATTAGGATGGAATAAGTTCCTAAACCAGTGTTTTTCCAAGTCACTTCCTAACAATACACTCTTCCATCACAATTTGCTATCTGTTCTCATAGTTATTCTTGTTTGTTTCTGGACGAAGTCAGCACATGAGAAGAAAATATATTTAGCAGGCTGCTTGAGATGAACCTTCATCCTGGGCTCCGGTGATGACTGACTTTCTAATTGCAAGTTCTTGCAAATATCTTTGGTACATCATAGCCACGCTTACTAGTCTGGGAATGTTGGAAACAAAACAATGAATACAAACGAAAGTCTGCCTTTAAAATTGCAGTAAGACCATTGTGACTTCTGTTATTGTGGAGACAGTGATTAGTTACTTTGCGTCTTTTAAGCCTTTGACCAGTTTTGGTGCCATTGGTAGACACAAAGTGATATTTCTTGAAAACCTCTAAGACAGTATGTGCTGGAAGAGTTGTTATTCACCACTATTAACTGACTATCCTAAATTATTCTGGTCAACATTCATATGTATTTCTTTGTTTCACAGGATTCTTCAGACAGCTGATTAGATCAGTTCTCTTGTCTCGTTGCATGTCAGTATGACCAGCCAATGTTATTCTTTCTCTTCGCTTCTTCTGTGCTCCTTTTAGAAGAGAATTCTTTTCCGTCTTGTCTGTTGATTTTAACAAATTTTCCCAGGAGTGTAAGGACCCAATCCAGTAAATATTTTTTTGAAAATGGAGACTACCATAGTTATTTACAGCTCTGTGTAGTATAGAATTAGGTATAAAAGTTTCATCAGACTTCAATTAAAATAGAAAAAATCTGAGGTAAAGAGGTCTTTCAAAGAGACTTTCAAAGGAACTTTGCACGGCTCCTGGCATTGGTTCTGCTACAGCTGTTACCGTTGTTGTTGCAATGTTATGATACATTTTTAGCTGGTTTTTTTTTTCCCCTGTAAAAATATAATATGGAAATTATCAGGAATGTGATGAGGAAAGAGTCCAATATTAAAAAAAAACACAAAAAACAACCTCTTGGGGAAATAGTACCCCCTTGGCATTTTGTGGTGGGAGGAGGACACCAATTTTACCTGTCCTGAAATAATAGCTCCGGTCACATCAGCTAATGAGATGTGACTCAATATAGAAGAATTCAGTGTGACTTGTCCATCTAATTCCTTCAGAAGCTGAACAAATCCATAGGTCAAGGTTTTCAAAGAAGGGTTACGGAGGTCCAGTTCTGAAGTATATATACACTGAAGTAAAGGTTTAGACCTCTGTCCTAACTCTTAAAGCCCACGAAGAGTTACCGAACACAGGCAGAATTTCCAAGCAAACCATATGCAGAACGGGAGACTCACTGATCTGCTTTTCAAATGGTTGACCATTCAGCAGTTCCCCCCAAAACCAGCAGGTCCTGCTGAAAACTTGGCACTTCTGACAGTACCACTTTCTGTGAGTCCAGCTACAAGTCAGGAGTTAAGCTAAAGATCTGATAATACATTCCTAACATACAAACAGAGGATGTGGGAATGGGTGATTGCATTTAAAACATCTTTACGGATGTTTCAGAATTGTTCATCCATACTGCATACAATTTTCATTTAGTGTGTTAACTCTTAAAACTATATTCCTCTCTTCGTTTCTGCCAAACACTATTTTCATTCTCCTAATCTAAATTGAACTGTGTGATGCAGCAAAGTACATTTCCTCAATGATAACTCCAAACTTATGTAATTTTCTCACGTCCCAAAGTCTAATGTGAAGGATACAGCATGAAGTAATGCTACTTTTATAGATGGGAAAGTAAAATTAAGATAAAAATGCCATTACTTTACTTCAGGGGAAAATGTAATTGCAAGGTTTGAAAGTAATTTGAATATTATTTGAGAAACTGGATGACTGTGTGCAGAGCTCTGCAGGACGTGGCAAATATCCTTGTTACTCTCTCCCCTTTGAAAGATGCAAAGGTAAAAGATGTTAGCGTTAAAGTGGAAGGCATCTGGGGTTTTTTTACATTATTTTTATTTCATTCTCCACCTGAGCATGGTAACAGTAAATGTTTTTTTTCCCTGGAAAAAGACCTACTTTAAATTAATCTTTATATGAAAAGGAAGCTTTAATAAAGATGTTCAAAACATTAATTAACAAGAAATGAAGTAGTCGATGGATAGAAAGCTTCAAGAGCCATGGTTCAGCTACTGACATACCTGTTTACATGATAAATCTTTATTAGATTGTCATCACTATAGTCTCCAAAAAAAGCAAAACTGTAACATACTTATCTTCTGTACATCTCAGTGAAAAATGGAAGTAGTTTCTCCATATTAAGCAAGAAAGGAACTGGGTTATGGAGAGGTTAAAATGATCTTCCTAAGGTCACACAGGGCATCTGAATAGGGCCTTTCTCATTGGTCTTCTGTTTTTTTCTGTCTAGGCTACAGTATCCTGGGATTAGTGACTGGGTTTTTTTCTAAGTCATAGATATGGCCTAACACAATGTGACTTTGTGCAAGTCTGCGTTAAGTGCAAGTCTGCTCAGTGTTAACATGGTGAAATCCTAAATAATGTAATTCATCAGAAAATGAGAGATAAAGAAGAACTGTAGAGAAAAATTAGAAGCCTTAATTTCATTTTAAATATTTTACCTTTTAATTATTCAAGAGAAAAATCAATTTAGACAACTCCGTGCTTCATTTGCTTTGGAACATGTAATTTTAAATGTTTGGGTTTGTACATTGTCTCGCTTTTTGTACTACTTTTACTGGAAAAGTATAGAATGAAAGCTAGAAAGAATATGACAATAACTTAAACGTATTTTATGTTGTTTGAAACTTTTTCACAGAAAAAGAAATAAGAAATGTAAGTACAGTCTATTTTTCTCCCTAGCTTTACAAGTTTCCCAGGCTTTCTAGTGGGAAGAATAAAGAAAAGGGAAATTTGAAAATACTAGAAATAAAATTATTCCATTATTTCTAGAAACCTACATTTTCAAAATTCTTTTATCAGATATGAAAAAAGAAACATTGTGAGAATGAATATTCTCAGTAACTTTTTGTTTCAATTAAACTCAGTGTTTCTCCTTGCATTTCTTGAAGTAAATCTCAGCAGCATTTGATAATACTGATGATAATGAAAGCTGTTTCATGTTAATTTTATGGCCCTGGGCTATAGTTTCATGATACGAATTATTCAGAGAAAACATTAGCTTAAAGTGTTTCAGCATCCTTTTGTCTCCTGCCACTTCTTTCCACCTCTCAGTCATTCTCACCTACTCCCTTGACTGTGCCAGAAAATTGTTTGTAAGGTCACACTGCATACTAGGTCGTGGACCGGAGGCACACCAAGAGAGTAGCATAACACAAACGTGAGACCAAGGAAGACCCTTTGTGCTGTGAAACCAAGATGTTAGTCATTGTTAAATAAGTTATTGCAAGTAAGTATATGTCTTTTTTGTCCACTCAAATAGCAGTTGCCCCAACACTAGGCATCTGAAGTTGGGGCTACTCTCCTAGGCTCTCTATAAGCACTGGAAGGAAACAGCCACTTCTTGAGAACAGTATGTCTCATGCTAAATCCACTGTCTTAGGAGAGACGAGTAACTCTCTCAAGAACCATATTTCTCTTTTAAAAAATTAATTTGTAATTAAATGTTTAAAATAGGTGAGATCATTTCCATCTACCACATCATTCTTGAATTTAAGCTTTTGATGGATGCATATAACCACACATACATAAAGTAAATTCATAATCTCAAATGTGTAGACAATTAAGTAAGAAAAAGAAAGACCCAGTCCCTGGCTTAGGAATATCCTGCTAAGGAGGTGACATATAGATAAGAAAAAGAGGAAATAAAACTAACTGACTAGTCGAGTCAAATATATCTTTCATGCTGGTGATCCAGGCTTTTCTGAGTTGAAATTAACTTCACGTTTAAATATTGAGCGTTTGGGGTCTATACATTTGAAATGTAGGCCATTACCCCAGTTAAGCACCCTGTCCCTGTACTGCAGATCCTGACTTGCAGTGGTGCGCACAAAGCTTACACGTGCCCAGCTTCTATGCTGAAGGACAGAACTGCAGCAGCATTCACGGGGATCTGCACAGGATACCAGATTTACAGAATCAAAATATTATGGTTATTTGGAGCACATGAGATAAGACCATCATAATATTAGGCACGGTACAGATACATGAAAATACAGTTCATCCTCCCAGAGCATGATTTAAAGCTACAAGGTGAAACAGTGGGAGGTTACTGTGGAGGTGTGCTCCCCGCTCCCCGCCTCAACCAGACCTGTATTTCCCGTAATCCTGACCAAGCAATAACCACCGGTGGCAATCGTGATGGATGTGTCTGGTCATGATGGCTGCATCACGTCTCAAAGTGGATTTGGGGGATACAGATAACAATACAACTGCCAAGGGCTAATTTGTGCCCACGTAACCATGGTGCTGATCAATGTCTGACTCGAGCCAAATTTGGAAGAAACTAACACCTGTAGTCGGTATGTAAATATGACTATAAGTCAATTATCTCGCTCCATAAATAGTGGGCAGCCCAGGGCCCATTGAGCAATCCTGCATGGCAGTGGGCTGCATGCCAGGATCTCCCCTTGAGTAGGGACGCCTCTCAAGGTTACTCCTTGAGGTTGAGAGAATCCATATCACGTCAGATACTCAGTAAGTGAATTGGGAATAAGTGCGCTGAAGCTTGGAAATCTCAGCTAAGTGTTATGAAGGATTGATTGTGCACACATATAATCCTTTAGACATAAACCGTTGACCAAGTCTGGGACTAAGTCTGGACCCAGCCACACCTAAACTCCTTTCTGGGAAGGAGTTTAAAACACAAGGGAGGTTCTTTCTGAACCTTGCGACTCAACGGGAGGGTCTCCCCAACAGTTTTGTCTGACCCTGTCCTCTGTGCAGTAAATATCAAGTGAACCTTGCCACCGAATCTTGTTAAACCACTGTCACATTTACTATCAAACTTCATTAAATCACTGTTTTATATCAATAAACATATTGCTACTTCTCTGTTATGAGTGAAGCGCATCACTCCATCCATCACAGTTACATTCAGGCAGACAAGGCTTATACACAACACCAGAACTATTTTGGTCAATGTAATTGGCTTAATGTATCAACATTGGTTCAAAAATTTGCAGGCACCGAAGCAACCACCCTTTACTCCTCCTCAGACCAATCTTTTCTAATCAACAGAGGCTGAAATAGAAAGAAGAGGTACTCAGTGCTGCACTGCCATACCTGCATGGTGCCTGAGATGTTTCTCCCAGAAGCACTGAAGCGGTGAGGCAGGCAGAGCAGTGGCAGGACCTGCCTCTCCCGGGCAATCATGCTGTCCGTGTACATGCCGTCCAAGAACTCTTTGTAAAATTGTGATTCTTCCTTGTACACAAACACAACAACAGTTGCTTTATGCTTTCTGGGGACAATCAGTACAGGGAACGTCTGGTGCACAGAGATAAATGTACATGTACACCATCCAACTTGTTCCTTTGTTCAAAGTGGATAATAACAATATGAGCTCAGTGTTTCTTGATAAACTCACTCAAAGGACTGATTAAAGAGAAAATATCCTGAGTGCTGATAAATATTCATAATTCTCAATAAGTCAAAGCTGGCTCGAAGAGGAAAGGGCATACCTTTAAGGTATTTTTATGAGTATTTTGATTCCCGAACAACATTGTCATAAAGACACTCCTTATGCCACTCTGCACAGGGAGTGAATTTTACTCTTTATAATAAAATCTATTTAAATTTGCTGAATACTAGCCCATTTTTTAGTCACAATAAAAATGGTATTCTACCATTCTCCTTCTACTTAGCCTAGCAAGCAAACTGAATGCTTGTCTTCCGAGATATATTTGTATACAGAAAATAATTCATTTATCTGTAAATGCAAACAAATTATTCTGCCAACCTGATCTATGGAAAGGAGAGCCAGAAAAAAAATAAAAACATGAAGTGGTCCCAGATTTCAAACACCTTTGAATTCCAGAATGTTTCAATGAACATAATGTAAAAGCACACACCATCTGCAAAATTCATATTTCCTATAGATTGATTGACAGGGAGAGCGGATAGTTGGTTCCAGACCATGTGTGAATGGGTGGCAGATTTTGTTCTCTACAATGTATTTAACAATACCCACACTGACATTTTATAGCATTATCATGCCAGCACATGGCATTATGAGTAGACAATTAAAAAAACATTTAAAGCATTTAACTGACTTAATTCCAGCAACTGACCTTTGCTGACATTACTTAAATGCTCTTTTGCAAAGAAAAAAAATGTAGCTTCAATTGTTCACAGCCTGTCAGCCTTTCAAATTACTTCAGGAACAAACCCTTTTTTTTTTCTTTTTTTTTTCCCCCAAAAACTGGCGACTTTCCCATTGGCCTGCATAGAGGACTGTTGAACAAGCTTAGGATGTGAAGGTGCAAAAGGAGATGCCGATAATGCTGTGGGAACACCGTTAGCAAAAAGGTTTTTCTTCATAGGCTGACTGCACTGCTGTCCTCTAGCTAACCTGAAACTTCAACATAGTGCCCAATTCTTTCATCAGAAACCTAACCACCTCCCCATTTTTTCCTTTGGTTGTTTTTGGTCTAATAACACCGCTTGACATTTCCAGGTGTTTGTCCTGAACTATGTAACACTATGGCAGGGTGAAACTTCTGAGCTGCTTCTCCTCCGATATCCTACTGGGAGAAGATATAAATGCCCCGGTAAATGCCATATATTGTAGCATTTCAGATGCAAATGGAATAAATAAGCAGAATTTTAACTGTTGATGGGGAGGTAATATATGGTTATTTAGACTAAAAAATCAAAAGAATCCTCCCTACTTTTTTTCTTTCAGAATATCAGATTTTTAAATAGATTCCTAAAAATGGAGGGTGGTGGAATGGGTAGTTTGGAAACTAAACTAATGTGAAGATCATGTATAGAACAAAAGGATTTAAAATATCAGTTTTTCTATTATATCTTCCCTTTAAGTGTGAAAAGCTATGTTTATTCAGTTTGTTATAAAATTATGCTTACATTTATTTCCATGTTTATCATTTTTTTCTTTCCTCTTATTTACTGTAACTACTTTCATTTCCTTACTTCCTCTCATGTGTTTTCCACAAACAACAAAAAAGCATCATGAATAAATACCAATCCCATTCCTCTTGGCATCATTCTACTCCTTTCACTTGTGGTAAAACCAATGCAGAGGAGCCCTTTTTGTAGTTCATACATCTGCATTTTCTTCTGACAAATACTTAAGTACGTTTTTAAGCTTTAATTCTAGCTTATACAAATTTAGCTTTTAAACTTCCATTAGAATTTCCGTGCTTAGAAAAATTAACATTTTTCTAAACCTGAGTATTTGTGACTGCAAGGATCAACCAGGTTGACACACACAGCATCAACTAGCATTTCTAATACCTGCACAGGTCATTACACATTCTATTTAACCCCTAATGACAATGATTTATGTGCATGATCTTTTTCATTATCCTTGTCCACCACCAGAAACTGTTCTGTCTTGCTAGAGAACTGCCCACCTTGGTAAAATTTTCCTATATAAAACTAAACAGAATTCAGTTTATCATACAATTTTAAAAAAGGATTTGGGAAGGCTGAAAGACGTAACATTCCCAATGAAAAATAAGGGCAATCAAAGGCATGATGATGGGCTGTCTTCCTGCTACTCTTTTGCTAAGGGCAAAACTGGTCTTCAGCTAAGGCAGCACCAGCAACATGGAAGGTCTAACATTTCCTCATAACTTGAGAAAGGTTCTTTGGGTTTGTTTCTCATTTTTCTTTAAAATTTACATCAGAAATTAAAATCTACTAATTTAAAAAGAAAATTCAGATGAAAGCCCTCATTTTTAGTGTAAATGAGAACCCTGCTCTGGTGGATGTGTATCAGCAAAACAGAGGATCCTTTGCACTGACAACAACTAGATGAAAATACAGAGGTATGATTACTGATGTTTGTGTGCTTCAGATTTGTTAAATGCTGCGTAGCAGCTCGGCATTAATAGCCGTGCTGCCTGGTAGCTTTGTCTACGTTGAGCTAAAGTTGTTGTTAAACATAGCGATTTTTCAACCCCATGGAACTTTGAAGTGTGTGTTAGTACCAGGACATGCATCCTCTTTTGAAATCTGCCTGGGATCTCTCTCTACCTGCTGTGCTTAATTTCAAAATGCAATGCTATCATTAGGAAAGAGAGCTGTTTCCTCTTTTGTCTATGTGCTCTATTTCACACCAATTTCATCAAAAACCTTGCACAGTTCAGCTACATTGATCCTATGTAGCCCTGCCTGGCCTTCAGACCCTACAAAGTGGTATTTTTTAGAAGTTTAAAACCTTGCACTATGACAGATCTCAATAGCCAGGGACACATTTGGTCCTGTTGTAATTCCATTGAAACTGTTTGATTTATAAAAGGAATGAGGCTTTACACAAGCAGTGCATATTTCTAGCTGTTAGTACATCCCTGCTCACTCCAGTATTGTGCAGAGTGCAATCTGCTTTTATTCATTTGGCTGGAAAGAAAGGAGAAGGAAAAGGAAAAGAATAACTCCAGGTCTGACCTGATGGTTGCTATCATCTGTTTATAATACCTGCTCCTACAGGAAATATTTTTTATATCCTTTTCCTAATACGTTCCTTCTTTAGACTTCTAGTTTTAAAAGCTGTTATTTGGTACTGCTGTTCATGAGGTTTTGTTAATAGAGACAAAATAAAGTTTGTTTGGCCACTCCCCACCTGTCTCTGATAAATACTATATGTAAGCACATTTCTGCATTTCAACTCCAAATCTCAAGATTTCCAAACTTAAGTACAGGGTTTGGGCTTTACTTGTTATTAGGAGAAAGGTATTTTTGCGATAACTCAAGTATTATCAAGTAGTGATTTTGCCCAACATTGTTTTAAATTACAATGTTATCAGAAATTAAATACCCTGTTAGAGTAAGGAAGGGGCTGAAAAGAAAAAAGTGTTCTTGAACGTCCCAGCACAGGCAGAGTAGCTTCTACAGCTCCGCTTCGTAGGACACAAGCTGGTTTTGTAATGCTAGAAAGGAGTGACTTTATTAGTGTCCTCCAAATACCGCCTGTGAGCACTGCATTCCTGGGAGAACAGAGAAGGTACAGCCTGTGAGGCACTCTAAGAAAACCTCACACTGTCTGCCTAAAAAGGAGGAATCCTTTTTCTCCAACTCCAGAATGTTTCTGGGTGAGGAAACATGATTAACATGGCTCTGAATTGTTATGATTATTATTATTCCACACAAAAATGAGGTCTGAAAATACATCATATGTAAGAACTGATTCTGAATCAGTTATAACGACACTGTTAAAATAAAACCCTGGAGTTTCTTCAGATGGCTCTGTAGTGAGTTTTATGGGATACAGTCAGGCAAATAGCATTAACTTCATTGGTCTGCTGGGCTAGAAATGTCAATATTGACCCAACTCTGCAGTTCTGATTAGAGAGGATTTCAGTGGGAGTTCTCCTGGAATTACAACACTGGAGTCATGCCCACTGTCTCTGCAAAGTCAAAACGGCACCGCAGATTACTAAACATGTCTGTTCACATATCACGGATCCATGCAATATTTGCTCCTATATTTGCTTTGAGAATGTCACAGTAACACAGATGGTGCAATTAGGAGGTTGGCTTTGATGAGTTGCACCTGCTTTTATGGCCTCAGAACATAATGTCTCTGGCCATTTTATTTCTTGCAACATCTTTTTTCCACTGGTGAAAAAATACTTCTTGTTGTTTACATTGCAGTCCTTCTATGGCAGCAAAGTATGTCGTTACGGGAACATACAGCCGCTTTTTTATTTACTGGTGATAACGGGACAATACGACTTTTACCATCAGCTGGACAGTGATGCCACAGTGTGATGTATGAAACAAAATTGCATTTTGCTTACAAACGCTTTTTCTCAGTGAACTCAAAGAAAGTCTGCAATGACAAATGTTCTGGCTAGTGATGACAATCTGCCTTTTTAAATTAAAATAGAATATGTGCTTTAAAAAGGAGTTAAGGGAAAAAAAATGATAAGACGTGCTAAGTGCTGCAGCTAAATAAAAGCTCCGGTTTCCAGGTGAAGCCCTTTGATTTATTTCCCTAGACTACATTGACTTTTTGATTGCCTTCTGCCATCAACTAAGAAAAAGGAGCTTGTTATTTTCATAGTGGCAGTCCAAGCTTTCCCAGACCTCTGGAATGAGCAATCCAGAGGTTAAGGGGCACCACAGGACTCAACAGGGATTTGGAAAAGACTGAGAAGTAGGTGAGGCCATAGCTTAAACCAAAGAGCAAGGAAAAGTCTGTCTAGGTTTGAGAAGACTTAGCAGTTCTGATTACTAGCAGAAACTTTGCCAGCCCTGGATAACCTGGAAACAAGCCCTTGATCCAGGGAAAACCCTCACATTTGGTGCAACTACTGGAAGTAAATGTCTTTAAGGAGATTGTGCTCAAATTTCCTCCCCTTTAGATCACTAATAACTAATCAGAAGCTTTTCCTTAGTGTTGTGTCTTTTTCCCAAATCAGACAATTTTACTGTGTCAATCAAAAGACTTTTCTAACCGCATCTCAGCTCTCTACAAAATTATGGGAAATATTAAAATGTAAAAAGTAAATTAGACTTCAAATACCAATCAGAAGAATCATGCATGTGATTTTAACACCCTTTGCACAAAACATGTAGCTTTAGCAATTAGTTAAATTTAGCTGATTTTTTTTTCTTTTAAGACTGAATTAATAACAAAGATCCCTCTTTCATCATGATTCCTTTGTCAATCAATCTATTTAAAAATTAAAAGGGGGGACTCTCAATGAAATTATATAGCATATTGTCTTTCCAAATTTTCCTCCCGTTCTTCAAATGAAAATATTCTTTCAGAACTTTTTATATTACTTGAAAATTGTACAGAACTGAACACACAGAGTCACCTGATTTCCATTTCACAGATAAACCACATGCAGCGTGTGTTCCGATTCGTACCCTAGTGTTTGATAGACGTGTCTCACCTCCCTCTAACACGTGCAACTTTGGTAGTTGTAGCAGTGCATAACAGGGAAACGTAATTTGTTTAAAATGCTGAGAAAAGGAGGTGTCTTATGTCAGACTGGTAGCAAAGCTGGACATGCAGCACATGAAAATCTGTGTTCTTCCTTTTTCTTTTACACCTGCCACCACAAACAGATCAGCAGCTGATCTCCCTGCTCTTTCTCAGGCCAGTTAAGTGTTCATTCAAGACCAACTTGTGCTTTCTTGTAGTTTAGCCTGAATCTTAATACCTTTACTTTTCATAGAGAATCATGTCTATTAATTGCTTATCAGGATCAGTATCCACAAAACACACTGCACAGACAAGTCCAAATCCAAAGAAAATGAAATCTATGTCAAGTTACAGACTCAAATGTAAATGTACAGGGGAAGAATATTCAGGCCTCGCCTCTTAAATGCAAAATTTTGTAAAACACCTATTTAAAAATATGTTCTCTCTGTACGTGTGTGTGATATACATGTATGAAGCCTTCATATTGTGTCATATAACTTCTCCAGTCTTTATGAATGACGAGCCAATTCACATGGTCATAGCCCAGGGAAGCAGACACCAGCAGGTAGTATTTTTCCCCACAATGTGAACTACAGATGTATTTGTTTTTCAAAATACAAAAGATTTGATTTTTTTAAATAGCCAGGAAACTGGGAGAAGGTACAAATGGCCACGCATGTCAGAAATAAATGTGTCCGATATGTTACTGGACAAACGTATGACCAACGCGCTCCCCTTCCTCGACAGGACGGGGGGAGGATGTAAGATGACAAATTTCGTGAGGGAGGTAAAGGCAGGAGGTGGCCGACCAGCCCCCGCTACCGTCACCGCGAGACCCCCACGCGGTGCAGTACGCGGGCGTGTGAAGCGTGGGTGCTGGGACACCCAAACACGCCTGGGAGAGACTTTGCCCAAAACTCATCGCGCCAAGGAGGAGCTCCAGGCCAGCCGTCCGTCAGAGGAAACAGTAACCGCGAAATCAGAAAGAGACTGGGGAAACTGCCTGAAAAGCAGCGGAAAAGAAGCAGAAATTTGTGGAAGGTCCTGGGAGGGGCCCTGGAGCTGGACGAGGCTTCGTGACCCTGGCTGGGCACCGCCAGGCCTCGCCCAGTTGACAACTGTGTCATTAATAAATCAATAAACCCCTTTGATCCTGATTTGATTTAAACCACATGAGTTGAGTAGTTTTTCCCTGTGACACGTATCATCTATTGCTACCCTGATCCAGAGGCCCGAGTCCCACAGAGGAGGACACAGGACCATGCTGACATCCATCAATAAGTAAAGGCTCTAGCTCCAATGGTTCGGCAGTAGCAAGGTTAAAAGCAGTAGAATATGGAGGGTATAAAGCTCTAGAAAACAGAACCTCCCATTGTAACCCCACTGCTAGGGAGAGGAATTTGAGAAAATTATACAGCGTGTTTTGCAAACAGCAAGACTCCATATGCTCAGTAGTTACTATTTTTTCAATTTATTGAACTACCGCATTTTCCACCTGCTATTCGCTGTCAATTTATAAAGAAGCTAAAAAGTCTGTGACTATTTTGGCTTCCATAAGGACAGATTGCGTTTCAATTACTAGTTTTGAATGTCAGGGCTTTGTTGCTGAGTATGATTTCAAACACTTATGGACGAGTTTGGTCATCAAACACAACAAGGATATGCAATGGTAACCACCATGTAGAATAGATAGGTTAAACCGAGGAGGGGGGATTACAGCCAAATCGTCAGTTTACTCTAGGGACAAACCTCTCCTACAGCAGGGCACAGAGTCAGCCCAACCGAGACATCAGTTAGAAGGAAAATCTGGATCACACTTCTCACTCAGAAATCAAATGTATATGAAAAATTGTCTGAATATTTATCAGGTAGAGGAATCAGAAAGCCAAGAAAGATAAATGAATTTTAGACAATGAATTACTAAAAAAGATCAAAAATTATATGGAAAACTTCTGCCCTGAATCATCCCTAATAGAACAAAGTTTCATGTGAACAGACAAAATTTCCCAGTGCTTCCAAAACACAGAAACAGAGCGATCCCTACTGACATCCCAGATCCTAAATAGAGATTGTGGGGTAATTTGGTGTTTAATAGATAATTAGACCTCATCTCACAGAATATCTTTCTATTTTACAGTAGGCTTTAAAAGGAATGCTTGAAGGAAGAACATTTGCTGTGATTACTTTGTCATACAAAAAAATGAATCCAAATTGAGACTGTCTCCGCGACCCCGGTAATATTTTAAATCTAGCGAGACCAGAAACAAACATGAATTAGTTTTGCTTCTTCTTTATGTATCTGTTGGTAATTGCAACCAGAGTATTCTACGTGAAGATAAGATGTAAGGAATCTGAATTTAGAAATCATTTAATTTCATAAAGTTGATCTTTAATAAATGCAAAAGAAATACGCAACTTGAGAATTTTTTAAAGCATTAACATACAACCTTTCTACAAAAAATTAATAAAAATACTTGCTTTTATTTTGGACACAATTTGGTTTTGACAGTCAGTCATAGGAAAAAAATGTAATTAAGATTTTTTTTTCTTTCCAGTTTAGTTCTGTTGCTCTTCATCCCTAGATAAAACACCTGATGTGCTGAAAATCACAGTTATAAATGCCACCCTTCCTTACAGTCTAAAATATTACAATTAATTTATTAGTGATAGAGCAAGATCAAAAGGTTTGGCATTCTGGTTACATTCAGGTGAGAAAAGATGTGGGTGTTCAGTTGTACTTTAACTTAAAAATCCAAACAACTGGAAAATGCACAACTGAACCAAAAAATCTCCTGTAAAGGGGTTTCTGCATGCAATTTTAATACTTCTGGCTAGTGGCTGAGCTAAATAACCAGTTTTGTTGGATTTTGACATCTGAATTCTACAGTACTATATCTTACAGAATAAGAATTGTAGAACTGTTAGCATATTCATGAGATATATTCATAGTTTCCCCCCTCTATCCCTCCATCTGAGTTTTGTATCCAGATTAAAGTGGAAAAAAATAAAAAGAGGAAATTGCATTTCAAGGCCAAATTTATTGTTATTATTTAATGCAAATTGTTGATGAATCCGAACGTAGCTCCCATTGAAGGAAATCTGAATAACTGCCATTTTTATTAGCACTATGGGCAATATCCTCTGTGGCATATCAGCAGGCACGCCGGTAAATTCAATACGGAAATGGTACAATCTGATTCAGCACCTTTGTAACAAGATAAAGTATCAGAATAATAATTGAGTACTATGTCTATATAATTTGTCCCTTTAAGGTTGGTTGGCTGTTCTGCAGAAAGCTTAAGGCAGTTTAAGCCAACTGAATCTCACCTTGCTCTTGACTACAAGTTCCCAATCTTTCTCTTGTGTCAGCACAAGTGCTTATGCGATCAGGCACGTGGCTGCATCCTACTGGTTCTACTGAAAAATATTTTCTTCTGCTTTAGTTTTTAGCAGAATGAACTGTCAGAGCTGGCTGACTGCAAGGCCACGCAAGTGCTGCTGGCAGCAGTCAGTACGCAGCAGAAACACACCACGGAGAGCAGGCTGAGAAAAGCCCATTGGGAAATCCCTTCTTGAGACCAACTAGAACCAACTCTGCTCTTTAAATCTGCTCTTTTCTGAACTATGTAGGCTATCATCATCCATATCACATGGGACCTGTGATAGTGTGATAAATAATATGGACAATTCTAATAAAAGTATTATACTATGTCATGCTCTGCATAAGAGCAGGACAGTGTGTGCAATATAAAATTAGGTCTGGGAATGCAGAATTTTTCTTTGTGTTGTAAGAAGAGTTGCTTTTAGAAAGAGTTGTTGAAGAGGATTCCAACACAGCTCAGATTAGGACTGGCCTGGTTGAGAAAGACACTTTGCAACAGGTTGAAATTTTATATTTTTATTTTTCTACTGTTACTGGCACATGCATCTGCTTATTAAGGAGCTTAAGATGGAAAAAGATCTCCTTAATTCTCTGATTCAGTTCCTTGCCATCGCAGACAAGTATGCTACATAATCACTTTCAGAGTTTATCAAGCTCAAATTTATCAAGAAATTTGTTAGGTTTCTTGTCCCCAGTACTCCTGTGAGGAGAGTTTTAATCCAGCTTTCAGTGTTGACTAGTAATAGACAAAACACCACACAGTCCTTGAGTACTGGTTTTAAACACTGGACCAGCAAGGAGTCTTCCAGTTTTCTCCTCCAAATGACAGATACATCTTTCTCATGCTGCCAGTCTTCTTCTTCCCTACAGATTCTGCAGTTAAAATGGCTCTTCTGTGTTTTTCTTCAGGAAGCTACATTTCTCTGAATTCCTTCAAATTCTTTCAATACATAGCAGCTATACTTGGTTTCTTTGATCTCCTGGGGATTTACTTCTCCCTAAACTAACGTTTTACAAGAAACTGCCTTCACCTGGAATGCATTATCATCATCTCTGCAGTTTATTTAGATACTAATGAAAATTAACCTGTCACAGGTAGACATAACAGCACTACTCCCTTCTCATCTCTTCCCAGCTCACCTACCAAAACCATTAAGAGACAGTTTAGGGTGAAGACGGGTAAGATATAAAGATAGAATCATCCAGAAAATCAAACTGCAATTCATGAAATATATAACGCTTATGATGCATACTGACTTTTCTGTCCCATCAAATAAGAATATCACATTGGGATATCACCATGATGTTCAGCAAAGGTTTTGCAAATGAGAGTTTTAGAAGCACTTTTCAAAGAAATCTTTTCTTCTCTTACCTTTCTCAAATCCAGATGTGCATGGTAATATCAGAAAAGTAAAGAATTGTGCAAGTGCCTTTTCTTGAAGTCAGTAGGAAGTATGGCTTAATCAAAATTATCATTTTGATTATCCTTTCACTGATTCTATTTCCATATCAATAGAAATAGTAGTCTATAATTTTAAATAATTTGATCTATTTTGTAATTTGATCAATGAATCAATTATTTAAATCAAATGTATCAATTTCTTCTCTGAAACTTTTCAACTGCTTGTAAGGCCCCCACAGAAATGGTGTGGTGGGTTGACCCTGGCTGGACACCAGGTGCCACCAAAGCCACTCTGTTACTGCCCTCCTCAGCTGGACAGGGGAGAGAAAATATAGTGAAGGGCTCATGGGTCAAGATAAGGACCGGGAGAGATCATTCACCTATTAGCATCACAGGCAAAACAGACTCAACTTGGGGAAAACTACCTTAATTTATTACCAATCAAATCAGAGTAGGATAATGAGAAATAAAACCAAATCTTAAAAAATACACCTTCCCGGCACCCCTCCCTTCTTCCCAGGCACAGCTTCACTCCAGAATTCTCTCCCTCCTCCCCCCCATGGCACAGGGGGACGGGGAATGGGGGTTGGGGTCAGTTCATCACTCGTTGTCTCTGCCGCTCCTTCCTCCTCAGGACTCCTCACTCTTTCCCTTGTCCAACGTACAGACCCTCCCATGGAAGACAGTCCTCTAGAAACTTCTCCAATGTGGGTCCTTCCCACGGGCTGCAGTTCTTCACAAACTGCTCCAGCGTGGGTCCCTTCCCTGGGCTGCAGTCCTTCAGGCACAGACTGCTCCAGCGCGGGCTTCCCATGAGGTCCCAGCCTCCCTCGGGCATCCCCCTGCTCCGGCATGGGATCCTCTCTCCCCAGGCTTCAGGTGGAGATCTGCTCCACTGTGGACCTCCCTGGGCTGCAGGGGAACAGCCTGCCTCACCATGGTCTTCATCATCACGGGCTACAGGGGAATCTCTGCTCCAGCGCCTGGAGCACCTCCTGCCCTCCTTCTGCACTGACCTGGGGGTCTGCAGGGCTGGGGCTCTCACAGCTTCTCACTCCTCTCTCCGACTGCTGTTTCTGTTGTGCAGGGTTTTTTTTCCCTCCTTAACTCTGTTCTCCCAGAGGCACTGCCACCATCACTGATGGGCTCGGCCTTGGCCAGTGGTCGGTCCGTCCTGGAGCCGGCTGGCATTGGCTCTGTCGGACATGGGGGAAGAAGCTTCCAGCAGCTTCTCACAGGAGCCACCCCTGTAGCCCCCCCCCCACCAAAACCTTGCTATGCAAACCCAATACAAAAAAAGGAAAAGGAAGGAAATTCATATATGCTAGACATCACCATATGAATGCAAAATATTTGAAGTTATCTGTAAGTCTACTACAAAGCCCTTAACAACCAGCAAGTAGAAAAAGTTTGAAAAAAACCTGAGCTATACAGAAGTCAACAAATCCCACTCCTTCCTGGAATTAGCAATGTAGCAAGTAAAAGAAACATACATCAGGAAATAAATAATTACCAAAAACATAAGTATTAGCATAATTTTAGTATAACAGAAATTAATTACAAAGCAAATGCTATTTTAATATGTAATACTAATATTACATATGTAATACTAATATTACATATCACTACATTGGTGTGTAATACTCCTTGCTACTCTGTAAAATGTGTATTTGGAAACTGGTGTCCTAGAATTACTCAGGAATAGAAGGTATAAAATATACGTATTGAATGAGAAACAGTCTTGGTCAGAAGAAAAAACTGACATTAATCTTCCTGAATCCTACATCTCTGTCTTCTGTTTGCACCCAAGCCAGCCACTAAAGTGAGTTCTTCTAAGGGTTTTGATTCATTATTCATAGCGCTGGCTATTGTTGGCTCACCCACAACACAGCACAGCTCATGTCTCACTTTGCAACTTCTTGGAACAAAAAGCATAGGGAAAGCGAAAAGAAAAAATATTTTTGGGGACTCTTAAAAGATTAAGTTGTACTTACTTTCCTCTTATCCACAGGCCACGGAATATTTCCAGCTGAATTCCTCAGCCCTGAGCTGGTCCGTATTCTCATATGTGGGAGCAGAACATTGCATCTTTGGAAGATGTCTTTTTCAAAATGCTTTCTCTTTATCTTAATAAATGTGGACAGTTAATTTACTGTCCATTTTATGACAATGATGTTCTAACACCTGGAAAGCATAAGTCCTAACACAGATTGCCCTCAGCCCACCCTCTGCATCATCTACCTACCTCATCTTTGCTCCACCCAGGTACAACAAAATGCCAAGCTCTGGACGTTCACTTGTTTGAATTAAAAAATTGCAATGAAACCTGACAGAACAAATAAAACAGCTCATCTCTGAAGTGTACATTTCAGTCACCTTAAAGAAAAGACCTTCAAAACCTGTAATGCGTCTTTCATACTTGCGAGAGAAACATTATACTCACGCTTCATGGGTGAAATATTGCATATTTATAATGATCCATTGAGCCATATTCAAGCATACTGGAGTGACAGAGGTAACTGGACTATTTTTTTCCCAAGCACATGAGAAAACAGAGCTGAAACATGGTGAGCACAAATTGTCATAATTTTAACAGGGAATTCAATACCTATGCTACGGGGATATTGTGAACACTGTGACTTTAATTAGGGAAGTGCTAACACCAACTTGCATATTGCATGGTTATTTGGGTACCTTCAGCAGCTATTGTTTTAAAGAAAAAAAGGGTTGAATTCCACATTAGATTTCAGCAATTTGTTTCATGTTCTAGCCATTTAACATAAAGACAGATCTTTAAATCTGTGTTTATCAGTGTGTAAAGTATTAAAAAAAAAAATGAAAGAAGATATGGTGGAAGATAAAAATACCTTTTTCTAGCACATTTCTACACATTAACATTTTCGCTTTCTGCAAAAGCCTGGACATAGTAATCTTTCATGAACTACTGCAGAAAAGATACATGTAAGCAAACCGAATCACTCCTTGCTGCAGATCAATCAGTTGTATGATGCTGCAAATCATTACAAATATTAAGGATAATTTGATGGTCATAGCCTAATGAAGAAAAGTGCCCTGGAGTGCCTTTCCCAGCTGAAAACTTTAGTATTTGGAAAATAGGGTGATTTTGAGCCTTATGTCTTGTTAGTGTCTTGTCTGACATTTTTCCAGCAATGCGCGGAAGAGTATAATTTAAGAGGACATGTATAATTTAAGAAGAAACACACTTTTTATTTGGATTGCCATTATTGATCCAAATATCAGGTCTCCGGTCTGAATACATTTGGCTTTATAAGGAAAGTTATGGTACCTTACATGTGTACTGGAAAATTCAGTAATGAACAACTGCTAAATAGAGTTTGCTGGAGCTGAAATAGTACTGGCAGAGTTTTTACATATTGCTTTCAGCAATTGAGTGTAATGGCATTATTCTTATCGCATCCACATAAAATATACAGGTAGATTAGATGAGCAGGGTTAGTCTGTCCAAATGAAGATGCCTATAACACAAATGTCTGAATTCAAGCTAGACCTTGTGGGATGTCTTTATAGCGAGTGGAGGGATAATAAGTTCGCTAGGGTACAATTAATCTAATCCTGAACCTGAAGTCTGTAACAGGTCAGATGCTTCAAAATCAAGAAGGACTAGGAACCAGGACAACTGGGTTAGAGGTAGAACACCCACGCGGTGTACGTCTAAGGTAAGCTGAGATGGCTCATGACCACTTCATACAGGAAGGACCAAGACTGACATAGTCCAGCCACATGCCTCAACTTCACTGAATTCTGCTGATGCCCAACAGAATTAGTTCAATGGAGAAAAGAAATTACTCAAAGGAGCTCCAGCTGAATTCTGGGAGCTATTGATTCTCATACTGTTGGGGGTTTTTTAAGAGAATTCAAAATTAATTTAGATCTAAAGGAAAGTAGAACTGAAGAAAAGAAGAGACAAAGGGAGGAAAAAATATTCCTCAGCTCAAGAAAACAGCTTTGCAAAATAAAATATGCTATAGGTTGA
Organism: Haliaeetus leucocephalus; assembly: GCF_000737465.1. Taxonomy (NCBI): domain Eukaryota; kingdom Metazoa; phylum Chordata; class Aves; order Accipitriformes; family Accipitridae; genus Haliaeetus; species Haliaeetus leucocephalus. The sequence continues at coordinate 12,255,270 of NW_010972631.1, read as the reverse complement.
ATTAATACTCTTTTTACTGCTGCTTTCTTCCACAGATACACAAGAATGTCCTCTGAGTTACACAGTTTAATAAACTGGGGCTTTATACCGATCCCCAAACCAGAAAATTGGAAAAACATGGAAAAATGTCTGAAGGCATATTTGAACTTTTATGAAAGAAAATAAAAGAAAGTAAAATTTCCAGTTGGTCAATGTAATGGTAAGTCTGGCAGGACATCGACAGCACTTTTCTCATTCAAAACTAATGGTCAAAGTCTTTTATGTCTGGCTAGACATGGAGAAATTAGGACTGGCAGAAAGGGTTTGTGTGTTCAGTAGGCTCACTGAGGCTTGCTAGGATTGGTAGCATCAGGTTCTGGGCTATGTCTGTGAAAAAGCTGGATGGAAATGATACAAATAAATACCAAACTCATTCCCTGAAAGGAGCATCTCCATCTCAGCCACTGAGCAGGGGGATGAATGTCTCTAATCTCGACAGTAGCAATTCAGTCTGCAGTTAGGACACTCGTGAAATACCATTGTGAACCAAAACCCAGATAAATACGGATAGGCTCCTAGGAGGTCTGTTATGGCAGTAAATCGACATGGGAAGCCATTGTTCATCTCATATGAGAAAGATATGCGTTAGCAGGACAGAGAAGACCTGATGTAAATCTTCTTAGGCAGAAACCCTGAATCACTGTTCTACCTGCCCAGTCGAAAGTTTAGTGACTGAAATACTTAGCACTATGCTAAATACTACGCTTTTTGGTTCAAGCTATTTCTGTTACATGTCAGAAGTTAATGTGTGTGCGCGCGCGTTTGTACACATGGTTCTTTCAAGCAAAGGATTTTGCTAAGAAAGCTCTAAGGAGTTTTGTGCTGGCAAAGCCTCTGGAGGAATCGGAAAAAAAACATTTGTATAACACTAATATGAATTGCAATTTGTTCCATTCCTGCCTTGGGGTTCCTAGGTGTATTTTAGTCAATAAAGTCACTGATAAGGTGGTACATGCAGTCCCTGGGCTGAAAGCATAATGTGATATCACCAGGAACAGAACCATATTTGAGATTCAGCTTTTCTGACAAACTCATTAGTGCGATTCTTGCAAATATTTAAATATGAGAGACGCTGACCTGAGAATACAAACTTGAGGGGCCATTTCTTGTTATCTTTGCTCTGTCTCCCAGCTTATCATATGCAAGGAGTGAGACTGCACTTGAATGCATTTTGAAAACATCTCTTTTCATGGAAGAGCAGAATTAAGCTCTCTCCTTTTATCAGTAAGAGACCACACTTCCAGTACATAGCAGCCACATATAACTTTTCTTTTATGATCATGAGAAATAGTGTACAATGCACAGAACCTACCATGGGAATCATGAAATGTTCATTCCCCCTCTTTGCTGCAGAGATGGGGAAGAGATGGAAATCCATCCTAATTTAGAATCTGCTTTTGTCTTCCTTAACATTTCACACTCCGCATGCTGTAACTCTTGCTTTAAAGCCTGTCAGGGTTGTTTACAGAAGCATCATCCCTAGAGCAAGCAAGATAACCAGAGCTAACCAGTTCAGAAGTTAGGGAAGAGAAAAATCTCAAATGTAGGATGATGAGGTTCTGCAGAGTGGATGTGGATTCTTTAATCTCTCGGTATTGTTTCTCAGGGGGAAAGTTTCTCATCTATTCCTTTTTTCCCCCTCTTCTTACCCACAGAAAAAGGGTTTAGCCCTCTTGCCTTCTCATGCCTGCCCTTTCCATCCTCCCCCACTCAGGCACCTGAATACAGCTCTCCTACAAAACACAAGCAATAGATTCAAAGACCAGGGTGGCGGGGGAGAAACAAATATAGTGAAACGGGAATATTGCATTTTCCCAAGCATTCCACTGATCGTTTTCCCTCAGATGTCTGCGTTTTGTTCTGTCTGTCCCTAGCTGCTCTCCATGTAAGGGAGCAGAGCCTGCCTCACCTCCACCTGCCCGCGGCCGGCTCAGCCCGCCCGCCGCGGCGTGCCAGCCTTTTCCTATGCAAGTGGACGAACTTTAGGGAAAGCGCTCCCCAATACGAGACAATTACAATTGCAGAATAAAGCTGTCTGAATCATTCTATTTAATTCAATAAAATGTAATGGCAAATGGTATTTTTCAAAAAACTTCATAAGGCGGTATAAAAAAAAAAAATCAATAAAAATCTATTTCCCTAGCTCCATTGGATCATTACAAAAGCTGTACTTTTTGGATTCATATCTATGGGACTTTATTAGTTTGATCCCAATTCAATCTTATAGTATTCTTCCTTATGGAAAGGGCGGGGGGGGGGGGGGGGGACCAACACACC
>NW_010972631.1:12189386-12252944 GCF_000737465.1 Haliaeetus leucocephalus | reverse complement strand
GGGGGGGGGGGGGGGGGGGTGGGAGAACAACTCAACAACGCTGTTATAAGGTCCAAAATTCACATTTTACAAAAATACAAAATCTCAGAACATAATGTTCGGTTTCATATTTTTGTAAATTAGGTCACTGTCAAGACAATAAACTCTAATAATGGGAGACATTAAATTTCAAAATGTCTGGTTTTCAACAGTTAAATTACCTGTTTTCCTAGTCATTTTGTCAGGTAAGACAAAAAGGTATACCTGATGTAAGATCTGAAGCTGAAATACCCCATTAATATGAAGAAAGCTAATGCATAATAATAAATGCATAATTGGAGGATTCAAGGCCATATCCTACAAATATAAAAATCAACAAGGATAAAAGAAGGAAAATACCATTTTTTATTTCACTTTCCCCAACACAAGATTCAACATATAACATAAAATGAGCTTTCAAGCACAGAAACCTACACAATTGTGAAAACACGTTTGTTTCAATTTCCAGGCTAGTCCAGAGGAGCACCAGGTCCCCTGGCAGAAGAAGGCAGCGTGCCAGGCCAAGCGCCTCGCACGGACGCATGAAGTCCCCGAGCTCTATCTAGTGGCTGCAACGGAGCGGACTGCTTTCCTTGGAAGAGCTGCTCAAGGCTCCTGCTTGCACGTCTGGATGTAACATAAAGACCTTCTCTTTTCGCTTTGGATAGAGTTATACCAGCTATAAATGGATTCAAGCAATAGCACAATTGGCTGTATTCTTTTAGAGGAATACTTCTGTTTTCCTCTCCTTGCCCTGTGCACAAGATAGTGCCCAACAAACAATAGTGAGGTGGGTTTATAGAGAGGAATAATATTTTATTAAGCAACTGATATTATTGGAAAAAAAATGGGACATTTGTTTAGTCACATATATTCTTCTCTGGACCTAAACCAGACTCATTTATGTTTCGAACCAAACTAAATCTTCACCCCAAAAGTATTATTTTCCTCTTTTTTCCTCTCTTTTCCTGCATGACTGGTATATGGTCATGAATCTTTTATTTACAAAGATATTGCTTGTCTCCCCTATAAACAGTCTTGCATAAATATCATGACTATGCCAGTAATACAAACAATAATAAATAATCATTATTTGCTATATCATGCAGAGATTTCATATTTTTATTTTCACTTTTTTTTTTTACTTTTCTTAAGACAATTTAACACGACATCCTTTTCATCATTTTGATATATTATACCTACATAAATAAAATAAAAGACAAGAGGAGAGGAAAACTTTAGATGTGTCTATTAGCTGCCTACAGCGGTCCCTCTGGAAACTTGCCTGCAAATCCAGCCAGGGCTTCCCTCTATTCCTGCAAAACCTTGGGCAAGCAGGAGGATCTGCATGCGGGTTCCGAAGCCCAGAGCCCAGTGAGGGGGAAGGTAAGGGATCCTTTTGGGCCCCAAGGGAAAAATCACCTTTCTCATTAAATTTGAGAAAGTAGTTGAAACTAGTTGTCACGTCCCCTCACAAAAGCAAGAGGAGTTCAATCAGATTTCACGTGAGGTCCCGCTATACCCGCCTAAGCAAGAATACTCATTTCTAAACAAGGTCTTTCTCAGACTAAAGGACGTGGGAGCTGAAGTATTGTTGGAGTTGTTGTACCATTTCTTTGTTATTGCCATGCATTGCACAAGTTTATGCATATTTGGGGTCTCCCAAATGAACTAATGAGATGTTTGCCACATGAGCTATTTTTGAAGGCCTGCAAGAAATTTATACTTGTGCTGAATGTAGCTGCCAACTTGTTTACTGGAGTGAGAAATAAGTCTTTCTCTTCCGAGGACTCTCGTTTAACTTTGCACAGTGTTTGGCTTTTTGTTTTGATCTGTAAATCCCTCTATAGTTGGAACTTCGTGTACTGCCACAGCACTGATCTGCTGAAACATTTTAACTAACTTTAACTTTCCCACAGAAAGTCTTTCAATGTAGAAAAAGTTTGTCTGAGAAGCCATCAAATCCTTGATGCATTGCAAATCGGCAAAGGACTGGTGCTGTAAAATTCTTGGAAGTGTAACTGCAGTGAGCACCACTCAAATCTAAATAAACCGGGACAATCTAAGGAAAGGAAAAGAGAAGTGAAGGGAAATGAAAGATCATAGGCTTTGCTGGCATTAGAAAAAGATTTATTGTACAGCTGTAAGAAGACACGTTTCTAAGTTAGATACATCTTTTGGCAGTGTAACATATCCAGCTTCACTCCAACAAACTAAAATGCACTAGCAAAAACATTTTTTTCCCCAGTATAGCTGTGTTTACACTAAGATTTACAACTACAAATATTATAGAAAATTGTACTGCTAAGTATTGTGATTTTTTTAGGTGATACAGTAATTTTTTTAGACCAACTGACATAGCTTACAAAAAATAGGCAAGTTTTATCTTCAAAAATGCATCATTATTTTTGGTATAAAAGTTTATCTAACCAAGATACCCCTTCTCCTCCCAGACTTCATACCCTCACAGCTACAACCCTAATACCTGCAACTAGTATCACCATATCAAAAAAAGATTCTAGCATGGACCTAGCCTTAAATCGGTATTTTTTTACTTTTTTTTTTTTAGCATTTTTCAAAGTATAGACACTTTAAAAGGTTTTCCAGTAGAGATAATGGTTCCTGTAGAGCAAATTTTAGCTTAATGTCCTTAATTAGCTTTAGCAGACCTTTGTTTAGACCAAAGATCTTGAGAGTCCCATGGAACCACAGATTTGAATTAAACTGATCTAATTTGAAACAGTAGATACATGCATCATAGTTTTCATAACATGTAATTTTACCTACAATCAGTCTGAGGAATTGCTGAAGATCAGAGAGCAAGTAACTGGCAGAGATGAGAAAAGGCAGCCTGCTTTAGTACTTAGCTGTACACCACTCAAGTCTTATCATTAATTATTGGTTTTGCCTGAAGCTGAAGAGAATGTTAGAGGAAGTCTGGTGAGAGCACGGTGCTATCTTGGGAGGGGATGCTCAGAAAAAAAATTGTCTACAAGGAACACGCTGTTATGCTGGGGATGGGAACATCTCTGTTCTCTCTGCTGCAAGACAGTGGTCCATCGGAATCATATCAATTCTAATACTTAATAATATTGTTAATAAATAATACTAATGTTGCTCTGTCCTGTTAATATCGTACATGCAATCAGATCTTGTTGATATAGCTTGTTTCCTAAGCCAAAAAATATATACATATTCACATACTTGAGATTATATAAGCAACTAATTAAAATTAAAAGCTGGAATGAAAATAGGAATATTATCACAGTTTTGCAATTCAATGATTTCACAGTCAAAAACTCTACAACATGGGAAAGGATTGTAAAACTGCAAACTACTTTGATGAAAAATTTCAAAATTCCTAAGACTTTTTTGTCCTTTGGTGAGGTTTTACAGATAATTCAAAAACTCTAAATATAAGTAGATAACAGTAATTTATTCTGCATAGCCTGCCACTTAATTGAATTGTAACTAGCATAGTTGGAGCTACACCCTGAGGACCCTTTGAAAATGAGGAATGAACCCGTCAGATTATTTCTTCTTGATTAGGAAAAAAAAAAGAGCGTAAAAGCCTCTACAAATCCTGAATCCTTTTGTTGACAACAAGAAGTAGCTGTGCATAATGCATAGGTACTGATTAGACATTTATTTGATTTACTGAAACCCTGCTACTTAACAGTTTGCAATGCATCAGCCTCCTGAATGGAGGCTCAAACTACAGAGTGTCCGTACAGACAAATTTTATCTTTACCGTTGTGAAAACCCACCCGCACTAGGAAACTCCCAGAGAAGTGAAACGCTTCTAGTCTTTGGCCAAAACATTTCTGACATTCATTTCTCAGGCCTTTATATCACTATTCATTATACTGGTGAATGGATACCATTTCACCCCCGCCTTTTTAAATTATTTAAATAGCTACAGAGATTGTAAGCCATATATTTCTGCCTCCAAGTGCTGCCTCTACTGTGCCTTGCCTATTAGGGTTTAGTCATTACTAGACACCGTGGGCTTCATTCCCAAATTGTTTATGATTGCAGCTTCGCTTCTTGCTTGCGTCCAGACATCCAACCGCAAATACGGTAAAAAACAACTGCCTTTCTTGTAACGCTCCCTTACATCTCCTACTATCGCTCTGCTGCCAGTTGTAATTCCCAATTTGCAGGCTCCTGCTGTAGGCAGTCCCGCAACAGAAATAACGAGTCCCGCAGAGCAGTACAAAGTGCCTGGGCAAACAGGTGAGACCAGTCACTCTCTCAGGAGTGCTGCCGTCCGTGAGGCAACGTGTAGGCGTCAGACGGTGGCCATACGTCGAAGGTATAGTGGAAGATATAAGCCCTCTCCCTCTCACCCAGCCAGACTGCAGCTGGGGGAGATGCAGCTCACTCTGGGCACCGCGGCCGTCCCGAGAGGGCAGTAACCACGGCTCGGCAAGACCAGCCTGCCAAAGGGACGTCAGACGGGGGGTCCCCGGCTCTAAACTGAGCTGACGGAGGGGACCCAGCGCGTGGGAGGGAATGGACCCCTTGCATTGAACCGTGAACAGTTCAGCAGCAAGAAGGGGGCAAAAAGGGAAGAGACTCCCTTTTTAAGGCTCATGTGGAGGACGATATATTGTATTGGCACAGTTCTGAGCTGCGATTTATAGGGAAAACCCAGCATATCTGATCCCAGCCTCTCTCTAAGACAGACGGTTCTGCTAGTGAAGGAAGGGCTAGCAAGGTGCCCCAGGCATAGGCATGGTCTTCAGGACTAGGTCTAAACCGATCATTGCAAGAGATCTTCCAGCCACCGGTGCCTCGGCCACACCCTGTGTTATCCTTTACTGGGACGTAGACTGATGTACACTAGCTTCCTCTCATCCTGCTCCATCTCACTTTCTGTGGGATGGAAACCTGGGCATCCCCAGCCAGAAAGGGACCAAAGCATGTTCTAACCTTTCCCCATTCTGGATGATCAGGGAACAAGGACTCTTGTCCTGTTAATTCTTGTGAACACAAACATATATGTAAGACTAATGACCCATATGCACTTCCCTTTTAAGGGGGAAAATGTAATCTACTCTGTCACTAAGCACAAAAATCACTCCTCATCGCACCTCTGACAACATCACTGTGTCAGTAATTCTACAGCTGGTATTTGTTTCTGGAGACCCAGAGCTACCCCTCAAGGGTGTAACAGCGTAAAAGCCACGAGTCTGTACCAGGAAGGGCGAGTATGCCAAAGCCCTCCTTCCCGAGAGCTGCCCCTTGCAGTAGACTCACCTGGATCTAATTGCATCTCTTCAGTTTGCTGTGTAGAAAGAAACCACGAAGCAGACCATTCATGAAGACGAAATTAAGGCTGAACTGTTGCATTAAATCTGTTGTCACTATGGTGTAAGTACAGAGCAGCTCTACTCAAGTAGGTGGATTTAAACTGATGTAAAATGAGGATAAGTAGAACAAGGGACAAGTCTCCAAATACTAAAGAGGTTACTAAGCAGTAATACTACACTGTTGCGTAGTATTATGTAAAATGAAGGCATTCGGGAGAGGATTTTGAAACAAAAGGGTCTGAAAAAAGAGTACCCTTACACAGATCAGAGAGGATTTTCACAGCCTAAGGTCTGATATGCAAAAAGCTGAGATAGTAGCCTACTATGTCAGGAATCATGTTTAAAGAATCAGATGAGCTAGAATAAATCTTCTTAAAGCTAATAGTTTCTTTCATTTTTATTATTTACTCAGCAAAATGACGTATTGATTTAAAAAATGCAGAATAAGCTGCTTCCCCCCCCCCCCTTCTATCTTTAAAAACGTAAAATCGTACAAGGCAACAGCCTAGAGTTTAAACAGGTTAAAAGATATCAAGGAACTGAATGCTGTGATTATTTGAGGTCATTGCACTAAAATAAGTAAGATTCTGTATATCTCATTGGAAGTGTGATTTGTTTTCTGTAAGAATCTTACTTTTTTTTTTAAGTCTCCACATTTAAATTCTTAATCATAGTGTCTGTTCAAACTGGTTTTAGAATTAAATACACATAGTTGGTGTCTACACTATAACAGGTGAAGGAAATATTTTAAAAAAACCCCACAGCATTTGTGTCAGACAGAACTATAAATGTCTGCCTGCATGCTGTAGAGAGGAATGGCTAGGCAGTAACTCATCCAAAATCCTGAACAAAGATAAAAAAATGTAGTCAGTTATTATGCACTCAGTTGGCAGAACAGCTCTTAAAAGAAGAAACGACAAGTGAGTATGATGAAAAGAGGATATTTAAAAACCTCTTAATTTTACATAAATTTTAACAGCATAATTAATGATAATTATGATAATTAATAGCGCCGATTTTGATTGGTATAAGAGAATACATAAATATTAAAAAGTGGTATTCTTGCATGCTTAAGACACAGTGATAGACAGAAGACTAAGTAAATACTACTTTTATTTTTCTTCTTTCCAAGACCACGTTCAGCAAAACAGAAGAAAATCTATGAGAATAAAAACAATCTTGAATTTCTTTTCTGTCTTAGTAGGTGGCAATTACATTTTAAGATTTTTTTAGGTGTGGTACTATGCTCCTTAATCATCCGCTTCTTCATGTTCCCATCTCTACATGTAACATTGCTGCAGGAAAAAATATTTTTATAGTTCTGTTCCAAACAGGCTCACTTGAATAATTTGGCCTTACTAACAAAAAGCTATATAGATATTAGTACTACTTTTAGGTTTTGCAAGTCAGCAAGAGACACTGCAAAGTTAAACCTCAGACTAATTTCTTCTGTGACCCAAGAATCTTTAAAATAAAAGCCTCTTCAGTTTTCAGGACTCATGGAGGTACTCTCGTAGCCACCAGATAAACTAAGCTGGATACAAATATGAATGCCATCAAATGTGTGAGTCTTCTCCCTTAATCTCTGAAATCAGGCCAGTAAAGACAGCAAAATACCAAACTGTACTGTCCTTCCATTGGATCTCACACCTAAGAAAGAACTCTCGTGGGAGCTTTTCGGAAACATTTTGTTGCTGCAGAAATTGTATGCTGTACTCTGAAATGTGCTGCACGAGCATCTTCACATGGTGGCAGGTTGCACAGAACTGCTGGGACAGTCATTTACTGAATGAGACAAAATTAAGATGGTGACAACGTTTGACTGTCAACTTGGATGTGTGCTGTTTGGCGTTTCCTGGTCAAATTTAAATTTTACTATCTAAATATTTCTTGTGCTTAAAACAAGATATGATGTGACAGGAGCAAGCTGTATGGACGTTCCATCTATTTATTTTGTTCTGAGTTTATGGGCATTTATCCTGTACGTGGCTCTGTAAGAAGAATCTGTCTAACCTCATTTTTAAAACAAATTATGTATGGGGAAACGATATTGTGCTGGATCCAGCAGCCCGAGAAAGGCGAGGCTGCCCGAGCTCCCTGCTGCAGGTCCCACGGTGGCCAGGCTGAGCACAGATCCCTGGTAGCACGTGGACACCGAGCACCCACAGACACCACATACGGAGTCCCGGGACAGCCCGGCAGGGTCCGGACAGGGCGCCCCTTCCTCCGAGCCCTTCCCGGGGTGTCCGCCCGCCTTGGAGCGCGGTGCTCCTGGGGACGGTGCAGAAGGAGCTGGGCTGGGCTGAGGGCTCCTGGGCTGGGAGGACCCAGAGCAGGGTCCCCGCCGGGCGCCATTGCTTCTCCGTGCTCCTCCGCCGGGGTGCGGGCGAGCTTTTGTCACACATCGTACAGGTGCTGGTGCTCACACACACTAATTTTGTGTCTAGTAGTTAATTTGCCCCAGGAAGTGCCACACGGAGAATGTGGGGAAGGACAGAAAGTCTTAGGGTTTGCCTTTGGGATTATCTTTGTTCCCAGAAACTTTTAGATACAGGTTAAGTAAACCTCTGCCGTGACTCTGCCAGCTGCAGTCCTGGGACAAACAAGCCAACGTTTCCATACCTCTTCCAATGTAATTTCCACAACTTCACAATTTTATGAAGCAACGCGTTTCCAGCTCAGTGCACCCAGAGGGAGACACAGCACCCTCTGCTGTCACAGAGGAACAAGAGCTGACCTCGGTCTTTTCCCAAGGTTTGTGGCTTCAAACAGCGGGTAAAAGGCAAGGCAGATATCGTGTGATAATTCAACAGGTTTCAACAAAACAAATCAGATTTCACTTTGCATGCTGCCGTTTTCAAAGATGCACAACGCAGTACATAAATGGACAGCATATCTGGTACAAGCAGTATGAGCTGCACGGTTTGTTCTGACAGGATCAATGGAAAGACCTGCTCCCCTGCTATCAGGAGAAGCAGATGGTGATAACACCCATTTCTGTTCATTAAGGTTCAGCAAGGTGGATAGCGCAGACTTTTCAACCATATACTTCCCTCTGAGCAAGTAACCCAGATCCATAAAAACAATCCACTGATGCTTTGTGGCACCTCAAGACTTAATGAAAATGATGCAAGATGACATTGGCATTTCCCTGGTCACTCCACACAGCTGCTTCTGAAATCAGCACTAAGCATTTGGTTTGAGCAGTACAACAAGAAAAATGACAACACGGAGATGTTACTGGCATCCAAAATGCTTGGCATACTGAAGGCTACCCACAGGCTCCAAGAAATGGCCTGTATGGTTTCTAGATTTTAAAAATACATTAATGCCCTTTCCTCCTACATAAGAAAGAAATAAACTAAACAACGTATAGATCAGCTGGTACTGCAAGAGACTTTGGCTGGGCCCTGATCCAAACGACAGGCTACACTGTCGTTCTTGGGGTCAAGCACAGAGGCAAGGGGATGAAAGCTGCATTTCAGCTGCAAGGCAACACCCATGGGACAGAGCAGGAAATTTTGGGCTTCTCAGATCCAGCAGGATTCAGCTGAAGCAGGAGCTGAGCAGACGGATAACTGCTATCTGCCAGATGCCATTGCAGTGTCTGCTTTTATTGTCTCTTTGTTGAGTTAGGCTAGATCACACACTGGTCCTACAGCATGCAGGGTCTCTTCCAGGGCTTAGAGCCAGACCCTTTTTAAAATGACAGACTAATTCATCAGTTACGCTCAAAGGAACTCCAGAGAAGCCAATGATTAGACCGAGTAACTATTGGTCTCTGTATGGCTTCTATACTAGTATCCGATGTTTCAGTGCAATGACATCATTTGACACTGTTGGTCACATGTACTTCAAGGTGAAAAACGTGCTCTGAGTGGGGAAGCTCCATCAACATACTGAGCTTCCCAAAGCTTTGTAAGCCATCTCCAAAATAACTCCACCTGGAAACCCTCCCTAGATGCATCCTTCTCACCATCTTCTTGGTTGGTTGGTCATGTGCCAGGTATTCAGCTGGATGAAGGATGAGCCCTTATGCCTGAAGCAGTCATATGAACTCTCTCCATTTTCTTTTGCATTCCTGTGATCAACATCAGCTTTTCTTTCTTATTCTGCTGGTTTTATTGATGCCTGTTCATCTGCATGAATCTTCCCTTTTGCCTGCCAACCCCCAGCACACCCGAATTACAGTACAAACACTTCTGTAAGCATATATCCTTAAGAGTACTCCCATAAGATTTCAATGAAAATATTAGGAAAAGAAAATCTTAGTGACTATGATCTGAAGCTACTCATCAAAACAAAACTAAAGTAAGTTTTAAACTGATGTTTTCACAGAGTTTCTTGCAAATACGCTTTTGCCAGTGTCTAGTGAAGGCTTTGCTGAATGGCAAAGTATCCCCAAAAGAGAACTGAAAGTTACTTTCCACTTTTTACTTAATGAATGCATACGCTGCTAAGGCAACCTACAGAGCCCCAGGATTAGTTCATCCTCACTGTGAAGTGAGGTCAGCAGGTCAGAAGTGATTGAGTAATGTGCAGAATACCTACGCTAAAGAGACCATCTCACTGTCCTTGGATGTTTAAAATTCTTTTGTTAATATGTCCCTGTGTGTTGCAAAGCTACCGTGTTTCCAAGCAGCACTGTGAGCGTCCCAAGGAAGCACAAATCTGAATCAACGAAAGGTGGCCACGTTCCATGTACACCCTCAAAGTCAAAGTGATTTGCCATTTTCCTTAACTTTACCTGTCAATGACAGATGGCCCCATATCACTACAGCAATAATAATAATAGCCCAAATAAAGCAAGGTGCTTGATGGGTCTTGCTGTAACTTAGTGATTTATCATATATTACATGGGAGCTTAAAGGTGAACCCTATTGTGAATCTCCATGATTTAGCGTATAATACAGAGAAGCTTAGCATGTAATTCTGTTGTAAATTTATATTGATTTGCTGTACAATATACAGAACCTTATGGTGCAGCTTCATTGTGAGACTCTTCTTACTCACTTCCAGTATCATGCAGCTGTAACTGTAACTTCGGTATGAAACGCTCTGATGCACTGGGAGGCACAGGGTTGCGACCCTCCAACGGTGTGCTCACCCAGTCCTGCTGGAGAATAGGCTGGACTTCAACAACCCACCAGTGCTACCATGTGGCAAAGAATATCTGCAGCCAAAGGAATATCTAAATATGAAAAGGAACCTCCAGAGCACAGAACCTGGATTAAAACACATTGGCTGCTAATCTGTCCACTAATAAGGTGTCACACAGAAAAGATCATTTTCTGCAAGACATCTAATGACCAGGCATAGACGGTGTGCTATGTGTGCCTCATATCTCCCAGTTTTGAAAACTTTCAGACTTTTCCACCTTTTCCACAGAAATCCTAGTATTACTAAGGCTACACATAATTATTCCCCCTCCAAAAACTCCAAGATTTTTAGCTAATGCACTGTCTTTCGCTTGGGGTTGTCCTGGGCCAGGGGCACAAGTATTCAAATAACTGTTAGTGGTGGGCTGACTGTGGCCAGTAACTAACCCCCACCCAGTCACTCGCTCACTCACCCTTCCATCAGGATGGGGGAGAGAACTGGAAGAGCAAACACGAGAAAAACTCATGAGTTAGGATGAATATAGTTTAGCAAATGAAAGAAAGAGGGGGGGAAAAAAAAAAACAAGTGATGTAAAGGCAATCACTCACCACCTTCCACAAGCAGATCAGTGTGCAGCCAGCCTCCAAGCAATGGCTACTTCGGAAAGACTACCTCCCGGATTTATTGCCGAGCATGACGTCCTCTGGTGTGGGATGTCCCTGGGGTCAGTCGGGGTCCGCTGTCCCGGCTGTGTCCCCCCCCGACTCCTTGTGCCCCCCCAGCCTCCTCGCTGGTGGGGTGGGGGGAGAAGCAGAACAGCCCTTGGCTCTGGGCAGGCACTGCTAAGCAGTAGCTAAGACACTGGGGTGTTACCAGCACTGGTTTAGTCACAAATCCAAAACACAGCACCGTGTGGGTTGCTGTGAAGAAAATTAACTCCATCCCAGCTGAACCCCGTACGCTGTTGAACGATGTCTAAGAAAGCAGGTTTCAGTAAGGTTGTCCTTGGCCTTAACTTTAAAGCCACTGCAAGAGAGCTTAAACAATACAGTATAGAAAAGAATATAATATCTTAATCGCCCTTTGGAGATGTCTGTCTCTTGCCACTGAGAAGCCAGGAGTCCCATGGGAGCTAGGATCCTAACTGAGCTGTACCACTTAAGTGCCTAAAATTCGGTGCGGTGAGTCTGTGCCCAATAGCTTTGAATTCAACTTAATATTCTAGAGACACCATGCAGAGTGTGTATGGAAGAGGCACAAAACAATGTCATGGATTAACCGCAATTCTGTGAGTGGTGACAGGTTCCATCTCAGGTACTGCAGCCTTCTTAGCCAAACAAAAAAAAAAGGAGTGAGACTAAGGACATAACATTTACAGAATGGAATACCAAAGCCAGTGTGAGACGGTAGAAAGCACTACTTGGGGATGTTATGATGAGAGCTTAGCGTCAGCAAAGAAATCAAAAAGCACTCTTAAATTTCAGATTAAATTGAACAATTGTTGTTGCATACCTTCAGTCAAAGAAAACGGCTCTGTAGTTGCCAACTCATCCAAGTGGTTTCTCACCTTCGACCAATCGTTCTTCATCCAGGAGCTGGCCTCCCGACCACTGCCTCACCGGGTTTTTCTCAGATGATGAATTACACCTTGCGCAAAGCACTCACCTGCTCAGCCCTCTTCGCATCTTTCTCCCCCTGCTCAAGTCTAGCAGACGTGTTTAGTGGAATTGCTTGTAAATAGTTCCTCTCCTCTTTGCTTCCTTTACTGCCATACCCTGGGACCACAGTTGTCTGTTTTCCACAGATGGTGTATTAAAATGCTTTAAAACAGCAAAGTTTCAGAGCAGCTAAATTAACGCTCTGCGACAACCTTGCAGGATCAATTTTTATTTTAAACATTTGAAGAACTGTGAACATAGTTGAGCTCTTTAGTTAAAAAGGATCATGAAGATGTTACAAAGAAAGGGTTGGAGGAAGGGGATTGTTAAGACTTGAATACTGCAACTTTGTGAAGAGATTTAATATGTGAAAAATGTGAGTTGTGGAAGCAGACTTGCAGAGCAAAGCCATATATATATATGTAGTCAGAACCGCTTAAAAGTGTCTGTCCCATGTACTGACTGATATCTAGAATGTGTAGCTAAATTCCAATTATTTAAATTCTAGGTAGAGTTAGGGTTTTCCTCAGAAATAGAAAGGTGGTTGGAATACGTGTGTCTAGGGTTCATTTATTCACTATGTATTCATTATTTTCCTCCAGCATAGAGGAAGAAATGATTTGGAAAGGAAGGGAATCAGTATGGGTAAAATGGCAGTGCCTGTAAGCGAGTAGACTTCCCAAAGTATTTTAATAAGATGGAAGTATGAAAGAACTTCTGGCAACAGCCCACCTTAAATTACAAATACTGCCATTAAATGATTTATACTTCTGTGACAATGTTGTTAAAGAATACATAGAGATGGTACACATGCACACACAAACATAGACTACACCTTTTACTAGATTAAGATTTATACAGTGTTACCAAGAATTAAAATAATATTTTGAGTCTTATGGTGCATCCTTTACTGGAAAGGATATGCAAATTCAACAGTTAACTAAGCTTAGCTAAACAAATGACAAGGATATGCATTAGCTTTCAGCTGCCATACCACCTTTTTTTAAAATACAGTAAGTATATACACAACATAAATAGGTATGTATTTATGTGGCATTTTTCAGCACAGCGTGAGATGCAAGAGGAAAGTCGCACAGAGTACTGCTGCCCTCTGGCTGGAGCCTGGAAGAAGAAATTCTGCATTTTCATGTGGGTGCACGGATGTCAGCAGCTTGACATGCTGGAGAAATGTTAGTTAATAAATCAAATTCTCTTTTCATATCTCACAAAACCTGAAGTCTAGTTAGAAGTATGGCATTTCCAAATTCAAAGTGAGCTACTGTATGGAGGGCTCTGTTGATTTTGTGTTATTTTCTGATACTATATCACAAAATAGATCAAGACATGATGTGTAACAAGGGGTGTGAGGCGCCTTCATTGTTCATTGCACGACATAAAATTTACCTGGGCAATGATAGCATAGTGTTTCAATACATTTTCACTGTGTTCCTAGCGTTTCATTACATGGTGTGTCTAACTGTAGCTGTAAGCCAGTTTTTCTGACTGCTTTGCTAGTACATATTTTCTGGTCTACCTTCTTCCCTGCATACACACATTATTAACAGAATTCCCCCATTAAAAAATAATGTGATTTAGCTATTACTTTTATGTTCTCAAGTAGATAAATATTTTTCTTTCCTATAAAGTCAGCTATGAGCACAGTCTAGCAGTCTCTTCCACGATCACCCAGTAACATGAGACCCCAGCAAAGAAGGAAAATGATCCCGTTTATTATACCTGTAACGTCATGCATCTAAGGATGTGCTGTCTTCATGTATCATAAATTACACTTTGGTGTCCCTTATCAAAACCATGCCACTTTCCACAGACATCTACCCGGTACCAGGTTCATTCTTCTTAACGCTACAATGTTTTCCAGACTGTCTAGGCTAAATCTTCCTTGATGCAAGTCTGTTGTTTGGTTCTAACCACAATGGACAGGAAGAAAAGATAATATTCTGCTACTTAGCTACATCTTTTACATGCCTGAAAACCATTATTAACACCTATACTCTATCTCCTTTTCCTAAGCTGAACAGTCATTCAGTTCTTCCCAGCAAATAGGACCTACCTAGACTGATGATCGTTTGCTTTGGTTCCCTCTGGATTTTCTCCCATTAATCGACATGTGTTTAAAATGTGTCACCTTGTTATCAAATCCCAAGAAGAATTTAATTGAGCAAAAGGATCAGTTTCTGGTTCTTGCAAGCTATACCCTTGTTTCTGTTGCCTGCACTGCCTCTTTGAAACCGCTGAGCTGTGAATCGGCCACGACCCCCCTCCTCTCTGAACAAACACGTACTTCAGCAGTTCACATCCTTGTCTCAATGTAGTACCTTGCACTTACCCTTGTTCAAGTACAGATTTTTTTTTCCCAGAACATTTCTCCAATTTGGTAACACCTTTTTTTCTTTTTATCTTGTCTTCTGACATAAGTTGGGGAAAAAAAACAAGCTTGGTGTTTTCGAAGCCAGTAAGCCTGTTCCCTGTTTCGTTAGCCAGGTGATTAGAGAAAACAATGAACACCGGACTCCAGGACAGACCCCTGTCAAAACTTATTCTATACATTCTTCGATTTTGACAGGTGAATCTTTTATAGTTATCCATTTCTCTTTTTAGATTTCTCTGTAAAATTTACTTCATTTGCTGTTCCACTGAAATCATACATGGAATTCTCATCACCTTTGCTACTCGTTTCAGATCAACTGGGTTTTTTTAAGAAATAACTTTTAAAAAATATCACCTAAATTTACGTTCTCCCTCTCTGCGATACACTTTCTGTGGAAAAACTCCCGCTTCACATTGTAAGCAAGACCATAAGTTTGCTTTTCAGTGAAAAGATTTGTTGATATATAGTAATGATGCAAATACTAAATAGGTTATACAACTTTTGCAATACAGAATATTCTTCCATAAAAGTCTATATACCCTAGCTGTTAATTATAAAAAGGTTTTCTAACTTTTCTGGTAAAAAAAAAAAAAAATCCTTCCACTATTTTGAGGGAATGTTTATTTAATTATTATTAATGGTATTGATCAAAAAGCTTAGCTAGCCTAGCAACGGTTGCAAGCTACCATAACACCTTTACCATGCTGGCATTGCAAAATCCACCTTCCGGTGTGTTAAAAGGACTAGGAGTTTATAGCAACGCTCCTGGTAATTCTTCTGTATGTTATGGAACCAAGGCCTGGCATGGACAAACATGTAGAAAAAGCAGTCATGACATAGCGCTATGTCAAACATAGTACCACTTTGTCAACAAGGATATAAATCTATATAGTCTGCTTAAAGCTGAAAAGATTAAAACATGCTTTATCAGAAATTTCTTATATAAAGCTTTGCAACATCTGACTGTAGTATCCTGGAAAATCAGCAGGACCCTATACAAAACTACAGATTTTAAATGTCTTTTTATTTTATTTTTTTTAAATTTGTAACAGCGCACAAGTTTAAATTATCTAACTGATCTTGTACCTGTAGAACAGTGAAGAGTATTTTCAGACAACACTTCAAGATGAAATGTTAGCAATACAGCAGTCAATAGTAATTCATTTCAATTGAGCAGTATGAAGTAGTTATCTTTTTCTTGTTGCCTTTCTAAAGAATATGCATGAAAATTTGGTTGGGGATGCACACAACTTTAAAAATTCATAACTCCTTGTTTTGAAATAAATATTTTTTATGTGTTCCCACAGAGCTGGAGTTATTTTATTTTTATTATATAGAACAAATTTAAGAAACAGTATTGAACAAAATAGTGACAAAAATTTAGGACACATTAGCTTCCAGCTGAATTTCTGAACCTTCTATTTAAAAAAAAAAAAAAAAAGACATTAATTTGCCAGAAGCATGAAATGTCTTTATTTAATCATATAGCCACTGTCTTTTCAGACCCTGTGTCACTGGGGACTGCTTAGAAAATACATGTATATTTATCTTACCTATTTATCATATCTTGCTATAAGATAACCTGTAGGACATCAGTTCTAGTCAGTTGTTTTTTGTTCTCAGTAATGGCTTTCCATAACCAAATTTCATCAGATAGTTGGATATATACAGCAAAAGGTTTAGGTCTGATGTTGTTATTTCTTTAATGTTGTGACAGGAAAACAGTATGGATAATACATATAGTATATATAATGAGCTTCATGTTCATCAGATCCAGTTATGAAAATTCATTATATATTATCTCTTTAAAAGTGACTCTATACAGTGACAGATAATTATGAATCCAAGACAAACCACAAAGTGTCTTATAAAGCCACATGAAAAATTGTTTTAAAATTGGCATAGCAAGCAGCATGACATCCTGCAAATATATATATAAAATGAAGAGAAAAATACATGGTTTTGTCTCATTCTTTCATTCATTTTGCCATCCTTATAAGCAGGTCTAGAAGAAGTACAATGCAGAAAGTGAACCTACATATCTTCTGAGATTTCAACTTGGAAATGTGGTCAGTGTTATGCCAGAGTAGCTTTCTAAGCCCCAAAAGAACTGAAAGAGCAATGTAACTCACTTTTATAATGTATTTCACTGAGAAGGCTGAGTTCACTTATGTTTTGTTTAATATGCTTTATTATCAAAGAATAATTTGTGAAAAGGAGATACAGATCTGAAATTGGATTTTGGAACCTCTGGTGTGGGAATGTGTTTCTATTTCAAGATCAACTTCTAGATAAACTTTAAAATTAAGATCATTCTGCCTGCAGAAGCTTAATACATGTTCCATAGCCATTTCTGGTACAGCTTGGCTTAGCCAGTGTATTTACTACCATACAAAAATCCTGTCACATTAACACACATCATACATGCAGTGCTGTGCTTTAGTACGTCCTTGCCAGATGAAGAACCAAGGAACAGCTATTAACCTGTGTGACTGCTGGGACTAAATATTGACTATGGTAAGTAAGTTGTCTGAGCAAGGACTTTTATGGGTGTCTTCTGCCAAGAGCTTGTGAGGATGAGAGTGGGAAATAACCAAAAAGAGAAGACAGGTCAGAAGACAGACAGATTCCCAGAGCCCCAGAAGAAGTGCTAGGGCAGCAAAAGAGAAGTTTTTTTTCAGAATGGGAAGTTCTGCTTAAATGCAAGTCTAGACCTGCCCAATGTAAATCAGCCTGGAGCAAAGAAAAATAGTCCCATGATCTGGGGCACCCAAAAAAATGTGTCAGGTGAGTAAAGTAAGGGAGAGAAGCAAATCCACCCACCAACCACAGACTGAGACAAGGGACTGCATTTAGCAAGTTTCCTTAGATTATTTATTTCCTCTTGCTACCCAAGTATAAAGTGAGTTCTTCTTTGGAATCCCACAAAAATCCCACAAAAATCCCAGGTGCTACATTTCAAGTACAATACTCTGTAGGGGAAGAGTGGAAGATCCATCAGTAGGCACATTTCTGTTCACACCTTCTAGTTCTGCAAGTTGGCAGAGGCATTGACTGAATCTTGTTTTCACTCCACTGATGACCAAACACTTTCACTCACAAATTCCTACACATAGATCAAAATATTGTGACAAGATAAAGAACATCAGAAATCACTGTTAATGTGGAGGTGGAGTATGAAACAAGGGTTGTCGTTAATAATAAAGGATGACAGCAGCAACAGCAACAAAAACAGAGAGCAAATCTAAAACCCACCTCCTGTCATTCCAAAAACTTTATTTTTCTTTACACCAGCTGCCATTTCTAATTTTAGGATGGGTCTTCTCTTCTTCTGTTTTAACCACTATTGGCCAGTCTCTGAATTCACATCTTCACTCGTTCCTTCTGCTTTTAACCCACTCTTTCTGTTCCTCTCTTCACAGTCATCTTCCTCATCCTTGATAACATCACATTTCCCAATAAAGTCCAGTTTAAGCTCTTAATTCTCTGGCTTCTTTGCCTTTTTTTTCCCTCATTTGCCATTCAACTCTGAATTAACCCATTAACTATCAAAAGAGACATAATACCAGCTCCTTTTTTATCGCACAGTAGCCTGACACTCCTGGCTTTCTATGGATCATTCCCTCTTCAGGCCACCATTTGATTTCTTTTGGTATTTTTCTCCACTATAATTCTTGCAAACTTCATTCAGCAGCAGAATTCCTGATGTATAGATCATTTTGTAATCCCTCCTGTCTTTTTATTTATGCCCATTAAGATACTGACCCCTGACTCTCAGGTTCTACAGCCTCAGTCCTTTGCCCCTCTCTTTACAATGTTCACCATTCTAGCCTAAGTTTTAAATCAAACTCATTCTTCTGGATTAGCAACCCTTCAGCTACTGAATAGGCTGGGAAAAATCCCATAACCGTGCCAAACAAGAAATTCCCCTCCTTCCCCAGTTCTCCTACCCGCCCTCCTGCACCATCCCCATTATTCCTACTTTTCTGCACATTATGCAGTCCTATTACAGTTGTACAGTTCTCTTCTCCATTTCACCTCTTTTCTTCTTTGCACCAGCAGATCTGTTCGCTTAAATTGAAAAAAATACTGGTTTTTTAAAAGCCAGTTAATGTTATTGTATGAATATCATCTTTGCACTCTCCTGAATGTACACAGACAATAAAATGCAATCACCATGTACTAAACAAAGGGGGGGAGGGGGGGGGAATCCCAAAGCATTAAAAACATTTTAAAATATATTTACTAATTTCAAGATTCTTAGCCATTCACCGTATGCATTTACACAGCATCACTACAGAAGAGTGCTCCTTCTAAATAAAATAGCCCAGGCATTTATTCCTTTCGCTGTCCATTTCTTCAGTTTCTAACTCATAATGTTTCATAGCAACAAAGTATCGGATAAAAGTTTCGCCTAATGCTTCCTTAATGCATGAATCCTTCTCGAGTGCAACAAGAGCATCTTCTAGTTTCAGCGGGACTGATGAATGTTTCAGGTCAGCAGTGTAATTTTCTTCTTGGAGCATATCATCATACCGAAGTCCTCTCTTTACTCCATCCAGACCCGCAGCAATAGTAGCAGCAAGCACGAGGTAGGGGTTTGCTGTAGCAGAACTTAATTTATTCTCTATGTGAGTGCCTTTGCCACCATGACATTTGACATTAAAGGCACAGCTGTTATCATTATATGCCCATTTTGCATTTACAGTCTCTTTTGATTCTTTACTGTATTTAGAGTAAGGCTTACGGCAGCTGGTGGTGGGAGCCATCAAGCAGCTGATAGCTGCTGTGTGTGCCAAGAGACCCGATAACCAATTTTTTCCGATATCTGAGAGCTCCTCAACTCCATAACCAACAGAAAACAAATTCTTCTGGCCATTCAAATCCCACAGGCTATGTGACAGAGCCCCTGAATTGTAGAATCCCGATTCTGAGAAAAAGCTAGCCACGTAGTTGTACTTCTTAGCCACCTCTTTAATGCCTGTTCTAAATGTAAAGGCACTGTCAGCAGCATCTATGCCAAACGCTGGATGAAAAGTGATCTCCATTTGCCCAGGCCCACTGGAAGAAGAAAAGCTTTCAATGTTGGCACCAGCATAATACATTCCTTCAATGAGCTCCTGAATGAAAGTCTGGTCGTGGTTATTTAGTATCGTGGCTGCAGGAAAGGATATTGTCTTCGAATTTACAACCTCAGTAATGCCATAAATACAAAATTCATAAGTGAAGGCAGAGTGCAGAGAAAAGCCATTGTCCTGAAGCTGGCTCAGCTGTTTCTTGGCAATGTGCCTCGGTGAAGTCATTAGCGGGTTGCCCAGCACGGTGAAGGAATCACATATCACTCGTGCAGTCTGCTCAGTCCAGGGTAGTATTCGAAACGTTGATAAATCAGGGTTCAGGATTATGTCACAATTAAAATTGGTTGCATTGATGTAATCTAATTCATTGTCTTTAGGATTCAGCGTCAGCTCAAGATAACTTCTGGGCATGGCAACGCCATGAATTGCTTTCTCCTAAACACAGAGCAGAATGACAGATTTCCAAATGAGAAAAGAACTCAACAGCATTTTTTGGTATGTAAAATACAGAAAACTCAGATTCTCAGTAAGAACAATAATATTTTTCCTAAAAGAACACTAAAAGGCAGTTATCACTAAAGTGGAGGGCAACAGCCAATTACTGGCATTATGAAGCAGAACAACCTTCTACAAGGTTGGTATGAAAACCCTGGCATCACATATCCCAATGACCATTTTTTAAATTTCCATAAAGAACTGAAAAAATGTTCAGCACTTACCTTGCATGGTCTTTATACAATTATGGGCATCACCAGTTAGGTGCAAATTTTGCAAGTCAAACTTCGCAATCTATAGTTACTCTATCCTCTGAGCATTTCTTTTACATAGATCCAAGTGACCACACAAGACTCATGGCAATACAAATTCAGGCTGTGACTTCACTTCAAATGCCGTACCTCACTGTTTTTCAGATGCAAAGTTTAACTGAAAATTCTCGCTTTCTGGACTTAATAATTTTTGGGGTGAAATGCAGGGAAGCACTTCCAAGTGAGAAATTTTTCTAATGTTTCAGCACTCCCCTTCTAGGTAGCAAACAGGATAAACTCATAGTTACACTTTCTTCTCCATTTGAACAGAGAGCTTCAGCTTACGCAAATGAAATGTAGATAGGACCCCAAGGAAGGATCATTTGCCTTCAAACAAGCCCCTTTATGACTTACCTTACATTCAAACCTTTAGCTGATGAAAGCTGTAATTATGCCAATTTCTATCAGTGAAATTTGGCTCATGTTTACTTCTTACCTTTATTCTTCTAAGGGAAAGGATTACCATCTGAGTGAGCAGTGGAGACAGAACAAACCTAGAAAGGGGCAAGCTCAGAGCTGAAAAAAACAAAAAGTTGCCTATCGAGATGGAAAATTGTTGAAATACTTCAAACTGCATACAGTGGCTTCTCTTTAAATAAAGCAAGCCTGCCTTCTCGTAAGTGGGTGGCAGTCCAGTGGTAGCAATTCTCCCTGTGTGACAGCCGTAACCCAAACTGCACATGTGGAGAGTACTGCTCCAAGGTGTCTAAGCTGTCCGTTTGACACTGAAAAGGTGTTGAAGGTGACTACCCTACAGTACTACCTCTCCCTCCTCCAACCCCCCTACTGAAAAAAATGAAAAGACAACAAAAAAAAGGAAATTACTCTCAGTTGCTCTGTGTGTGTACGTACGTGCGCCTGTGTCTATGTGCACACATACACATTTTTTTAGTGTCCGAAAATGTAGACTGTCATGCAAAGCTCCAATTTGTTCAGATGGTGAGTAAGGTAAACACAAAAGCTGTCTTTGAACAAGCTGATCTAAACATTTGTAATTTGACATAGCAACTGAAAGAGAAGTTGCAATTAACCTACCACCCCTCACAAGAATTAAAATGACTGAGAGAAAGTTTATTTTGATAAAATCCAAATGACATCAGAGAGAGCAAGTTGTATCTAGATGACACAGTTGCAGTTTAGCAATATCTAACAGGGAAATAATGAAAACATGGCTTCAGAAGGAACTTGAAACAAAAGTGCTCTACATCTTTTCATGTTCTTATCTTTTTTTTTTTGATCAGTAAAGCTTAATAGGGATATGTGAGTGAAGTATAATGTAGTTATGCACACGAAGCATCACAGAAGCAATATATTGAGAGGGCTGATTGGTCACGGATACTCATGGTGAGGATTGCTTCCTAATTTGGTTCTTATTTCCTCAATCATTAACATGGCAAATATTGCTATTAAGTCATCATGCAACCTAATGGTATTTTCTTATGCGATTGATGACTATAAAATTTCTCATAGCTAAAGTGATTTTCATTCAGTCATTTTCTTTCTTTCTTTCAGTGTTTACTCATTTCTTTTTGCAATTTACAGATGTTCAATAAAACAAAATCTTTATAATGCATTGAACCTGAAAAGATAATTCTGAGGGAAGAGATTATTAGAACTTCAAAGTACTGAAATTACTAGCCTTATTTAATTAGATTGCTGTTTGGGGGAACAGAGGAATAGATTATTGCAGGGATGAAAAAAAGTCCAGATCCTTTGGGAACATTAACAAGTGGAGGGAACAGGTAATTTGTTCTAAGTTTGAGTTTCTGCCTGCACCATGAAAAAGAAATAAATAAACAAATAAATAAAGTAAGGACAGGGCCATGAAAACACATGAAGGTACAGCTAGAAACCAAAAAACTTACGTGAAAAAAACGAGAAGGAACATTCTTTGATCTTGACACACCATGGAGGTCTATTGATTCAAATCTGACAAACTGTACGTTGTCCCTGGCCATCTGCTGCTTAATAAATTCAATATGAGAGAACAGGTGAAGGAGAGTCGAACTTCCGAGGCCGTTTACATCAGGCTCTCTGCTGGACGCTATAAGTGAAGAGGAATGTTCGTGTCAAACAAAATAATGAGTGCTGGAATACAGGCTGTTCTCCTAAAAAGTGCAACAGTGGGAAACTGTGACATGGAGAGTAAAAACAAAAATAAGGAAAAGATATGGATTACAAACCATTTTTTTAAATAAACACACTTTCTTTTCCCTGAGGACCTGTATAAAATCCCGTATGTTTTGGAATGGTCTATAACTTAAACTTTTTTTCAAGTTTATAACAGAACACAGGGGAATCATGGGGTAAAGCCAGGAATTTCTGAGGGATACCTCAGCTGGTTTGTTGGGTGTTCTCAGCAGTACAAATAGCAGCTGGATACCTATTTCCCACCGAAAGCTGATAGAATTCAGTTGCTGCGTTTCTTCAGCGCCTTTGAAAAGTGCATGGATACAGAGGCATGATAAAAAGGGCACTTGTCTCTGCTAAACCTTTCTCAAGACCTCCCGAGGAGGACTGCAGCCTCCTCCACCACAGGTAGCGGACTTTTAAGAGAAGTTCATACATTTATGCATTTGCTGTTATGGAATTGTCTTCTTAACTGTATTACAGCAGCTGTAGACTGCATAAACTTCTTGACAGGAAAGCAGTAATATCTGAGTGTAACTTCTGCAATGGAGCAGAGAGCTGGGCATAGTAACTTCCTTACACAAACCTCTCGATCTCTCCGACCACTTTTCTTTTGAGTATTGCTATTGTTCAAGTTAAACTACATAAGGTATTAATTTCCATTTAGTACAATAAACTAACTAGACCAAGGGTAAAATCTGATATTAAGATATGAAAAAATGTGAAAAAATGTTTTTTTCTACATTTCTGGGAGGAAAGTCCTCCGTTCTTCCTGAGGATATGATCAATTTTTGCAGAGCTTTCAGTTCCGCAGTGGAAGGTCACCAACACCACCCTTGAAGCAGAAGTCAAAAGCTTCATGCTGAGGCACTACGGAGGTTGGTGGAAGCACTCCCAGTCTTTCCAGTACCAAACTACCCGAGCCAGAGCAGATCTCCTTTAGCAGCAGCCAGCAGGCACAAACACCTCTTCTGGACCTCTCCTTTGGGGCAAGCCGGACTGCGAGCTGCCAGGCTGTAAGGCGGCTCGGCAGGTAGCCCAGCACCAGGCTGTCTGATAATTCCCTGCGAAGGCAGCAGGGTCACCCACAGTCACAGACTTCTCAGAGCCTCTGAATATTACTGGAGCTTCCTCCAGCTTCCGATGGCCAGGAGGTGACAAGGACACTCTAGGTCAGTAAAGTAAGAAGAGGTTGAGTACTAACAGTGCTCCCCGAGGAATGACAGGTGAAAGCACAGGACAAAATTTTAAGCAAATAGAAGAGTCTATAGGAACACAGGGTAAAAATTGAAAAGGTAGAAGCAGGAAAAAAAAGAGTTTTGTCACATCCACTTCTCCTCGTGACATCTTTCCCTTTGGTCTGCCTCAGCTGTAAGCTGCTTATGGAAACAGCTTTTTTCCACTGTCTTCTATAAACACTAGGGCACTATGTCCTTTAACAGATGCACGTTAAAGAAGGAAGTCCTGTTACAGATGCTGCCAAAGCACAACAGCAACCAGGGAGGATATGTAAACTGGCCTTGTCTTGCGTATGTCATCCAAGTAATAGCTATTTGAATTCCACTTCAGTCATCCCATAACGTTGTTTTACAACATGAATGTTTACCGACATTTAGCAGATGTGACCTCCTTATGAACCTGACCATCAATTAGAAGTTGATTAACCGTGGCTATTTATTAGATTAATAGAATTTAAAAAGATTCTGAAAGTCTTCCTACAGATTGCAGCAAGTAGCATTTTCTTCAACTCCAGGGCCAGAAGCCTGAGGTTTTTGCCTTTGTAAAAGCAGTGCTCAGTCCCTTATTCTGCACATCTTTAGTATCCTGTGCAAAGATGGTAGACATTTCCCATCTACCACCTGTCACACGGAGATTTTTATGTCTTCCTCTTATGCAAAGTAAAGTTTGACTGGCAACCCTTGACATCAGAATATTGTCAACTTTTTATGTAAATTTTGCAAGTATTTCTTACAATGTCCTGATATGTTGCCTGTTAAATTTGCATCTACTGAATAACCATTTTTCAGGTAAAAACATATAATTCATGAAAAACAACAACTTTAACTCTGACCCAAATAATTCTTTAAATCAGTATTCCTAAGAGATAAAAATGATATCAAATCAATATCTAAGAAAAACACAAATGAGAGATGCATTCATATTAATGATGTACAAATTCATTTTAAAAGTAAAGCTACAAATATACTTAATTTAAACATCTACCAATCGTAGGTGATTTTCCAAGTTTTATATCTATCTGTTGTCTTCAAGCTAACTTTACTTGAATAAATGCATAAATATGTAATTAGAATATATGAAATAACATAAATTAACAGAAAGTTCCTATAAAGTAATGTTTTTAAAGAACATTAAGCAACCAAAAATTATTAACTGAAGAAGCAAGAATTTGTCTTCTCCACTTGGACTTGTTATGATTAATGATAGATCTTTTTAAATGATGAGACCAGAATTTATATATTGGTCAGGTATTAGTCTAAAATTAGGCTATATACCAGTCCAGACAGCCCGCTAGTCAAAAGACAGATACTTCTTCATTTACAATAGCCTTATCCAAAAACCTATTAGAATCAATAGAAACACTCCCGCAGCTTTCACATACTTTTTAGAGGCAGTTTGTCTTTTATATCATTTGCAGATTATCTTTCCCATTGAAATAATAAGTTTCTGTAAATTGTATGATAGATAAAAAAATATCATCGTGACTTAATATCTCTGATTTTGGAAATATGAAAGGGGATTTGTTTCTTAAATAATATTTAGTGAATAACTACTGACAGTACTTACTTTTCTCCAGGACAGGTCCCAAAATACATTTTCTTGGTAGTCACTAAATAAATCACTGGCAAACTACATCCATGAAGCTAACGATGACTAAAGTTTGGGAAGGGAAAGTTTTTGGGAAAGTTTTATAGTGGGGAACTGAGTACTCTGTCTTTTCCCAGATCATACAGTCATTATCCAGAGCATTAGTTACTGGAGATAAGGAGGCTAATAAGTAAGTATTAGACAGGTCGAGCTGATTTAGATTCACAGTCTGAGAGTCTTACACTCTTAGGAGGAAGAATTGTGTTCATGAGTATAACTGTTTCCCTAGCTCTCCGGGCCTCTAGAAATAACAGCATCTTTATTTTCATTTCAGAAAACCTACTTATGGAAACATGTATGTAAATTTCACAAGATGCTCAGATTTTGGTTCAGATTTTCATTTTTAAAATCAAATATAAATCCAGACTGGCCAGGTTTCTTCAAGCAGAATGGTACATACAGATCCTTAAATATCTATATCAAATCAGTAGTACTCAGAGAAGGTCTTAATGTTTGCTTTTGTATGGTTCTATCTGTATTTCCCATTTAAGTAACCACTGAGAAACAATTAGTATTACTCATGTTTCTTTTGTAGTTAGTACAAAATATCTACAAATATAAACAAATTATGTTTATACATTTAAAAAAGATGAATAAACCAAAACTAAAAATATTACCCCAAAAATCTACAGATTATACAAATTATATTATTATTATTTCTAGCGGAAGAGTGGTGCCATTCTTAGGTTATTAATATTGAAATCATTCAGTTTGCTGAGGGCAGCTGACACGGGGCTAGGGCAAACAGTTAACATCAGCTTTATCTTCTCAGCAACAGAAGAGTGCCACGTTAGAAGAAAGCGCACACGTGCCAGACCTATCTGTCATTATCTGCTTGTTCAAAGAAATCCTTTCCCATGGTCCCTTATTAAATCACACCGCATCTAAAGCAAACAATTTCTCGGCTGTATAAGAGGTGACTGTGTCAAACTGATGAAAAGAAAAGAACATGCTACATGTTGCCAGGGGACTTGACAAAGACGGGAACGGGCTGACCTGACAAATGTAGTAATATTGGAAACTCTTCACTGAGAAACACGACCACCAACATAACGTAGGGCGATAACAGCAGACGCCAGCAGGGAGACCCCAGATACAAACTGGGCACTGGAGGGGGAGACGTGTCTCCATCAGTCCTCCCCCATTCCTCCCACCGCCTCTCCAGCTGTGCCAGATGTGCTCCCTCCTGACACTTCCCCGCTGCGGCCGCCCAGCTGCTGCCCACCCTCCTCCTGCCCCGTGAGAGGGGTCTGGGCACATCTGAGAGGAGCAGCCAGCAGAAAACCCCGTCCCCAGTAATCCCCAAAGTCAGACGTGGTTGTTCTGCAGGAACGACTGCAGAGGCAGCGCACATGAGGTGCCCGGAGCGGGGACGGAGGTACCTCTCCTGTGTCCGCTTCTACCTCCCGGTTGTCCGCTTACAGCTCCCAAAGAGCCTCCGTTTCCCTCTGCTCCCCACTGACTAGTCTCACCGAGCAGAATCCGTGGGGGCAGACGTGCCTCTTCCAGGTGAGCGCGGAGGACAGGGAAACCGCATGGGAGTTCAAATTATAAATGTTAAAAGTGTGGGTTTAGTTTCAGTGGAGCAAAATAATGAGCTATCTGTTTTGTTGCAGACTTCTTTTCAGAATTCTGCCCCTAAATACCAGGTATCATAATTTGTGACTGTCTTGTTACTAAAACTAAGAGCTGTAAACAAGAGTGACAACATGAGGTTATTCATTGCAATAGAAAAGGGAACCGCTTGTAGGGATGATGAAATCCACTCTTAAGTATGGAACATAGCCTGTTGGTATCTACTTGATAGGCTTTTCTTGAAAACGACAACTTAGCAAAGGAACTTAGTGTTTGGGGTCAGCACCTGCACAACATTTAGTGTGATTCTTGGGGCGTTCAAACCTTCTTTTTCTGCACACTTGAAATTTCAACAGTCCCTCGGTAGCTACTGATGCCTGCAGATAGATATATAAATATAGCTAAGACATTTTTTAATTTCTTCAGAAGTGTCCTTCTCCCTCCAAGAGTTCCTGACGCTGTGCTGGTCATATTTCCATGCCCTCACGTGATGGATGCTCAGGAAGGTGAGCCCTGTGCAGAGGACCTGCTCCCGGAGCGGCCCAGGGTTCGGCGACCCAGCTCTGCAACCTGCACACAGGCAGTTTTGAACAAACTTTTCTATCCCAGCTACAGACCAAGACGGACAAAGGGAATCTGAAGCCGGAGGGGACTGCCAGCCTGTTGCCCCCCTACAGCTGCCTGGAGGTGCTGCCGTCTCGTCAGGTCGAGAAGAGCGACGCCGGCAGAGGGGGTCCCTGCGGCAGCCGCCTGCAGCCCCCCCCGCCCGTGACAAGGAGAACCCCACAGCGTGGTGTAGCGTCACCCTTGGGAACGTCGCGTTGCTTGAATAAAGTTATTTTCTTTGGCCTCCTTTCTGGCTACCGTAGTATAAGCAGTCTGGTTTAGCAGCACGCAGAGCAGCGTGTGCTGAGATCTGACGTCAGAGAGGTCAGCGTACCCTCGCGTTGTGTGCTGTGTACACCACGCCTCTAGTACATGCGTGCACTCACGTGTGTATGCGTGTACGTGCTATGAGGTGTTATATAAGGCTAAATGCATGAAATTTCATCTGAATTTTTACTGTTTGGAAGCCTCCCTCTTGGTCTCCCAAAAATGCAGGCACCGAGCAACTTCAGAAGCACCTGATTATTAATGACTACGTACCAATTTGCAGAAGTGCACACCATTATCATGTATAGATACGTATGCAAATAAAATTCCTAAATTCATGTTATTGCAGTTAGTATATTTGCCTAATTAGCTACATGTGTTAGTTTCTATCTTTCCATGGTGACGAAGTAGATTAAAAGGGCTTTAGCTTCAGCTCCAGTTTCACGGACACTGTCCAAGTAATATTTTTCATACTGAACCAAATATCTTGCATCTCTCTTTCTATTATTTTTTTCCCATGTTCAAGCACTTCTTTTACAAAAGAGCTGACAAGCAATGGACAAAATTCATATGCAGTAATATTTCCACAATTTCCAATCAGAATTTTGGAACAAATATTGGATTTATTATTTTAGAGAGGTGTTAACCACATAACTAGCATGATTGTATTTCAGTCCTCTGCATTACGCTGACTCACTAAAGCTCAGCTACATGTCTTAGCCTTTCTACTGCTGACCTCTAGAGATTGTCCCTTAACTGTGTACTTTTAGAACAGTAAGGTATATTCCTGCTTTGTCTGTATCTCGACACTGAGTAGATCTGAAATACAACCTCCTGTAATTTTTCCAAACACTTTGGATTGAGATTTCTGATTTGAGCAAGTTTGAATATTTGAAAACTTGCAAAATACAGGAGGTGGTATTTCAGATCTACTCAGTGTCAAGACATGTTTAGATCCAAGACTTCAGGCACTTTGGTAACTAAAATATTTAAGATAATATTTTAGTCATAAAAATAAAATATTTAGGATTTTTCTCTTATCAATCTTAATAAATTATCACTGGCAGCAATGAAATACTGTTTATGCAAAGGCTCATTAAAGAGTGCAGAATTTATGTAAAACTTTCTTCTCTTAAGTTACTGGAACTTATTCAACGAAAATTAAATTTCAAACACATACATTTCTAATTAAGTAGAAACTATTTCTGTGCATTCCATTTACTAGTGGAAACTCATACTGAGCCCTACAATTTGTTTGGTCAAAGCCAAATGGAATCCAAACCTCAGGAGATTCCAAAACTTCTGGGTTTGGGTACGTTTCTGATAAGACAAAACCGTTTTCCCCCAACTCCCTTCCTAGTCGGTTCTCATCTGCAGTTCTCTGACAGTCGCTGCCATCGCCAGTGATGCAGAGTAGGATTAAGCCCAGGCAGCTTTAGGCTTTTCAGAGTTAGGCAAATAATCTAAACTAATCACCATGGGACTTCTTCCCCATGGAGTGGAAAGAGATGCCCACCTCCAGAGGTCAATTGCTCATCAACCCCGACTACCTCTTTGAAGACAAAATGCCTGTCGTTCTCTACTGACTGGGTAACGAACTTGGATTAGCCACTTCACTTCAAGTGGCTACAATCGGGTTGAAATCTCCTGGTGGAATCTGCAATTAATCTCATCAGTTCCCTGTACCTTGTAAATGGTGTTATGACAAATAATTATTCCCATATTTTAAAAGTTATTTACTGGTTTTGCAGACAATGAGAAAAACCAGTGCTAATCTAAATTTGACAATGCATTTCACTAGCCTTTCGGCAATGTGAAAAACAGTGTAATCTGGAAAGGGAACAGCATCAAGTGTAGCCTGAGAAATAATCCTCTAACCTCTTTACAGGAATAAAGAGTGGTTTGCATGTGAAATATCTTGTCAAAGCTTTATATTTCTCATGCAGTGCCCTGAGTTAGCACTGATAATGTTCATGGCTATCTTATCCAGACTTGTTCAAATTGGGTAACACAGTATGTCTATTGAGAAATCCTGCTGTAGCTAACAACATTTGATATATTCAAATTGTCTGTTTTCAGAGCATGTATAGCAATTCTTCTACCCATCTGAATGGAGACTAAAAAAAGCAGGGTAACTTCATATTGTTGTAAAAACGTAATTGCTACTATTATATTTTATGACATAGTTAATGGTGGACAAAGTCTTTTATCAATGAAGAGAAGAGATTCGGATTTCTGGTGCCAGTGAGATAATTCAGACGGCGAGATATCTATCCTGACAAGTTGATAATATGATCTGAGCCTGATGCTCCTGGAAATTTATTAATATGATATCTACTCAACTGGCAAATTGTTGTTTGTGTGCTTCCTGGAATAGACACGAGCCAACGAACTGCTCAAGCCCATTACGTTATCATAGCTAATAGTAGCTTGCAGTTTGCTGATCCAGCTAGCCCAGAAGTATAACTTTTACAGTTTCAAAGAAATCACAGCCTATTAGTAGCAATTAATTGGCTCTATAAACACTTCCGAAATGGACTTATTGAACAGCATGAAGATAAGTGGAAGTTCTCTGCCTCATTTGCTTTTCTTCCCCTATCGTTTATATGAGATGTTTTTGCATTCCAGTCCTCTCACAGGACAGATAATTGAAAACATCATCCCTACATGGGAGCAATTTCCGCTGCTGGAAATGTTAACAAAAAGGAAATTTTAAGAAGCCCAGATGCCATCAGAGCTTTGTAGTGCCTAGCAGACCTTTGGGAAATGTTGCCTGCGCTCAGTTTAAATGAGGAAATATTTCAGTTTTAGTGAAGAAGACATGACCACTTGCGCGTGGCAGTTTTTGGCAGGCAGCTGGGCTTTATAAATGCCTTAGTTAAAAAAAAAAAAAAAAAAAAGCCGCATAGGTGTAGAGCACAACTTCTGATCACACAGAAACCACAGGTGTCAATTCTCTCACGCGCTAGCTCTGACTAAAGCTCACAGCTCAACAAAACCCCACAAAACAAGGGGAGCACTTTCTTTAACAGGAGAGCAGGTGATGTTTAAATATCCTTACCGGCGTGGCCTGCAGGGGCGTCAAACTGAACCTCGGGAGCCGTGCTTTCCGCCTGCGTGGAAGGTGCCGGTAGTCCCAGGATAAGCTGATCCACGTCACCCCCCCCCGGCTGCTGCTGGTCGGAGCCGGCAGCGCTGAGGACCAGGAGAGGTTTGCTCTGCTGCCCCGCTCCCTCCCTGTGGAAGCCGTGGTACTTGCGATTCTCCTCTCCAAAATGGGGACCAAAAGTCTCAAAGGGTCGGCCCTGCTTGTCGGCTGCTTTCTCCCAGGGCTTCGAATTTTTCTGAGGAAAACTGCCGCCTGCCTTCCCACCGTAACTGGGCCCATGAGCGGGCGGAGGACCTTCGCTCAGCAGGTTTTTCAGCTCTTGCAGTCTTCGCTTAGAAATCTCGGGCGCCCTGGCGCAGGACTCTGCCATACCGCTTCCTTGCGTCGTCACGGTACCGCCCAGCGAGCCCGTCTTCGTCACGTGAAACTTGATGTCTTTTTTTGCCATCCCACCCCATTCTTCGTGCTTGCTCTCTGCCTTCTCACCGCCCTCTGCCCGGCTCGCCGCCTCTGCGCACCCAGCTCTCCCTGCCGCCCTGGCGGGTTGCGTGCCCGCGGGCTGCTCCGGTTTAGCCGGTGCCTCTATTTCCTTCTGCATTTTTCCTATCGCTCTTTTGCCCGTGTCAGCGTTTTCCTGGATTTGTCGTGTTTCTCCAGACACGTCTTCTTTCACGTCGCTGCCAGTGCGGGAACTGTCACGACCCCCTCGGTCCTTTTGTACTGGAGGAAAGCCAGCCGGGTGCTGAAGAGACGGGTCTGATGGTGGTTCCGAGCAACCGGAGGTTCCTGGAGGCGGACAGGGGTCTCGGGGCTTTGAGGTGCGGGACAGCTCCATCTTCTCATTTTCTAAAGGAGTAGCGTACTTTGTAGGACTTTTGCCTCCCTTTTTCTTTCTGAAACCACATATATTGTTGCCATCAACTTCATCATTGTCACTTTCAGATGTGTTCTGTAACCAGCAATAAAATATACAACCAAATAACATGCATGAATGAAACAGGACATGGCAATGGAGTACTACCACCAGCTGCATTTACCTTGTAGCACTTCCATTGCTTCTTGCTGATGGAGGTCTCTGTGGACACTTACTGACCCTCAAATTCTGCTATTTTGATTAAAAAAAATTCTCACAGAATTCTTTTTCATATGTTTTAGAACAAAATTGCTGAAAATGTCTTCATAATAGAGTTTTTAGCCAGATTTAGTAAATTAAAATATAAGACATCATACAGCATGTGATGTAGTTTGTCAAACATGTGACCTTTAAATGTGAATAATATGTATTTTAATAATTACATTTAAGTATATTCTTGCTCATATTAAAAGCATTTGTATTTATAAAGGAAATTTGTTGCCCTGAAACACTGAACACTGGCAATCCTTATAAGTATGGGGAGCGAAACCTGAAAATAAACAGCTTTTAAATGAATTTCAGGATCTAATTTGGCCAAATAACTGAATTTCCAGGGCAGTGGTCAAAAGGACAAACCCATATTTGGATGTGTAAACAGGAAAGAACTAGAAGATGATGTTTACCTTTATGTATGGCATCAATATGATTTATATTGTAGTGCTAGGAGCAGATTTTAAAATGGATGCAAACATGTGGAGAAGGTGCAAAAAGGAACTACAAAAATTAATCTGCTTGCATTAACCCAAAGAATATCAAGAAGTATCTGGATCATCGTCCCTCCTAAGTATCCTGATCCTACCACAGGTGTGATTAATCTGATGGTGACAGGGAAAAGGACAGGAAATCAAAACCAAATACATTCAAATTAAAAAACAGCAGAGATTTTAATATCACAGGTGATTAATTGTTTTACAAACTATGAAGGTAGGGATTGAATTCTCCATCTCACAATGTCTTAAGAAAGACTCCGTAATACAGTTTAACCAAAATATAAATCACTCCATAGCCAATCACAGACTGGTTTATTACTTATGAATACCTACTCAAGAAGGTATTTAAGACCCAGTAGCTTAACCAACAGCCCTTGGTTTGCTTGGCTTGGGCTGGAAGTAACACCTGTAAAAACACTGGGAAATTAAGAGTTATCCTCTGAATTAGACCGTTCTTTACCTTTTCCACAGAGGAATAATCTGCACTCTCTCCAATTTCTGACTTTCCAGAAGAAGTAGGGATCTGCACAAAAGCAAAGTGAATGCCAGTCTGGATAAGGCAAAAGAGACTCCTGTTGGCAGACAAAAGCACGTAGAAGAAAAGGCAGCAGCGTCTGATGTGCATGTGGAAGGAAACAGTTACGTGGCTTCCATTAAGGTCATTAACCCCTCCCTTTTCCTGTATTATTCCTCCCTATTTTCCCTGTTTTCTCATTATGCTATTTTCCCTCATTATCTCGTCAAAGAAGGCTTATGACTTCTCTCCCAACACAGAGCTCACAGAAATACTTCCTTCCTCTCTCCCCCTTGCTCTAAATTGCTGCGACGTGGGGTATTTGCAGCTACTTGGGGCGCTCGCCGGGCGCTGCTGTGCGCGCGGAAGGCATCTGGCTGCCAGGTCTACCGGGGCGATAAGCCACTCAGTGCCTGTAACGCCCAGGCACATATCTTCATAGCGACACGCTTGTGACGCCCACTTGCAATCAAACAGTTACTGGCTCATTCACAACAGAAATCCTTGCCTACCCCAGTTTTAGCACTCAGTTTTTAATGGACCCACTTCTTCATCTAAAGGCTATGGTTTATTCCCATAATACACCCTGTAATACCCCACAAAATAATTCTGGGTGTGTTGCTGATACCTCTACACATTCACCCATGTAGAATAGGCCTAATTCCTACAGCTCTGCATCATTATGGAATATAAATGTAATGAAGGAACTTTCCTGAATAACGAAGCAGACAAAAGCAGCTTATAATGGAGACTCTTAACACCTTCATTAGTAATACAAGAAGGTGAACAAAACTGGGAGACAAACAGTAGGGGTGGAGGAACCAGTGTCTGCCAAATGGAAACCCCCAAATAATTCTGAAATAAGAGAGGCATCAAATTAAATTTCTAGATGTATAAAATTATTTTTAAGATAAAAGAGATGAGTTCCAGCTATGAAAGCTATAGTCAGAAAAAGATTGTATTTATGAAAAATATTTACTTAAATATCTTTTGTGGCAGAGGTTGCCATCGTTAAAATATCCTGATTTCCACTTTATGAAGTTTTCAGGATTCTTTTATTTCCTTTGACTAACCCGAAGCCAGTAACTCAATCATAACACCATCTGCATTTCTGCTTTATAATGTATTCCCACTCTTTGTGCTCAAAGATAACCATTGAAAATTTTAATGTTAGACTAAGTTTTTGCTTGTTGTCCCTATTGTAGGTCTCTGAAAAATGTTCAGTAAAATGACTCAAGGAAAGGTGAGCACATCCTTTTTTATAACACCTGTATGCTGAAGTCAGACAAAAAGTACTTCATGTATCAAAAACAAAACATCAGAAAACTGCCTGTTCACGTCATTAGCCATTCTAAGTGGTTTCATGAACACAAGGTACCATCCCCACATTATAATTCTTACCAAAACAAATTTCTTCTGAATAGACATGAGCAGGATAAGGACCAATCACTTGCAAATTTGTTAATGGAAGCATTCATTTGTAATAGAACTCTAGTAACTAATGTGTTTATAGTAGTCTGCAAAGGGTTTATTTTCCATGAAGAAATTGGGACTATGGTATTTCCTTTTGATCACAGACCTGAAAGAGATGCTGCACCCATTGCTCTTAAAACCAGTGATCATTTTTACCTTCAAATAAGCAAGCCTCTTACATTTCTACAGAGAACAACCCATGCATTACTGAAGGTCTTCAGCACAAGGCACACTGACTTTGTGCAGAATGCCTCTTCATTTCTAAATAAACTCAAACTTTTATGGACTTTTATTTAGAAATCATTCACAGCATTTTCAGCAGTGAATTAAACAGGTCTAGATTTGTTGCAAGGTACAAATACAGCATCCCTTCATATTAAAGCCAGTCATATGCATGACTTATGACACAGCCTTACTTGTCTAGTAGTTTCTGTGGCGTCTACCATCAGAAAAGGCCTAGTACCTGGGCACAGAGGGGAGAGCACCCAGGAAATAGGACTTACAAATTATCTGTTTAACTTTTTCTTTCTAGCAAGTTTTTTCTACAGAAGACAGGGATGATTAAGTAAAATAGCCACTTGAAAGAGTTACAGTGCAAGTGACCTGGATACAGATCATGACAATTTCATGGAACCATGTGTCCTGCTGTGCTGCAAGGAAGGCAAAACAGTCATGGCATTAATATGGCAAAAGTTCTGATTATTTTTTATTTCATTGCTGAATGTTCCTACAATTTTGTGGCTGTGTAGCAACAGTAGCAGGACATACCAAAGGTACTTGAAAGTTCTTTTAGCCAGCATTTGTTTCAGCATCATTCAATTTTTGTTTGCATGTTTTCCAATATTTACTGGCACCCTAAGTCAGAGGTCTTGAAAGTTTCGAAGTTTGCTTCTCTTTCTTAGCAAGTGAACACTCTGGTGGTGATTCAAATATTCCTGCCAGAAGGAGTAGGTCCAAAATACAAACAGTGTGGGCCACACTACGCAGCAAATCTACGATTTAGATTTTTTTTTCTTTCTAAAGACGTATCTGATGTTAATTGTCATTGACAGGTATTGGTACTCCCCCAGGTTCTGATCTCCATCAGGACTTCTTGCCCCAGTGCTGCGACTCGCGCTGGTACACCGATCCCCTCTGCACCGGGGTAAGGTTTGAGTAGAGGTGGACCAGTGCAAGTCCTACAACAGGCAGGAAGAGTAGTGGTGGATCAGACTTCATTTCCATTATGGACAATCTCAACTCATACAAACAACAGCCTTGCTTGTCTTCACCAGGGACCTACTGCGTCACTTCGGGTATGCAAGAGTCTGGACGTCTGTGACTACCAACAGAGCATAAAGGCGATGCTCATGCATTACAGCAGCGTTTTCGGGCAGCGTGCAGGTAGGAAGAGGAGAGAATAGAGGACAGTATCAGCAAGCAAATATTTCAGCACTGTGCAGATGAAATTGCTTGCTCTACTTAACCCAGTTACATGCCA
Organism: Haliaeetus leucocephalus; assembly: GCF_000737465.1. NCBI lineage: Eukaryota > Metazoa > Chordata > Aves > Accipitriformes > Accipitridae > Haliaeetus > Haliaeetus leucocephalus. The sequence continues at coordinate 12,216,917 of NW_010972631.1, read as the reverse complement.
CTTCTGGCATGCCATCAGGCTTCTACAGCTGATAGACATTTTATATCTTGTGGTTACACAGAAAACGTACATCTAAAGCAGTTTTTCTTAATCAGTTTGCGTTCACTTTTAGGCTTCGTACAAGCTCTGAAGTGGAACATTAACTATATCATGAAATACAGCACTGCCAAAAGGCAGTTCATCTGTAAACATGCCAACCCACAAGCTGAGAGCATTTGGAAATGTAAAGTGTTGCCTTTGGGAGAAATAAGTGCTGCGATTTCTGGTGTGTGAAACACAGGTGAAAATCCAAGGCAATTCTTGAACTTTTGCCTTAAAAGGATTTTATAGGTGACTGAAAATATATCTGTAATGTTTTATGAGGCAAATTCAGAGGCTGCGGAGGGAACCTCCTATTTTTCTCCTACTCTGTTTGTGTCATGACCTCAGGCAAGACTGCAAATGGTATTGGGGTTTATAAACCTCTCAAAAACATATTGATGAAAAGACACGGGGAGAAAGGGAGTTAGTTTAAAAGATGCTCTGAGTAACTGTAGATGAATAGCTGCAGAAGGATTTCTATCACAGAAAAGGTGAAAGAGGCAAAGTGCAACTCTAGCCGCAGCTTTTATATATCTATTCAACAAGATAACCCAATATTCCTGCTGTTGGCTACCCAAAAAAGTGATGCAAACACTCAGCAAAATGCGCTGGGTTCTCAGTCATGTTCTCCTTTTCTCTTTTGTTTCAGATCATTAACCAATTTTAGCCATTATTTTAACTGATTGTTAAGAGGTCAAATTGTGATGATCTTCCTGGGTTCTTGCTAAAGATTTTTCAAGAATGAAAGATTAATTTTGCAAAGAACATCAAAATGTCAAAATCTGGTATAACTAAGAATTAGAAAAACATGGGAAGCTAAAAGAGAAAAGTCAAAAATATGTAAGATTTGGTTGGCTGAATTTTTTATTTATGAAAAGTTAAACTGCTTCACTTAGGTTTGACTTTTTTTTCCTATCACATAAAGCAATGTTGAAAAACTGAGACAAAACGTTTCCAATCTAAAAAAAATCTAAAAATGTTGTTCAAGTGAAGTTGACATGTGACATTATTCACGTTGTCTGAACTTTTTTCCAGCTTTATTTCAAAAGTAACGCAGTTTTTCAAAGTATTTCAATTGCTATGAAACTGTCAAAGCTGAGGAACTTCTTCTGGCCCACTCTGGCTGTTACCAGGTTACCCTTTACAGCTCCCCCAGGTTGGTACGGTCAAGTTTAATTAATCTTTTTGTGTAGTAACGACTTTCAAAAACTAGAAGTCAACAGGAGATGCTGCTTGAGACCTTACACGACAGTCCCCATAAAGCAAGTACGCCCGTGCCCAAGTGCCTTCCCTGTCCCTTCCGCGGCAGATGGAAAGCGTTGCCCAGCTGCTCCCCCAGTAGCCAGGCAGCGAAGGAAGAGAGGACACAGGAACAAATTGTCTACTGCTGGGAATTACTGCAGCTTCACTGGAGTCACCAGAGCTACACAGCTTTGGACCAGGAGGGAATCTGGCCATGGAGTCGTACGGAGGACAATGGAGACATTTCCAGGGAGTAGCTCCAGGCACAGAGAGGGGGTTTGGCTCTTGCACCGTGCTAAAACCATGTGTGCTACCATAAACAGACACTGGTGGCTCGTAAGCTAGACACGTGAAAACCACAGCACATTGTCAAGATATTGCTGTGACGAATTTCTCCCTTGGTGACCTTGTTTGATGAAGTGGCTCTTTGAGAGTGATTTACTGCTACAAAAACCTCCTAGTGAAGGACCTGAAAGTGGCATAACTATTAGGTACATGTCATTATTTTGCAGTTAGAGAAGCTGAAGCACAAACTTGCCATAGGTCACAGGAAGATGTGTGGTAATGTTAGGAGCAGAAGCAAAGTCTCCTTTCTTTGAAACTTTTAAATATACTCAAGATTATTAACGTCCTTCATGTGAAAGTGAATGGAATGAGTTTAGCTCACAATATTGTGTCACTTATTTTCACATCTGACATTTGCCTTTATCTGCTACTCTCATCCAACACCTTCATACTACATATGCAATTATTAGGTGAGCTCCTCAAGGTCACCGATTCTCTTGCTGCCTCAAAGCAGCAGAGTTGTCCTTGTGGCAAGGTTATTCGCAAATACTTTCCCTTGGACTATGCCACCTGCACCATGTAAAAAAAAAATCCCTGAAGTAAGATAGAGTCTCAAAATGAAGCAGCTGATCCTGTCTTCAGAGTGTTTTGGGACCACAAGAGTAGACTGGTGGTGTCATCTCCAATTTGCAACAGTGTAAATGAGATCTAAAAGCAGGATCCATTTAACATTTGACTAATCCTCAGGAAGACATTTACGGGGGAATGGACTTAATGATCTACAAGACTTTTATGTCTAATTTCTATGACTCATTTCATACACAAAGATGGTCTAGGAGACAGTCAGTGACTCAGAGTAGGTGCATCTCTGGAATATAAAGCATCCATTTGTTCACCTTGATAAAAACGTGTAGTAGCCTCAGGAAGTCTGCCTGCACCATCATTTTCAAGCCACATCACTTTACATCTTTCTCTATATTTTTAATGAAACATTTTAATTTCACGTTTTCACAATGAGATCTTCTGGACGCTACTCAAAATAACAGGTACTTTTTTTTTTTTTTTTTACTTTATTGGAAGTATATATTACAATGTCAAGACCAGAAACTGTTTTAAAATGCACTTATATAGAAACAGCAGCTCCATTTAGGTTGGTGGCTTGACTCAAGAGTGTCACTTTCTCATTCAGGTCAGACTCTGGTCCACAAATTGTAGTGCTTTCATTTACATTAATGAAGCTAATCTTTTCCCCACAAATATTAATGGGAACAGATTTTTGACCTCTATTTCTATCCACTTTTGATAGAGTTATAAGTGAAAGACATAGGAAGTTAAAAAGCGTTAGCTTTGCTTCCTAAAGCAAATGGGGTTTTTTTCAGCTTAAACAAGAAGCCTTTCTTTGACCTGCATTTGCTTCAGAGTTAGACCATGCTCAACATACATGCATGAAGAGCCTTGCACACAATCCACAATGAAGTTTTCACTCACTTGAAATCTTGAAGTGAATGCAAAAATTATTTTATGTTAGTGTATCTGCTCAAAAGTCATTCACAATCAGTCTCTTACCTGCTGAGTCAGATCTTCCTTTTTGTTCATGTCCACTTCATTCTAGTTCAGGGCACCATTAGAAATGGCCTAGTAAAAATCTAGCAGAAAGTCATCCCATATTTATAGGCATAGATACAATAAAGGTTAGTTAAAACAGAATTGCTGTAAAGTTCTTTTCCCAGAAGGCCACGCAGGTGATGAACCATAAAGAGCAGCCCCAACGTGTCATGGCCAAGGGCACTGCTTTCTGGAACAGCGTTAAAGTAGTAAACTGACAAATGCACATTATTAGCTGCCTGCCTGGAAACAAAGACAACTGAGTATAAAACTGTTTTGCTCAACTTCCTCACAAAAGGCTTTTGTCCTGTAACAAGCCATTTCTGTTCTGGAATAGAAGCTATTGTTAGGCTCCTTAGAGGTAAAACCTATATTGGGCATTATAACAACAGTATGTTATTGAGGCACATGGAGAGGGATTTGAAAGACACAGCACACTGCAAGAACAACATGTGGTACTAGCCTGTTATTCTAGGTGCTTGGATATTGTTTATTAATATTGGTAGATCTGGTTGTATTAGAATTGGGGAGAGGAGTCTTTTTTTGCATTAGATCTCTAAAAATATTTCAAAGATTAGATAGTTAAGCTTGTCTTTCTTATGCTTTTTTATTTATCAGGTTTAATATGAATTCAAAGGACTGTGATTAACCGATATTTCATTCATTCAGGTTCCTTTGGCTGACATGACATTACAGGATGACCATACCAAGTGTGCTTACAGCAATCCTTCCTGACAACTGATCACTTAATAAACACAAGTAAGCATGATGTTAGGATTAGCATTTAACCCTGTGACAATGCAGGTTCGGCATTATTTATACTTTCAAAAAATAATAAAAAAATTAGTTTGTTAAAATTGCCACATCACAAAAATAACTATGGGTTAGGAGCTATAGTTCACAAAAATCTTAGGCATCTCCAGTGAAATTCGTAAATACAGGTGCCCAAGACACACACTGTGATTCTGAAAATCCTTCCTTGTCTTGGAGGCACTGAAAGGCCACAGCTCCTAACTTTGTGACTCCATCTGCACAATTTCTGTAACTGCCTCTGTTCTGAACTGCCCCACTTGTCACAGAGCAGAGCAGACAACTGGAAGTTTACTAGTATTCAAGAAATAGGCTTACATACAAGACTCGACATTTTGTCAAGCAGACATTAAAAAAATCAGCAGCCAGCACACTCTATAAGGCTGGGCTCCTGCAAGACAGACAGAAACAGGTCTTCTGGCTCTCCATTTTTTTTCTAGTTTGAATGCAAGCCTGAACAACTTCAGCTCATAGTTTGGGGGGGGGGGGGGGGGGGGGAAGGGCTTCAGGTTAAAAATCTCACTCTTAAGAGCAAGAAAAATATTCTTCACAACCAGGGTGGTCAAACTCTGGCACAGGTTGCCCAGAGAGGTTGTGGGATCTCCAGCCCTGGAGATATTCAGAACTTGACTGTACAGGGCCCTGAGTAACCTGATACAACTTCAAAGTTGGCCCTGATTTAAGTGGCAGATCAAACCTGATGACTAGCACAGGTGCTACCCAGGCTAAACTATTCTGATTCATTTTTACATTTTTTTAACAAACTTCATTACATTTTTGTTAGTAGAAAATATCTCTACCATACTTTGTATTCTGTTCTACATAAAAGACAAGAAAGAACAACTCGTGCCTTAGAGAGTATCATTTTTGAAGCACTAGCCTGGCAAACACTGCTAGTAAAGAACAATCTTTTCATTAGCACTGGGAGGATCAGCTATTTCCATCTCAAGTGTCTATGAGATCCTCCTAAAAACAGTGTTGTTTTGTTTCATTTTGTTTTCTGGACAGAGTGAACTGGGAGAGGGAGAGGGTTCTCTGCCAACACGTGCCTGCGAGAGGCTGCTGGTGTCAGTAGAACTGTGCTGATGGAGAAGCTGAGAATCTGATCCAGAAACTGGTGGAAGCCCATTTCACATCTGCCACAATACACCCAGCTACTGCAAAGAGCACAGTTTGTTCGGTAATATTCATCATCTTCCCACCTCTGGCAAATAAGATAAATCAGGCCAAATGTACTGTGTCTGCATGAGGAATATCCAGGGTTTTGTAAAGAAATTGGATTCAGAAAGACATTTTCTGTCAGTAAGCTTTTGCAAAAAATCTGCTTTCACATGGAGGTAGGAGTACGGCTTCATAAAAACAAACCTCTCTACAGTCTTTCCCCAAAAAAAGCTCCAGAGACGAAGGCATCCAAGAGGGAGAAGTATTCTGTTAGTATCCAATATAGAGAAGGGAAGATAAAATGAACAGGACCATATTTATTTTACATTTATTATTGAATTCTGCATGAGATGCATTTCTGTTAAAGGTAAGTGCATTGTACAGTACAGAAAAGTTTATGATTGTACAAAAGTCTAGTTATAACTACACTTATCTGTGCCCAGAGTGAATGGCCATTGTTAAACGAAGTAACAGCTTCCAGCATCAAGATGCAAAGTTAATATGCCTAGAAAATTAAGGTAGGCAGGAGATTTTGGTGTTGGCCACCAAAGAAACGGTCAAAGAGTACGGAGTAAGGGACGCACCTGCAAGAAACTTCCACACCACTGACCTCGGTTCCTGGCAGACGGATGGGCTGGAGCAGACCGGCCTCTCAGGCTCTTCTTCCTTCAGCTGCTTGTCCCATCTGCCCTCCCCTCCTCCTTTTCCATTTGATTACAGAAGCACCTTTTCCAGTCTTTAATCCCTGCGGGTTGGTGTAGCAAAATTTAGTTCATCTTCCTTGCTAAGAAGCCTTCAGATGGTTTCAATCTTAACATTAGCATAACCCTGTGCTAAAAATGTTTTTTTCCAGCTTATACTGGCTACAAAATCATATTTAACATCATTATTAGTAAACCCAGTTCCTCAAGGGTGTGCATCACATAGTCTAATATTTGGATAGCTATATATTCTTTGTAGCATCACTGGAAAGGGAGCCTCAGAAGAACAGTCCATAAAGGTGTTTTCTGGAGGAGAACCAGAGATTTACACAAAATGATCCCTTTCTTTTAGAATGTAGAACTGATATCATGGGTTTGCACAATTACTTAATTTAAATATGCTGGGTTTCAACCACAGTTTATCAAATACTAATCTAAAAACCTAGACACTTCAGAAATATAATACAAACCAAACATCACAAAAGTGATCACTTAATACTTTAACTACAGATACTTCGTATGCACTGACTATGATGAATAACTGGTAATGAGAAAGTGCAAACTGCTGATTATCCCATTAGCGGCTCTTCAGCAGCTAATAAAGAGCTACAGCTTCTCTGATGACAACTACTGCGGCAAATCACTGCCAGTTCAGGGGAGCTCTCTGCTGGCGAGCTGCCAGCAACCTCCATACATACAACTTCACCGTCATCGTAGCTTAGAACTACTTCTGATTCCAATGTCAGGGGGGGTTTCATCTATTTTCAAAAAAAGAGGTTAAAATTATCACTATTTGTACTCTCATCCCGTTCAGGTTGGTTTTCCAGAAGGGGAAATTTCTATATACTCTGAATTAATTTTGTTTTAAGTAGCAAAGAATCAGGTGTCGGGGCACCCACCAGGAAACATCTCTTCTCCCCACTAGTGTAGGTTACCTTCAGCTGTTAATTTCAGTGAGTTCCCTGAAATTCCTAAATTGTTCAAAAGAAACTTTAGAGGGTACAGATTTTGTATTTGGGATAGATCTTGGATAGTGCCCGATGTTTCTCAGGTTGGAGGAAGGGAGGATTGCATCCTGTAATTGTTCATGGGGCTGGAAAATTTCTCAGAATAATTTTATCACATTTTTCTATCAACAGTTGCCTTCTCCTTAAAGACAGCTAAAGCAGGTAACTGAAGTTTGACAGAGAAAACAGTACAAATCAAAAATTGTTTCCTCTAATTTCACAAGCTTTAAAAATAAAAGGTCTTTTAAAGACTTACAGTATTCTTATAACACACGGACATTTCCAAACTGGCGCCAACTGGCTAGTGCCAACTAACTTCCCCACTACACAGTACTGTACGGATATACTAGCTAAGACAGATTTTGCACAGACCTATCTCAGGAGCTTTTGAGAACAAAGACCCTTGACCTCCCCAGTTCCAAGTCCGGCAATTACATGGCCAGTAAAAGGAGATATTCACTAAGTCTCTCCCTCACCACCATAAATCTATAAAATTCTGTACTAATACCTAAAGGCTGGCGTTACAAAGCCAAAGGAGAAATTCAAAGATCAAAATCCCTTCAGGAAAATCTAACCTAATGTGTTCCTTCACCAACAGGATATATTTCTGGTTTTACCTCTAACCCTGTGCTTTGCCATCATAATTAAACAACACTGTAGCTTGTCTTGCACAAAGTGTCTTTTTCTTTGCCATTTCTTCAAGCTGACATGAAATATTATTCAGCATCAAGATTTGGAAAAGACTTCATCTAGTTAAATTCCAGTTTATATTGCCACCTAGTAAAATATAAAAATAGAAGAATTATTAGAGCTTGGAGTTGTACTGATCCTTACTCCATTACTGTAGCTACGTTTCTGCTAGGTCCTCTCTTAGGATTTCTTCATAGGGTTTTCTCTTCCTGCATTCTTGCAAGTATACCTTCACTATGTGTGACTGCATTTATCCACTATCCCCCGTTTGTTGCCCAGTGTTTCTTTCTTGATTTATACTCCAGTTAAGTAGCTAGCCATGCCACAACGAAGCACTGCTCGCTCCTCTATTTGCAGGTGCCAAAAGGTAGGTACAAGTGGTACTCACAGACAAGGATAGGACTGAAAAATTGGCCTAAGATGTATTAGAAGTTAATGAAGTTAACTTCTACATCAATGGCATGTATAAGAAATCTTATCAACAGGTAATAAGTGATTATTTTATACTCATAAGAACTACAGTTGTCAGAAAGGTTGATTATTGGAAACTGTAGCACTATTTGTGCTTCAAATGATGCCTTAATACATGCTCTCCATAATTTCAGCATTAAAATGAAATGCCAGACCTTATTACACCTTTCCCAGTTCTTGCTCTTTTATATATCAAATATGCAAACAAAATGCAGGGACCTTTAATTTATTTTTCTCTTGACAAAACATTTGATTCATTTTCTATACTGGAAGTTTAAAATTACTTTTCAAATTATAAAGAACCACTGATTAGGAGATCATGAAGAGTCTGTCATTCTATGAGTCAAAGTGATACAGCAACAGTCAAGCCCTTGTGAGTTTGTATCATTACTAATAAGACAAATCAAATATTTTTTCATCCTTTCCATTGCTTCTTCTGTCTTACTAAGTGACTGTAAAATGTTCTGTTTCTTCTATCTATTGCTTTATTTTTTGCTGTCGTTCTCTGCCAAAAATAGAATTCCTCTTGCAGTCTGGAAGCCAGGCTGTTCTTCATATATTAAAGAACCTTGTCCCAAAAGTCTTTCCTCATAGGCCAGCTTTTACTTGCAAGGCACATGCTCCCTTACTTGCTCCTGCATACGGCTGTCACTGTGACAGAATCTAAAAAACCAAATTACAGAATAAAGTGAAGGGTTTTTAGGCAGGCGACGAAGAAGATTAAATCAGAACCACAATAAGACCGTAGCTAGAACAAGAGTCCCTGTGCCCCCGCGCTGCCCAACACACCTGCCTCCCCCTCCTCCTCCTTTCCCACCACAGTGGCCATCAACGCTCACTCCCGGCAGCCACACGCGGCCACGAGGCAGACGGTGCCGCGGGTGAGCCACTGCAGAGCTGTGCAGCAGCTTGAAATTTCGGTCCGTGGTTTCCTACGCCTTTTCCCACACGGGACGAGGTGGGAAGTCTGCCCTGCGGCATCGGCCCTGGTGAGGCGTAGGCAGGGCGGCCGGCAAGGTGCAGGATGCTCCTCCCAGCGAACCTGAGGGCTGCAGCGGGCCCTGCAGACTGCAATTAGCAATTAAACTGGATTAAATTAAATCCAGGTAATGCTTGAACAGCTGCTAATCCTGCAAAATATGTCATGTGAGCGTTAGCACCACTATTCCGGTTTTACAGCTATCCCCGGAATGCTGTCGAGCTACGGCGCGCTCTCTGAGGTGGACTGGAAGAAGCTGCCCAACAGAAGCCCCAACAGAAGCCCCAACAGCACCTTCTGCGGCAGCTGGGATTTTCCACATTCATTTACCATGGAAATTCCTGGCAGATGTAACAGACCTCACTTGACTCATCAACACAGCAGTGTCACAGGCTGAGCTGCTGTAACTACAGATCTTGGCATCCTGCGTAAAGCCTTGATAATTAATTCCTTCCAGAACTGTGCTGATGCAGGAGGCCATGAATCCACGCTGCAAGAAGGTTAGATGGTTACTGCCAGCTGTCAGCACGGACCATGACCACTGCATCGTGATTTGATTCTTGTTACCTCTTGTCACTTGCCACCACCTTCCACAGCTTTTTCCTTTCCATATCCAGTCAGTCCTCAAGAGCCTTTTCACACTTTGCCTACCAACCCCATTTTAGCAGAAGGATGGGAAAAATTCATTGTCCTCTTATGGCCTTGTGCTGGTTTGGGCTGGGATAGAGTTAATTTTCTTCCCAGTAGCTGGTATTGTCCTATGTTTTGGATTTGTGACCAAAACAGTGCTGATAACCCAGGGACGTTTTGGTTCCCGCTGAGCAGTGCTTGCCCAGAGCCAAGGGCTGTTCTGCTTCTCCCCCCACCCCACCAGCGAGGAGGCTGGGGGGGCACAAGGAGTCAGGGGGGGACACAGCCGGGACAGCTGACCCCGACTGACCCCAGGGACATCCCACACCAGAGGACGTCATGCTCGGCAATAACATCTGGGGGAAGAAGAAGGAAGAGGGGACGTTGGGAGTGATGGCGTTTGTCTTCCCAAGGGAGCGTTGGGCGTGCTGGAGCCCTGCTGTCCTGGAGATGGCTGAACTCCTGCCTGCCCGCGGGAAGTGGGGAATGAATTCCTGTTCAGACTGGACATGAGGAAGCATTTCTTTACCAAGAGGGTGGTCAGACACTGGAACAGGCTTCCTAGAGCGGTGGTCAATGCCCCAAGCCTGTCAGTGTTTAAACGGCATTTGGAAAATACCCTTAACAACATGCTTTAACTTTTGGTCAGCCCTGAAGTGGTCAGGCAGTTGGACTAGATGATCGTTGTAGGTCTCTTCCAACTGAAATAGTCCTATTCTATTCTATTTTCTCTGTTCTGTTCTATTCTATTCTAAATCAGGCCAACAGCTGCTGTTGCTAATGGAATAGGTGACAAAGGTGCTTATTCTTCCATGTTGAAGTTGTTCCACTTGATGTAAACTGATTACAAAACTATTGGGTCAGATAAAGGGAAGAAATATAAGTTTAATTCTATATATCACTAGGAAGACACTCTTCTAGACAGAGGGAGCACAGAGTTTTATCTCTGCCTTGGTAAAAATTAAGTATTTTATGTTGAAGTTGTTGTCTGCCTGGCTTTTCTGCCAGGCAGGTTTTGAATTCTATTAAGATAGAATAGATGGTTTGGATCCTGTCCCTTTGGATGATATTCTTTCAGTCCAAGGGGATTACACTATGATCTCAGTTACATCAGCAGGAACCCAGCAATACCTATAGGATGTTGCTGAAATGATTGGAATGACTAAACCAATCATAAGAATACAGGGGCAAACAGATCACAGCTGTGAAAATGCAAGCCTAGTTACATGAGTTCAACCAAATTTAACCTCAAAAATCTAGTTTTTTTCTAGGAGTCACTGAAATCAGATGGTTCTGATTCACTTACAGAGAATCAATGGTATCAAACAAAGGTCGTGTTTTCCTGAATTCCCATAAGCAACAGTGTAAAGACATATTATTAACAGCACTCAAGAATATTATGACAAGTGTCACAATAGCTTTTGCATTTTCTTGGAGCTGATCAAGACGATTTAAGAATCCTCACTTTCATTTAAAAAATACATTTCTATCTCCCAGTGCCAGAGAAACAGTTTCTTTGAGAGTCTGGTGGGGTTTTTTGTTTTGATTTTTCTTCTCAAACCCTGTGCTAAACCAGCCTTAATTAGTAAATAAAAGTTTGTATGCTGTATAAGAAATCACTTATAACTTTTATTTTGTGGTGTCCAGATTCAGTCATGCAGAGCTTGCCACTGATATTAATGGGTCTGCCTCACTGATTTCAGTGGTTTGGCAGACACTTTTTAGTCCACTCCGACCTGATAGGTGCTGGTCTGGGCTAGGTAGCGCAGACCTAACTACTCACTGCACCATTGCTTTAGCTCCTTTGGTACCCAGACACCTGAGTTTCCCTTCAAGAGAAGCACGATCAAAGGGAGGATGACATACAGCCACTTCTTGTCCTGACACAGAGTCAGGACACAGCCAGGAGCACACCCAGGAACGAAGACTATGAGCAGTCTGCAGGACATTCTTTTCCCACAGTTGGATATACCCCAAAAGGAGCATTTTTAGCCTCCTACAGATTAGATAAGGAGAGAGGAGTATTAATCTATCTAACAAGATGACTTAGGTGGAAGAGGGGAAAAATAAAACCATACTGAATTGGGAATCTATTGAGTGTTATACTCTTCAACTGCAAGTTTTCTGGCCCAAACCAATCAATGTGATGGCGACCGAGAAGAAGACATGCTCTGTGCTGTATGTAGAAAGAACCCCTTCTCTTAGATTTTAGAGTCTGGCACAACAGCCAACTCTGCTGTACCATGGTCAGCTAAACTATGGAACGGTAAGAGTATGTTAAGCAAAACATAAACCCCAGTCAAGTTGGCTGGTTTTGCAATAAAAATGCTAATTCTTTCTGTGTGAAGGAAAAAGCTACTTACAATGCATATTAGTGGGATCCGCAAATGATAAAATAAAAAGGTCATAGCTGACTCAAAACCCCTTTCATCTAGTGACTTGTATGTATAGACGAAACTGCACCACTTTTATCTGCTAGCTGTGTAATGACTGAATTTTGGATTCTTGTAAGTCCTGTCCCCAGTCATTTGAATATTGTGCTTTTTCATCCATCTTCATGTTTCTATAAAGAGACTTTCAAAAGACCAAAAGAATATCACAGTAATGTTGAACATTACCACATAAAGCAACAAGCCAGTTAAAAGCTCTCATCCTCGTAGATACAAGGACAAACAGTAACCTTTATGTTTTCAAGGCTGAGCTCAAGGAATTAACTGCGTGGGTTTGATAGCTTTAATGAAAGTTGTGTGACTAAAACATTATTCAGCTCTCTACAATCACCACACATGAGCCCAGGAAGAGAAAGAGCAAGAGGTTTTGTGAAAAGAAGAGATGACTTTCTAGTTAATTGAAATATGCATGCACAGTCACAATGTTTATCCTTTTTTTTATTCATAACTATGTTTGGGATGTTTTTAATCAGGAATCCTTACCATAATTTTAGAAAGAAGTTCCAAAAAAACTCCCTAAGTGATGTAGACCCTCAGCCTCACCCAAACCTCTATGACTGAATGAGCTTGCTTGATTACATGGAGAAAAGGTGAAGAATTATTAGCCCATTTACACAAGTTAAAAGACAAAGGCACTGCCCTGTAAAGCACTGTATCAAATAGCTCAGCTTATATCAAGTCCACAGTTTTCATACTGATTATCCAAAAATGGCCTAAGAAACAGAGCATCTGAAAGTAGGACTCCATAATGTCTTTCTTCAAGGTAGGGACCTAATCTCTCTTTGCCTTCACACAACTTTAAAATCACTTTTCCTCTTATGGAAAAGATTCTTTAAAACACATTTCTGACTATGTTCAGCCACTGCTGAGACTCAATACCTGAAGTTACAGCAATGCAGAAGAGGTAAATCGCTGCAAATCACAATACACACTCTCAAAATCTGAGTTGACCCCGCTGGTGCAAATGACGGTGGCACAAAGCGCCCACAGAGGTGTACACCACCGAGTGGGCATGGGCATGGCTAAGTCTGCAGCAGTGCAGGTAGAAAGAGGATCATTAATGAGGACGCAAGAGAGCTGCTACTCTGTTAGGCTTTCTTTGAGTCATTTTTCCTTTGTTTCTTCTCGGCAGGCAGAGTATCTACTAAATTCTGCAGTCTCCTCCTCCTCCAGTGGCGTTTGTAAAGGTTCTCAGGTGATAGATGAATCTGACTGAAGCCAGGAGAGCTGCATGAAGCTAAACCTAAGAGATTGTTAGTCAAACATTTTCTGTATTGTATACGTTTTAAAAACTTGAAATAGTTCAAAACATATTGATGAAAAAAGACCAGAATAGAAGTGAATCTTGCAGGAATGAGACCCTTTCAGTCATTCCATGGAAATCTCTGGCAGAACAGCCTTCAGATAATTAGGCAGAAGGCATAAAAAGCATACTAAATTCCTAACTTTTCAACCCCAGCTGGTAATGTTAAATGAACGGAGAATAGTTGTCATGTTCTCTATTTACATTAGGTGGCACCATCCTCACAGATTTATGGTTTATGTCAAAAAGCTGTAAAACATTCATTCTGAAATCGAGTATGAAATACCTTGGTACAGTAGGTACTTGATTTGCAACCAATAGAAACATCTTTTACATTATTTAGACAAGAAAGAGAACTTAGTTTCAGCATAAAAAAAAATCTCCATTACTGAAGAAAAGCTGCAAGGACTACCTAGGAGGAAAGTAGAAATGCCAAGGGATTTACTAGTAAACCTTGCTCTGTAATAGGCTTATTATTAAACCTGCAATGCACTCTCCACCTCTAAACAGTCCTGTTCCCAGAAAAATAATAGCTAAAACCCACTTATGATTCAAATTATTTAGCTGGGTTGTGATAATTTGCCAGGACCCTTACATTCTTCAGTTAATAATGGAATTTCTCAGAAAAGTTGACTGAGGTTGCCAATTCCATTTTGTAACATTCATCACTATTTCAGTGTCGTTCTCCCCATGTTAAAATGAAATCAGAACTTTTTAAACACTTTTAGAAAAGGAATGAAGGAAGGGGTAAGTGGCGACAGCAACAAACATCCATTTCAATTAAGATCAGCCTCTTCTCAGATCACCTATATGTCAGGCAAGGTGTGGACTTTTAGGCATGGATATTCAGTGTCTCTAGGTGGTACCCCAAAACTAATGAAGAAAAGAAAACTTTTTATATCTTAAACACATTTCTGCAAAATGTTTTCACTCTGGGGTACTTCAATACTTTGGTAACAGCGTTCCAGCTGGCTGTAGTCCTAACTATTTCCATGCCATTAGTCTGCCATCACAGCTGAAAAATCTCATTAGAAAGAAATTCTTACAAGACTCATGACACTAGTGTTGCTAGTCTCAAGGAGAACTCTTGGAAGAGCTGTACTTGAAAGCTTAGGGTTTAGTTTTGCCAAACTTGGAAAAATAAATACAGTTAAACAGATACGAACAGATGAATGGGAACTAGCATCTCTAAATATTTCAGGAAATCAGAAGAGATGTGACTTTCTATTTAATTGCTCCATCTCTAGTTTAACACCAAAGGAGCTCATGCAATCAGTTTAAGTAACTTCTCTTTCATGGCCTAAGGAGTTACCTAAGGAGTTAGGGTCAAATTCGTAAAGGCAAATAGATGCTGTTTGAAATATTCACCTACACAATTTATTGCTTTTATTGCTGATGATCCTCTGATACCAAATTTCACCCCAGTACAAACTCATTAATTTATCAGTGCTCACAGAGACAGGTGACCCAAACAGCCTGTGACTTAAATGAGAGTTAGATAACAGAGGGATTTTTTTAAATCTCCCAAGGACCCAATATGCAATTTTAGATACCAGGTAAAACCAGACTCAGAATCCCATTACAACTGGTGCTAGTGGAAGGGCTTTTCATAAGCTTTAAGATTTGATCCAGTAATGCTAAATGTCGTTCCACTCTGTTTATATCCAGATAAAAAAGCTGTGATAATTTGAAGTTAGGTGATCCAGGTAAAAAGCATGTTAAGATATGGAAGGCCCTAAAAACCTAGCCTTAACTGTGTCTTGGGATGACATCATGCAATGGCCATGCAATTATTATTAAACGCATCATAGTATTTCAGTCCCAGGTAAGACTGGTCTGATGACAAGACACGCTTACGCTGTTTTTTTGCTCATATTGCTACTTCAGAGCTGAATTAGGATGACTGATCTATTTATTAAGAAAAAACCAAACATGTCTCAAATCACAGCAACAAAAGTTTTTCTGTTCCTCTCAAGGAAACTGCATTGGTATCAACATTAAAGAGTTTTCAAAACACTGCAGCAAAAGCTTGCTGAAAATACTTTTAAACAGTGAGGGTTACTGGGTCGCTCTGAAGTGCCTGAGTTCCTTCCTACCACCTGTAAGGGTCTTTACAGAGCAGATCTAATGGGGTTTTCAGCACCTAATAGGACAATTGGAGAATGGAAACACATAGCTGCCTAATATATGGCGTTTACAGAAGTGACACGGAATCTGGATAAGTTTTCAGTAAAGCAAAGCACAGTAGTCCTGGAAAGCAGATTTACTCCCATACACCTCTGCATATCTTTCTTACATACTTTCCCAGGTAATAATACTGTCTATACCTAGAAGGGGGAGGAAAGAATCAGAAGCTTTTTTTCTAGTGTACTGCTACTGGGACTGTATCTGCAACTGTAGAAAAGAGGTTTGGCTATAAAAACCAACCATCTGAGTTAATATGTACAGTAGCACATACTGCAGCCGAGAATATAGTGATTGTTTTTCATCATGGTGCTGCAATTTTGCCCATTTACTTGTGTCAGGTAATATCAGCGGATTCCACAAATGTCATTTATCATTTGTCATACTTGAAGCAAACATCTGCAAGGTTGAACCACTGAATTAAATACTTATTATCTAGAATAGGAAAGGAACTGGACAGAGTGAATTTAAGCGTGCTGTCTCACAATATGCACACTTAGCGTTTCTACCCTATCCATTGAAATACCACTGGGCCAAGGCTACACAAATAGGTTTATGTATTATCACTACTGGTCTTTTAATCAAGCCTGTGAGGATGATTCATGCCCTGATAGACCTCCAGACAACGGTATGGAAACATCCACGCGCGCAGCAGAGGAGCGGACAGAAGGCCCATAATGGGATCCGTTTGGGAGGCCCTCTAACTGCGTGCTGGTGGCCCACGGCTCTTCTTTGCCAGCAGTGGGCTATTACAACACTGCCCGCCACCAGTGAGCCTGGCGTGGGTTTGGTACGTGCCCACGTGCCAGGTGCCATTCCACTCAGCAATGCCTTGCACAGTTCAGGGCTTAGCACAGGCCAGGCACCATTCCTAATAAGCGGCTTAGATATGCCAGACCCGTTTGGGAAGGCACGAGAGATTAGACATAAAGGCACGAGTCGTGCAGTTCCAGTTAACCTCAGGATCCCAGAGCTGTTTTGGCCATATTCCTATACTGGTTTATGTTTAGGCTGATGGTCCAACAGGGCAAAAGGCGGTAGAGACGGCAGAGCACACAGGAGGCTATAAAATGTTCTAGCCTCCTATGGTGCTTCAGCCTCTCCGAATTGCTAGGAATTGCCTATGATCTGTGCCACGAGCCTCTGAAAGAAGTCAGTTGCCAGATTGTGTCCTGCAACTTCTGCTCAGGAGGGACGACTGCTCGCAGAGGAACGTGGTGCTGCTCGCCACGCGCTGCCCCAGGACCTGCAGCTCCAAGGAGATACTCCTCGGGAGAGCTTTGGAGGGTGAACCTTCCCTCCTTACTGGTTCCAGGAGAGAAGGCATAGGGCAAAACTAGTGCCAATGATACTTCATTTCAGGGCAGCAATTGCTTTTATAAACTTGATAACTTTTTATAACTTGTTTCTTAGAAGCTAGGTAAAAACATTGTTACTAGTCATCACAAGCATTGGTCACTACCTATGTGGGCTGGGTTTATAACTATGAATTTTAGGTAGAAAACTCATCATATAACACTTCATACTTGCAGATAAACATCCTAACTTTTCCCTTTAGGTTTCCACAGGTATTTGTTTGTACCGAAAGAAGAATCTCCAACATCTTGAGTTCCAACCTCCAGAGACAAATACTGTCTGGCAACTTTTCTGTTACTTCTTCTTTAAAAATTGCTCTGCTTTTCCTCTCGTAACCTCTCTCCACCATCTGTCTCTCCTTCCATAATTCAAGGTACTACACTCCTTTCCTTGTTCTCCTAGTCCCAGCCTATATTCCCAGCACGTTTTTTCCAGTCTCTTTACCCAGTCATCCCTCTTCTCTTCTCCCAGGCTCATTTCTGACCTTAAAACACAGGGTCCCACCCTTTCCACAGTCAGTCTCCAGGAAATCTTTAGGCCCCATTCTGCAACTGTGCCTTATTCTTCTTTTTCTTCCCCACGGACCCCGTCTCACCTATCTCCTTTTCTGCACTTCTTTCTTTTCTCAGCTGAGCACTACTCTATGTTGCTTCCTCTTCTATGTACAGAAAGCCAGTATAGGGTTAGAAGCGGCCCAGGGCATGAAAAGTTTTTCTGAGTTCCCCAAAAGTCCTTGACTGAAGCATCTTTACTGTGTGGGGAAAGCACGCGGAACACATCTGGTCAGCTAAGGGTAAAGTAACAAACACCTTAAAGAAACACAGAAGTTTGCAGTGATCCTTAATTTCTGTAGGAGATCTCTAAAAAGCCTGAAGTAACAGCTTTCTCACAACTTGCCTGAACCTGTATGAATTCCTATTGACATAATTACTAAGACTTCAAAAAAATTGGGGAGAATTTTCACAGGTGTGATGGAAGGCTTATTTTTGACAGGAGAGCTATCCCTCTGCCAAATTTAAAATCCCTGCTTCAAAGCAGGGTGGTGCTGGAGAATTTTACAGAAAAGACCTCGAAGTATTAACATGAGCAAAGTGGCACTTTGTTCCTAGGCTCATTCACTGAAGGAGCTGAATTATTTGGCTGAAATATTACAGAATTCAGCCAGAGGCACAGACAGGGTATGAAAAGTTTTGGCTTAAACTCAGTGCTTCAAAAAGGTATAAACAACTAAGACCAGTGTTGTATAATGGGAATAGAGGCTGTCTTCACTGGTGCCTGCAGTGGTGCATAATAAGTGGTGCTGCTCGCACAGACACACGGAGTTCTGACCCTGCTTCTTCTCTTTCCATGATTGCAGCAGGGAAAAGGATCTTTCAGTAGAAATACCAGAACAGTTTGAAAGGTCATTAATGACCCATTCTATATAGTATTCATTTATTCCCTACCTAGCATTCCATTCATTTAGGAGCTCAAGAAGCAACCAGAAAATAAACATCATCTCAGGGTATTCCCAGGATTATTCTCTAGGACATCTCCAAAGCAGCCCGCAATCCTCAGCCCGTGAGAGACAAGGAGGCATGTGAGGAGCGAGAGGTACAGATCAGTTCCTCCTGCATGCCAGCTGAAGTTACAAGATGTACGTGCCACAATGACTCAGCAGCAACAAACCTGCAATTTCCTGCAGCCTTCGGGCATTTGACATCAGAATGACTCAGCATCCACACGGAGAGTCAAGGAGTCCTTTGCACAGCTGCACCAGAGCATCTCTAAAAGAATTTAGGAGAAATAATGGTAGCTTTCAAGGTCTCCTTCTTTTTGTAACTTTTTTAGTCATTGCACTAACCTTCCTGTGATTGTTTCTACAATGAGACACTGCTGCAGGGGGCTGGGTGTGCCTCCACCCCTCTTACAAAGCAGGATTGCACCTCCTTCTCTGAGAAGTTCTTATCACACCATCTTTTCCACCAAATCTTTGATATGTGGCAATACTAACATAAGTAAACGCACAAATATTGTAAGGTAGGAGTCATCACTGAATTCTGGTGAAAAGGAGCTGAGCCAGGTCTTAAAGGCTTGGGCATTTTTCGTGCCCAAGAATGAGAGGCAGATCACACTCCGGCCAGTGAACCGCCTGCCCCAGCACCCGACCCACCCCCGCGAGCTGAGGACCTCCAGCTCCAGGTGAGGAGTAGGGATGGAAAACACGCGCTACACCGAGCAAGGTCCCTTCTGTGGCGATGCTTTGAGAGGAGGGCACGGCTACCCAGCCTCAGTCAAGAAGTCCCACGCAGAGCACAACTTCACTCCACCGAAGAATCGCTGTGTTTCTCCTCCATGAGGGCATCTAAGCACTAGCACATGGACTTCTATGCCCACAAAGAACAACAGACTCCTGTTGTCCAAAAGTCAGGTCTGTCAAGCTTCAACATCGGGGATGTGAAAAACAACTGAGGGTTCAAATCTGATGGTGGGGATTCTTACACTGTCACGTAGCACAAGTTGTTTCAGTCATCTTTTCAAGCAAACAGCTAAGGAATTAATTTCCAAACCAATACGCAAAAAGAATATTACTTAGCTTGCAAGCTCTTTTGCTGTCATTTACTTTTTTAAGTGCTGCTGCTCCTAAGCAAGCTCCGCTTGTGCTGTCAGCAACACGGGTATTGGCCAGCTTCAGTCCAGATGCTGAGAGTGGCTTTAGCAGCTGCTCCCGCAGCCACTTCAGTTGTTTTAGCCTGCTCGACTCAAAAAGCACAGACGAGTGCTTGAATACGTTCGCTTGGCACCACACTACCTTAACACAGCCGTGCAACTGTGGGACCGCAGCTGGTGGGTGACCGTCCGGCGGGGAATGCAGGCGGAGGAACTGAGGTCTGACACTGGAAGTTAGGAAACGTCAGATAAATTATTTCCTGGCAACCTTTATTCTGTTCCCTCGTGCAATTACAATTCAATACGGTCTTTAATTATGTAATCACATTCTATTCTTCCCCTTTTTTGCCTCTTACATTTCATGCAGAAAATGGATTCCCATGGTAGCTAAATTAAGGTTTCGGTGGCAACTTTAGGTGTAGTGATGCCTCGCTTCTGTGCAGCTTGACCCTTCATCCTAAATTATATTTTTGGCAAAGTCAGGTGAATTTTGAGTGTCCTTTACCACAGCTTTGCAAGTGGCTAGCAGCGGCAGTCTTTGCTTTTCATGCATCACAAGCTTGAACTCCAACATGCATTGCCTTGTGAAAAGTTTCAGTGTTTGGTTGGTTTGTTTCCAGAAGAAAATTGCTTCTACTAAACGCTAAAATGTGATCATTTTTCATGTGAGATGTTGCATTTTCACTGGAAATTGTGAAAGAAAATGGGATACGAGCAATTGAGCTGCAGTTCCCACAAGGCATGAAAGTAGCACTCCACATTGAAAAAACATAGTTTTAAACATGAAAGCTTGAGGTTGAAAATTGATGAGGTCAGGCTCAGACCTTCAGCATCCGATTTTTCACCAAAAAGCCAATATTTGCTTTGAGGGAAAAAAGTCAAGCCTCCTCCTAATTCTGATTCCAAGTAGCAGCCAGCACTGTTTGAAAATGTTACTAGGCAATGGCAGGACAGCAGAGAACAAATGAAACCAAATTCTTTCCTCCATGTACTTTAACTTGCATTTGGATTTTAAGAGAAGAAACTGTTTCTAGTTTTGTTTACCTCGCCTGCTTCAGCTCTTTTGTGTACAGTTCTAATGAAGTCCCGGGGGCAGGATGAACCCCCTCGAAGAACACGGTGTTTCTGTCCCTGCCAGTCAGTTGCTCCAAGGACTGAAAACACAACATTATGTTTTCTTGTTGGCAATCTGAGAAGCTTTGATATCTGCTGTTTATGTTTAATGCCTGTTTAAAAGCATCTTTTCCAACACATCACTGACGAGTCCCGAAAGCTTTTCGCATTGTTCTGAAGGGGTTTGTTTGTTCTGTTTTAATCTATGGGTAGCTAATACGGTCTCGATCTCAGGTTTGCTCTTTATTGAACTAGGTGACTCATCTGTCATGGCTACGTCTATTCCGGTCTGTCCATTTCTTCAGCTTGTTTTTCTGCATTTGCCTGCAGTTTGTTCTTGGCTGCCTTCAGGCAGATGTTCTTCATTTCAGCTCCTCTTTTCAGTTTTGTAACTAAGCCTAAAGTGAGAACATAAAAGAAACCAAATACTCCAGGAACGTGATGACAAACAAAGCTTTCTTAGAGGTGAACCTATTTAATCAGTCAAGAAGATTCGATGCTACCATGGAACACAGGAAATGCTTGAGACTTACAAAGTTTATTATGATAAAAACTTTAGGCTGATGGGGTTTTGTATTAAGTTCTTTTATGAATATTTAGGAAAACAGATTTTTCACTGTACAGACTTTGTTATGGCTTGCACCAGACATCCTGTGCCTGGAGCTAATAAATAGCTGCAATATCAAAATTTAAAAGGCAATGCTGTGGATTCCTATGGGAGTCCTCCTTTCCAAAAGCCCTTCATGCTATTGAAATGCCTTTACCCCACTAAAATCAGTTTCATCAGAAGTGGCTTGATGCAGATTGCCTATACTATCTCATTGCTGTATTAGTTTATGGGACAGGGAACCCACAGCACGCACGAGGCACCTCTAAATAATCTGTTCAAGAAATGACAATTAGTAATTGTTTTTGCTTATCTGAATCAAATCCACTTCTGTGCATTGAATATGGGTCTTTCAGAGAACCTCTGTTGCTTTGTGGAAACACTTTTTGAGAAAAGCATTCTCTTTTTATGGTGCAGTTACAAGGGTTTTTTTTATCATGGCTCTCATTTTTATTATTATGAAAATAAACATTTGCATGAAAACAGGATTTTTATTCTTTGAGAATTATTCATAAGACCACTGGTTTTTTTGCATTCATTTAATAATTTTCATCTTTGAAGAGCAATAAAACATGTTAGTTACTATCTACCATAATACTACAGCAAAAATGAATTCTATTTCCATGAACATCATAAAGGTGTATGAGACATTGCAGTAGACGGTCATGAAGAATACTATTTTCACATACATGTTTATGATAATTTACACAGGAGAGAAATGGGTGCCAGGAGTAGAGCTTTCACACAACTGTTTCTAATAAAAATGGGGGGAAAACAGCACAGCACAAAACTTACTGACCTTCGCTGCTTTCAGACTCCTGTTGCTTCCTGCAGTCCTGCTTTGGTGTCTTAATGTCATCTGTAAGTGAATCCAGGATGCAGGCATATGACTACCGCTTGTAGAAGATACTAAAGAAAAAAAAACCAAACCAATACATTTTATTTGACTAGCATACTTGTTCTCATTTTCTTGCACAAGTTGGTGTAGCCATTGCAAAACTGCCACAAAGAAAGAAGCATTGTTAGAAATTAATTTTCTATGAGAATAAAACATATTGCTAGTTTTTAGTGATCAAAATAACATTATGAAAATGCCTCTATCTTTGATGTTTTTATGCCTAATGAAGCTTCAGACACTTAACATTAATTTACAGAGGCATAATACTGCAATCAAAGCTACTGTCCTTTTAATCTTCACTTTCTCATAATGAAGGTCTTGAACTCAGTTTTTAATTTTCAAGTCCAGTCTTTTCTTTTTATCAGTACAGACTAACTGCTGCCAAAGATGTGAGGGGAAGTACAGGCCATCTCATATGTCCTCATTATGAAGTTTCCTATCACTCAACACAGGCATAATTTGATCACCTGGAAAAAAAAAAAAAAAAAACCTAAACAACTTTAAACAGTTATTACTGCTGGAAATCCACATGAAAAATGGATGGTATGTCATAATGTGATGTTTTCTTTAAATTTCTCAGTACATCCTCTATGTTAGAGGCAAACATTTCATCAGCCATGCTCTTTCCTTTTTCTTTACTAAGGCAGGATTTCCATTTGAAGAAGGATTTCCACATGATTTAAAGGATCTTTTGGACTTTTCAAATGATCCCTCAAAAGCTTGCCAAACTCCACGTCCACAGTCTAGTTCCAGAGGTATCAAGGAGGATCTTCTAGTTAGTTCTTCTTCCCCAAAATGCTTCTGTGTGCTTGAAAAACTAAAATCCTTTCTGTATAAACCCCCTACTTCTTCATGTACTGGCCCTCTGAAATTTTGGAGCACTGAAATGTCTGTTTCTGAACGTTTTTATGGTCACGTAAATTAATCTTCTCGGCCTACCTCTGGCCAGTGTACCTCCTCTAGAAAGTCTTCTGCTGTTGCTGGTTTGCAAAGGCAGTTCGCCTACCGAGTTTGCAACTCATGGCCAAGTCACCAAGTGGTGCTTTCCAGCTGTTTAAGCTGTGGGACACTTTCCAGCAGGTCCGAAGGCACACGCTGATGCTGCCTAAATCCTTGCCCAGCTGAAGCCTGGGAATGCGTCCGCTCCCCCCAGCCCCCAGCCGAAGGCAACCTGGGCCCAGACCGCGGTCCCTCGGCGCACCAGCAGCACCCCAAGGCGGGCGGTGGGTCCCCCCACGGAGCACTCCTGCTGCCTCCCTCAGACACGGCGGAACCTTACGCAGACATGTGAAGGAGGAATGCTGGAAAAACAGCTTTTCGCGGCAAACACGGTTGCTGCGAAATCTGGATGTTCCATGGAAAACTTATGTTTTAATGAGAAACACTGAAACGTGATGATTCACACTATCATGAACCTCAAAGTGTTCTTTGCTGCATACTGAGCTCTAACTATGGCCTCAGGAGCCTCGTGCTCTAGAAGCTCCTACCCCCCTTTGCCTCCTAGAAAGCTTCCTGGCCAGACTCTATTATTTCCCATGATTTACTGGAGACACGCCTTACTAGGGTGAAGAACAGCATTTCTTTATCAGATCGCAGGCTTCATCTGATGAGTTTTTCATTCTGTTCCTCCTTCTCCCCCTCCCTAGACCACATCCCGGAGGTGGACGACTGGGGCACCGGGGGCTGACGTCCATTCAGCCTCTACAGAGCCTTCAGGCACCGTTGGGACTTTCTGAGAGCCGTGAGTTGCAGCTCCCTGTACTTTCCCTATGGTGAATCCACCGCATTGCCCGAGCACCCTGTCAGCTTTAGAGCACCTCACTGCTGCCTTGCCAGAAAGACTGGATATAAAATAGAAAGCACGCCACACATTTTCTTGTGCCTTCAGGCTACAGCACACTGTACAGCTCAGGCACCCATCTGGAAGTCCCTGGTCCACGGACAAGTAATAGCCACGCAGTTCCCCGTTAATGAACCCAAGACCCAACAGCCACAGAAAGCCAGCAGAATATTTTGACCCGAGGTTGCGGTCCAGAGATGAAGAATACCGCTGATGGGCAGAGCCCACTTGCCAAAGATTTTTTTACCACTTAGGAGGATTAACAGAGAGAACGGTGTTAAATTCAACTCCTTTCAGCGGTTAGTCAAACTAATCATTAATTCATTAATATCCACTTATCTTCTGGATGGGTGACTTGCATCCGTGGCTGAAGCACCACATATTTCAGTCTGACTCATAACTCTTTAAGTTTGGAATTGTTCTGTCTCACATTGTTTTCAGCTATGCTGCTAGTCTTTGCTTACTCCCATTAATAGCTTTGCCATGGCCTCACGTCTGCCCCCAGCACCCTCCCAGTGTCTGTGGGCACAAGCCAACATTCGCTGTCTGAGGCAGGCGGGAAGATTTACTGCCTCATCCACAAAAGAGGAATCCTCGCTCCTCCGGAAAAGCCAGTCACAGCTTTATCACTCCTCGCTGCTGAGCATACGCTCCAGCTGATGTAAAAAAGCCTTGGAAGGTGCTTGAGAACCGGAGCTGCTGGCAAGGCAAAGAAGTGGCAGTCACTCCCTGCCCCCTCCAAGAATCCACATTCTGCAAGGGGGATTTTCCTCTCATTTAAGCCTGAAAACATTCCTGAGAGGAACAGTTTGTCCTCAAGTTGGCATAATGTTGCACTAAACATTTGCCACTTACTGTTCTGCAAGCTGTTAAGCTTCCTGTGAAAGCAGTACGATACCACAGAAGCACTCTTTTGTAAACAGTCCTACATCATTTTATTAAAGTACTGTGGCAATACGTATCTGGGTACAAAACAAGGGGAAGTTGCATCAGTATGTGGGCTGCAAATGGGGCAAGGGGAACTATTATCCTAAATTAACACAGAAAAACAAATTATATTCAACCAGGAAGCCTTTTACAAGGAACAGCATGTAGAATGAAAAAAACACAACTCTAATGCTAAGCGTAGGATATACAGACAGAAAGAGAGGAAGGGTGTGATTTGAGAGTAGTCCTGACGTGCGATTGCAATGGGAAATAAGGAGAAAAACAATGAAAAGTTTCAGTAGGTTCTGGAAAAGGCACAGAAATAAAGGAGAAATGCACTTCTTACAAAGAATCTGGACAAGATTCCAACTGAGCAAGAAGTCCCTTCTTTCCTCACTGTACAAGGACACCAGCACCACACTGGGCAGCACGGAGCCCTTGTTTGGCTAAGGTCCTTGCTATTCCCTTCCTTACTGAACTGTAGAGCTTATCTGCAGTCTTGAACCGTAACTCTTATTTACTATGCGCTTTACAAGCCCCCTACTGCTAACAATCTAATTACAACACAAGAATTAACAGATAAACGCAGATGAACATCACTCAGTGGATCTCGGTGGTCCTTTCTAGTCTAGCATCCCCAAGGAAACAGGAAAGCACCCTGAAACTGAATTGTTCACCCTAAGAGACATCAGTTGAAGAACATCTGCACCTTAACTGCCAACGACTGCACCCTAACTGCTGACATAGTTTTTGCAAGTTTCTGATTTTCTGAGCGGATCTCAGGAAACGTAGCAGAATGAGAGTCACGTACTTGTCTGTACCTCTGCAAAAAGTGATCAGGCTGAACCTGCTCCAGAGGTGGCAAGTAAGCAACCTGCAGAATAAACCAGTTAAAGCACTACATTACAGAAGATTAAACACACCCAGAACTTCTCTCTGACACCGAAACCGGCCAGACCAGAATGTCCCATGCCTGCCCTGCTGACCACTCGTTCTCTCCAAAGCATGGGAGCTGCTTCCAAACTGCCTAGAGGGAATAGCCTCTGTTCTGTACCAACTCCCACGTAGTGCCCGAGAACTGCTGGGAGCCGATCCAGCCCGACCAGGGACCACGTTAATGACCCAGCACTGCAGATGACTGAGTTTGTTACTCTGGAAGATTTAGCATAAAAGACACCACCTGTGGCACTAGCGTCAAGGCAGTCGTGAGCAAGAATTAACTGGAGGAGAACAGCGGTGCTTTCAAGAACTTACAACAAAAGCATATTAACCGGACTGCACGTCTGTATGTACCAGAGGCAGAAAACAGATCAATACTCCAGAAAGGAAGCTCCTAAAGGAGCTGTTGTTCAGCAGAACACTGCTTGGAAGGGCAAACTCAGGGCTGTAAGCACACATACTATTTTCTTTTGTCTGTTCTCCTGCAAAGCAATGGGTTTGTTGAGTGCTGCAGAGGGGAAGGCTGACGAGGAAGACAAGGGCATCCCTAATTACAGACAGACAAGGCTGCACCAAAAGTGCCTGACTTACACAAGCGATTTGTCCTCCTGTTTGTGTAAGCAATCCAGCCAGACCACAAATACCGTCCTGAGTGCTCAGGTGAAAAGCGGTTGCAAGTCACTGTTCTGAGAAAATGCTCTGAAACGCAGAGCCCAAGGCTGTGACTCCAACCGAAGACCTCTGCATACCAGCACTGGAGGCCGGTGAGTCATGGCATGCGTGAAACAGCAGCGTTTGAGAAGCCCTTCCTAACCAAGTCCAGTAAAATTTATTGTTCTGAATTTGCAGTTAACTCAGATTAAATTGACATAATAGGGAGCATCTAACTCGTAGCCTTTTTGTAAGTGTGGGTTTGAATCTCATTTATAAAATAAAGGCATTTTCTGCTTCTGAAACAACATCAGTGGGCATTACTTGTTTCTAAACGCAGTAAAGCTGCATTTCACACAGTAAAGGAGCCAGGCCCTAGTTTGTTAGCACTTGTTCTGTGTCTGGGCTGAGAAACTAATCGATACCCTCAAATCCTGCCCCAAATGAACTTTTGTGCAAACTTGTGTCTTACAGCAACAGACCGAGTCACATCCTGCCTTAAGCCACAACTGGGTTCATGTTGCTGTAAGAGAGACCAGAGTTCGGCCCCCTCCCCCTTCCTTTTTTTCAGATAAACACACCAGCTCCAATTCTGACCTCCCAGACTGTCCGATAAACTCAAACCCACTCGTCCTACGCCAAGGGACCTGCTCTGGGGGGGCAGCTGGCCGGGGCTGTGCTGCACAGCGCGGGCAGGGGCAGGGGCAGGAGTGGGAGCAGGAGCAAAAACAGGAGCAGGGAGAGGGGCAGGAGCGAGAGCAGGAGCAAAAACAGGAGTAGGGGCAGGGACCGGGGCAGGGGCGGGAGTGGGAACAAGAACGGGAGTGGGAGCCGGGGTGGGAGCGGGAGTAGGAGCAGGAGCAAGAACAGGGACAGGAGTAGGAGCAGGAGCAGGGACAGGAGCAGGGACAAGAGCAGGAGCAGGGGCAGGAGCAGGAGCAGGGGCAGGGAC